>NC_044382.1:91472548-91778262 GCF_006542625.1 Nomascus leucogenys | reverse complement strand
GTTTATTTGTTATACTGCAGTAACCTCCAAATTGGTCTTCCACTTTCCACTTTTGCCCTGCTACTGTCCATTCCTCATTCAGCTACTAGAATCAGATCACCTTTTTCTGTCTGAACTGCTTCAATAGTTTTGCTTTTTATATGTAATTAAATTCAAACGCCTTTCTATGGCCTACAGGCCCTACATGGTTTGATTTCTGCCTATTTCGTGACCTCATCTTCTACTCTCTTCTTTGCCTATCGTGCTCCAGACATGCTGGCTTCCTCTCAGCTCCTTGCACATGCCATGCTTATTCCTGATCCAGGGCTGGGCTCACTGGCCCCTTTGCTTTCAATGGTCTTTCCACAGGTTTTCACAGGGCTGAGTCTGGCTGAGCTCAAGGGTTACCTTATCATCATTTCCCTGGATATCTCCAAAATAGCCTCTCTCCACTTCCAGTTACTTCATTTGCAGCTATCAGAATCTGAAGATTTCTTATTTATTTGTTTACACATTGACTCTTTTCTCACTAGTACAAGCTCCATGAGGGCTGCGGCCCTAACACTCTTGTTTGTCACTTGATTCATGGTATCTAAACAATGCTAGGCACATAATTGTACTCAACAAACATTTATTAAAATCAAGTTATCAGAAATAATATTTCCTATTATTGAGAGACTATTAGGGACCAGGTAGAGTTCCAGACGCATAATATACACGGACTTAGTGAATTTTCTTCCAAACCCTGCAGCATAAACATTGCTGTCTCTAAGTAGAAGTTGAGATTCAGAAAGGTAAGTGAGTTACTCTGGTCACACAGTTGGAAGTGAAAGAGCTGGGTTTTCATTCTCTAAGTGACTCCAAAGATCATGCTTTTTTTTCCAGGACAGTGTGTGTGTGTGTGTGTGTGTGTGTATATATATATATATACATCCTCATAAATCAGATATTTATTAATAATTATTAATAGAATTTTTTGTCTTCTAGTTATTACACTGGGTATGAGGAATAACCCAAGTTTGAGCATCAGTGTTCTACAGAATTGTGCTCAGTAAATACATAATGACTTATGACGTCTGTAAAATTGATAACAAATAGTCTTGTTTTTAACAGAATCACATAAAGAATGTTTGATATAAACATAAAAATATGTACAAAACTCATGGCAGAACAGTTACAATTCACAGAAAATTAGAATGGTAGAATTAAGTCTTTGACTTATTTAAGCAGATTTTGTGTCTATTATAATTTTTTTATTTAACAAGCAACTATAAAGCTGTTAAACTCCTCTAAGAAAAAGCCTCAAAAAGCAAACCATCCAAAAAATTCTGACTTTTGCTCTTTTCCATATGTGAGGTTATAGAAAGCTTCTCATTCTTTTGAATTGTGATAAATGAGCAGTGGAATTAAAATAGCAGCAGAACCGATAATAAGTTGATATTTCATACATGCAAATTCCTCTGAGATGGTCTGATTTCTCTGACAAATCTGGCCCCACCACAGTCTTGTTAGGTAGACTGACATAACCTGACAGGGTAAGCAAATCCTCTTCTTTCAAGTTGCAGCTACTAATGAGATTGAGTCATTTGGTTTTGAAAGGAAATTTAGCCTCTTGAGCTTCTTATACCATAAAAGACACAAGTTCTTCCATGGAAGTAAGGTCTTCATGGGGATAGCATCTGGAACTCATTGCTGAGCAACTGCTCAGCTTCCCTATATAAACATTGCCTTTCTTCCCTTCATCTTTTTTTCTGATGTAAAATTTGAAAGATTGGTGAGAAATCTGATTTTGATAAATAATATTTACTGGAGAAATTTGCATCACAAGTTTGTTTCATTCTCATAAAACCTAAAAGACGAAAATAAGTCCCTATCAGAATATCTGTTATTCAACTGATCTCCAAGAATTTCTTTTTTTGAAGCTACCACATGTAGACAGAGATATTTAGAGCATATTCAGAAGACATGCAGGTCAGTCTTTAAGACTGGAGGAAAACAGGTATGTGTTTTTACACTTGAGGTCTGAACACTGAAAGACTATTCAACTCACAGCAAAATGTCATAGGTTTTTGAGGTAAAGCACATGTCCATTTAGTGAAAAGTCAGGTTTTCAACTGCAGTCACTTGAGAAAGAGCAATTATTTTTTGAAATGATGGTGGTCATAAGCAGTTTTATTTTCAGATATAATCTTCTGGTGCTGGGAGATTTCAGTCTCTTTGATAAGGCAATCTGTTATAGATTTCAAATCTGTTTTAGACACACAAACCAGAAGACATTTCTGTTTTCAATAAGATGCAAGACAAGTAGGAAAATGCGTGTGTTCAAACACCATTTAACACTTAATACCAACTAAGAAGTATGGTTTCAGTGAAAAAAAAAAAACTGTACAAATCTTTCACTAGGAATGTTATGGTTATTCTTCTAACCGGGTGGAACAGATGATAATAGAGATAACCCACTGTTCTAAGAGCTTTACATGCATTAATTCATTTTATCCTCAAAACAAGATTGTGAAATTTGTGTTTTTATCATCCCAATTTTGTGGATGTGGAAACTGAGACACAGAAGTTAAGTAACTTGCACAAGTTTACCCAGATAGCAAGGGGAGAGTTGTGAAGTGTTCCCAGGCAGACTGGCTCTACCACACTTCATATTTTCTATCGGCAAATTATCAAATGATGATAGGGCAAAGATTTTTGATTCCTAGAATCTATTTCCAATTCTCCCAGCAAGATTCTTTGTCAAGTTTCTTTTTCTGTAGCTTTCATATGATTATAATGTGAACATTAGAGAGTTAAATGAGATAGTTTCTCCCTGAAGTTTGGGAATATATTAGAACTGTAAGAATTGGTTTAATAATCTGTTATTTCCCCTCTTATCATTTATTTGTCACTTGTTATCAGTAAGAACATTTATAATGAGTAAAAATCTCAACTTTTAAAAGACCACTGCCCAGGATTCTCACTTTAAAAAATCTATTCTAAAGAAAAATATGAAACAGAAGCAAAGTTACACACTATGTACATTTTAAAAATAATTTATTGACCTATTTTATGAATACCAAAAAAGTATACATAATTATGCAGCTCTTTGAATTTTTACTAACTGAACACTATCAGGTAAACAATACCCAGATCAAGAAACGAAATATCACCAGTATCCCAGAAGGCCACCCCATGTCCACCTCCAAGAATAATCACAATCTTGACGTCTAACAGCATTGATTAGTTTCCCCTGTTTTTTGTCTGGTTTCTTCCATTCAACATTATGTTTGTGGTATTTATACATACTGTTATGAGTAGTTCTAGATCAGTTATTCTAATTATTGCACAGTATTCTATTGTGTGAATATATCACAATTTCTTAATCCATTCGTTTTTGGTTGGCATTTGGGTAGTTTCCAGTTTAAACAGTGTTGCTATGAACAGTCTAATTTATATCTTTTCGTGAACATATGTACATATTTTCTTTGGATATATACTTAGAAGAATTGCTAGATCACAAAGTAGATACGTGTGTGTGTGTGTGTGCGCGCGCGTGTGCGTGTGTGAGTGTTCAGTTTTAATGGATAGTGCCAAACATTTTCCAAAGTGGCTGAATTAATTTTTTGCTTCCACCAGCAATTTTTGAGCATGTCAGTTGATTCGCACCCTCACTAAATGCCAAAAATGATATTCTCTATTTTTTCATTTTAGCTTTTCTAGTGAGTGCACAGTGTTTTGTCATCATAGTTTTATATGCATCTTCTTCACAACTTAATGATATTTTCGTATGTTTATTGGTCATCTATCTATCCTCTTTTGTGTAGTGTGTGTTAAAATATCATGCCACTTTTCAATTGAATTGTCTCTGATTGATTTGTAGACTTTCATAGAATCTAGATGGTTGTCCTTTATTAGCTATGTATAGCAAATATTTTTCTCCCATTTCAAGTTTTCTATTTTTATTGTCTTAATGGTTGTTTTAGATCTTAATTTTTATTAAGTATGATTTAACATTTGCACAAGTGTTTTTGATTTCTGTGTTTCAGTGTATTTAAAAGAAAAATTATGCCTACTCCAAGATTGCAATTTTTTCTCCTATATTTGAATTTAAATGCTTTACTTCTCATTTAGGCTTGCCCTCCATCTAAAATTAATTATTTTTCCATTATATGAGGTAGAGGTCCAGATGCATTATTTTGGCACATACACAGCAATTGCCCCAGAACCATGATTCAAAAGAGCATCCTTTAGCACTCTTTGCATTGTTGTCTTTGTCATAAGTTTACTGACTATATATGTGAATGTTTCTGGACTCTCTACATTTCCCCCCACATATTTGTTATTTATTATTGTGCCAACAACATTCTCATAATTACTAAAGCTTTATAGTAATTTAGGTCTTGATATTTGATATTATAAGGCCTCCAGCTTGGTTCTTTGTCTTCAGATTACCTTGTCTCTTTCTGCCCTTTTGCACTTCTTTTCAAATAAATTTTAAAAACAGCTACTCCATTTATGAAAAAAGTATAAGCATTTTAATTAAGATTGACTTAATTTATAGGTTAATTTTGGGGAGAATTGAAATCTTTATAATATTGAGCCTTCCAACTCATTGATGTGATATGCTTCTCATTTATTTGCCTTTCTTTAATTTTTCTCCATAATATTTGATAGTGTTTAACATAGAGATCTTAGATATCTTCTTAGATTTACTACTGAGTATTAATTTTCTGATGCTATTGTAAATTATGTTTTTAAAATGTCTATTTCTGATTCTTGCTAATATTAGACAATTGATATTGTTTATTAATAATTTTCTATTGGCTGGGCATGGTGGCCCACTCTTGTAATCCCAGCACTTTGGGAGGCTGAGGCAGTTGGACCACTTGAGCCCAGGAGTTTGACATCAGCCTGGGCATTATGGCAAAACCCCATCTCTACTAAAAATACAAAAATTGGCCAGGTGTGGTGGTGCGCGTCTGTAGTCCCAGCTGCCTGGGAGGTTGATGTGGAAGGATCACCTGAGCCTGGGAGTTGGAGGTTTCAGTGAGCCGATAACACCACTGCACTCCAGCCTGGGCGAACAAGTGAAATCCTGTCTGAAAAAAAAAAATTGTCTATTGGTGTTTTACTCTGCATACTTGATAAACTCATTTATTAGTTTCTGTGGATTTTTGGTGAGATCATAGTATTTTCTACATAGATGGTCATGTGGTCTGTCAATAATGACAGTTTTACCTCCTTTCCAAACTGGATGCTGTTATTTATCTTGCCTTACTGCGCTTGCTAGAATTTCCAGTACAAGGTTGAATAGAAGTAGTGAGAGTGGATTTCATTCTTGTTCCTAGGATTAGGAGGGAAAGCATTCAGTCTTTCACCAGTAGTTATGTGAGTTATAGGTTTTTCATGGATACGCTTTATTAGATTGATAAATCTTAAATTCCAACTGTGCCAAGGAATTTTTTCTTTTTTCATTTTAATCAAGAATATGTTTAGATTTTGTCAAATGCTTTCTGTGTATCCATTTACATACTTTATGGTTTTGGGTGTTTCTTTTTTTGGTTTTCTAATGTGATGAATTATATTGATCAATATAAAATATGAAACAATTTGCATTTCTAGGATAATCCCCATTTGGGCATGATGTATTCTTTCTTATATATTATTTGATTTGATTTGCTAATATTTGCTTTGAACTTTTGCATCTATGTTCATGAAATACATGCTTGGTAGTTCTGCTTTCTTACAATGCCTTTTTCAGGTTTTGGTATCAGGATAAGGCTGACCTCATAGAATAAGTGAAGTATTTTCTCTTTCTTTTATTTCTGGAATAATAAAGAATTGGTATAATATTTTCCTCAAATATTTGGTAGAATTTACCAATGAAGCTTTTGGTGCACGGAGGTTTATAGTTAATTGATTAATTAGTTAATTTATTGTGTGTAAGATTTTAACTATAATTTTTTCTTTTTACATCCAGAATATATGCCATATTAAATAATAATATAATTTTCAATTTTAAAAATAGATATAGAACTATTTAGGATGTCTATTTTTTCTCAAGTGAGTTTTGGTGACTTGGTATCTTTAAAGGCATTTGTTCATTTCATCTAAATTGTCAAATTTATTTGTATGAACTTGTTCTCAATCATCCCTTACTTTCTCTTAATAGCTGTAACAATGTTACCTCTCTCATTCCTGGTATTGCCAATTTGTCTTCTCTTTCTTTCCTGTAATCAATCTGGATAGAGATTTATCAATTTTATTGATCTTCTAAAAAACAGCTTCTGTTTTCATTGATTTGTATTCTGATATCTATCACTTTCTTTATTCTGTTCACTTCCAGTTTCATTTGATTTCCTTTTTTCAGTTTCTTAAGATGGGTCTCTCTACTTTTTTAATATTGGCATTTAGGGATGCGTGTTTCTGTCAGCAGTATGTCACATATTACCCATAGCATTATGTCACATATTTTATATATTATATTTTTATTTTTATTCAGTTTGAAATTCTTTTTTATCTCTTTGATTTTTAATGACTTGTAGTCTTTTTAGAAGTCTGTTACCTAGTGTCCAAAAATTTGAGGATTTCTAGATATCTTTATTATTTAATTCTAAATTAATTCCATTTAGGTCAAAAAACAAACCTTCTATAACTGGAATTTTAAAAAAGGAATTGAGACTTATTTTGTGGTCCAGAATATGGTATATCTTGGTAAATGTCCCATGGTCATTTGAAAATAAATTATATTGGCTGGGCGTAGTGGCTCACACCTGTAATCCCAGCACTTTGGGAGGCCGAGGCGGGCGGATCTCAAGGTCAGAAGATTGAGACCATCCTGGCTAACACAATAAAACCCCGTCTCTACTAAAAATACAAAAAAAATTAGCTGGGCATAGTGGCGGGCACCTGTAGTTGCCAGCTACTCAGGAGGCTCAGGCAGGAGAATGGCGTGAACCTGGGAGGTGGAGCTTGCAGTGAGCTGAGATGCACCACTGCACTCCAGCCTGGGTGACAGGGCGAGACTCCGTCTCAAAAAAAAAAAAAAAAAAAAAAAGAAAAGAAATTATATTTTGCTGTTGTTGAGTGGATGGTCTGTAAATGTGAACTTGGTCTTATCGTGGTTTGTTTTTTGTGTTTATTGTATTGTTCACATCTTCTATATTACTGATTTTCTGCCCACTTAATTAGACAAAGGTATTAGAATTTTTTTACTATAATTGTCTTTCTCCTTACAGTTCTATCAATTTTTGCTCTATATGATTTGAAGTTTATTAGATGCATAAACTTTTAAGATTGTTATCTGTTTGATGAATTAACTTATTTATCACGAAATGGCCTCCTTTATCCTGTGTAATATTTATCTGTTCTGAGACCTACTTTGAATTTTGTCAACTTGGGAGTGTGTATTCATGTTTAGGGCATAAAGGGAGTGTGGAGTTATGTAATTAGGCCAGAAAGATAAGCAGTGTTTTAATTTTTTTTTTTGTTTTTTAAATTCCGTTTTAAGTCTTTCACTGGTTTATTAGCTATAACTCTTCATTATTTTTAGTGGGTGCTTTAGGATTTATAGTGTACATTTTTAACCTATCACAGTTTAACATTCAAGGGATATTATAGCCCTTCATAATAGCATAAGAATTTTAAAATAGTATACTTCCATTTTTCCTTTTTCAGTTTTTGTGGTGGTATTGTCAAGCATTTTACTTTTACATATGTCATATGCCTCATATTATATTATTATTTTTGCTTAAACAGTTAACTATTGATGATTGTTTTCAATAACAAGAAAAAGCTATTATATATTTACTGATATGATCCCCATTTCTAATGCTTTTCATTGCATTGTGTAGATTCATGTCTTCATTTGGTACTACTTTCTTTCTGTCTGAAAGGCTTGAATGCTTCTGGTAATGCAGGTCTGGAGGCAGTTAGTTCAGCCAGTTTTTATATGTCTGACATATTTTCACTTTATTTCAGCAAAAGATGATTTTGCTGGCTATAACATTATAGGTTGACAGTTTTTTTCTTCTTTCAATATTTTAAAGATGTTGCTCCATTGTCTTCACAATTGCATTGTTTCTAATGAGAAATATGCTGTCCACTTTATCTTTCTCTGCATATAATGTGTCTCTTTTCTTTGGCTGGTTTTAGGACTTTCTCTTGTCAATGATTTTGAGCAATTTGATTACAATGTGTGTCTGTGTAATTTTCTTTTTCTTTCTTTTTTTTTTTTTTTTTGGAGACAGGGTCTTGCTCTGTTACCCAGGTTGGAGTGGAATGGCGCAATCATGGCTCACTGCAATCTCAACCTCCTGGGCTCAAGTGATCTTCCCACCTCAACTTTCCAAGTAGCTGGGACCACAGGTGTGCACCACCACACCCATGCCTAGCTTATTCTTTTGTATTTTTTGCAGAGACAGGGTTTCGCCATGTTGTCCAGGCTGGTATTGAACTCCTGGGCTCAAACGATCTGCCTGCCTTGGCCTCCTAAAGTGCTGAGATTACAGGTGTGAACCACCACACCTGCTCATTTTCTTTATGTTTATGATGTTTGGGGTTCATTAATATTTGTATATCTGTGAGTTTATAGTTGTTATAAAATTTGGAAAATTTTCAGCTGTTCTTGAAATAGTTTTTTTGTCTTTTTTCTTTGTCCTATTATTTGGGGTCTTCAATTAAAGATATACTAGGCTACTTTAAGTTGTCTCACAGTTCATAGGTATACTATTTATTTGTTCTCTTTTTCCTCTATGTAAAATTTTGGATAGTTTCTATTGCCATGCCTTTAATTTTGCTATTTTTTGTTCTCTACAATGTATAATCTACCATTTATTCTACCCAGCATAGTTTTCATATCCCACATTATAATTTTCATCTCTAAGAGTTTGACTTCCTGTGTTTGTTTTATATTTTCTTCATCTCTATGTAGCTTTTGAGCATATGAAATAGTTATATTAACAGTTTGAATATCTTTGTCTTCTGTGGCTGACATCAGTTTCAGTTCCTCTGGTTTTGATTGATTTTCCCCCCTTATTATTCATTATATTTTTCTCTTTCTTTTTATGTCTAGTAATGGGATGCCAAGCACTGTGGATTTCATGCTGTTAGGTGTTGGATATTTTTATATTCCTAAAAATATTATTGAGAATTTTTCTGGGGTGCTAAGTTACTTAGGAAATAGTTTGATCCTTTGGAGTCTTGGTTTTAAGATTTGTTAGGCAGGACTAGATTCATGTATAAGTTAAGACGAATTGTTCTCTACTCTTAGGTAAGACCATTCTGAGTACTCTACCTGATGACCCCTGAACTGTGAGATTTTTCTGTCTGACTGGTGATGACAGACAATATTTCTGACCCTGTGTGAGTGGCGAGTTCTGTTCTTTCTTATCTTTTTGAGTAGTTCTTTCCCCAGCTTTGGGTGGTTCCCTAACATGCATGTGCTTAACAATACTCTGCTGAGCCCTATAAAGAGCTCGAGTTGTTTTCTGTGCAGTTTTCTCTTCTCTGTTTTTCTGTCCTTCAAGCTCTAGTTACCTTTATTCCCCCAGACCCTCAGCTGCATCTTCTCAGCTCAGGAAATCTGCTAGACTGTCCAAGTTCTCCCTCCCTGTGCCAAGGCCTATAAATTTGCCCTCCCATGGCAGTAAGCTGGGGTAATTGGCTCACTTTGTTTCCTGTCTCTCATGGATCACTGTCTTTTGTTGATTGATAGAATGTCTTAAACTTATCATTGTTTCAAGCATTTTCTGATTTTTTTTATTGTTTTAGGCGGGCAGGTAAATCCAGTCCCTATTACTCTCTTTTGGCTGAAAGGAAAAATCCCATTCATAATTTTCAAATAAATAACTGATGTATCACAACTTTCAAATAAAATAATTTACTATTTGTGAAATTGTTATGATTGTATGAACTGTTTCTTTTTAATCTGTCATATTCTTCATTCACATCAATCAGTCCAAAACTTGCTCATCTTTTGATGTTCATCTCAGATATTGTATCTCTTGTAGGCAGAAGGTTCTTTCTCCTCTGAATTGTCATTACCTTTCTTTTTTTTTATTTTTTATTTATTTATTTTTGAGATGGAGTCTTGCTGTGTCCCCCAGGCTGGAGTGCAATGGTGCAATCTCAGCTCACTGCAACCTTTGTCTTCTGGGTTCAAGCGATTCTCCTGCCTCAGCCTCCTGAGTAGCTGGGATTACAGGCACCCGCCACCAGGCCTGGCTAATTTTTGTATTTTTAGTAGAGACAGGGTTTCACCATGTTGGTCAGGCTGGTCTCGAACTCCTGACCTCAGGTGATCAGCCCGCCTCGGCCTCCCAAAGTGCTGGGATTATAGGTGTGAGCCACTGTGCCCGGCCCAAGTGTCATTATCTTTCTTATACCTTATCTATACTTTATCTGTATATTAGTTTCCTCCCTCCTACTAAAGTCTGAATTATTAGAAGGAAGGTTTTGAATTCTTATTTTTTGTATCTGTCACAGTAACATACAGCATGCTTAGTGCATTGTAGTTATATAATTTTCAAGGGAAAAAGTGATGTCTGTGATGTGAGATAAAATAGGTAGCTGAAACATTAGATAGCTATGATATTACCTTCATAAGTCTTATGCTTTAATTATTTCAATTTGTTACTTAGATTAAAGAACTGTATTTGTCTCCTAAAATGTGAGTACAACTAATATGTTCCCTATTAGTAAATGACTAAACAGTATATTTTGAAACACTTTATACTAATGAAAAGAGAAAAACATTTAGCTTTAAAACTAAAATGAGGTCACTGTCTCTGGCCCCCTGACTCTTTTTAATTTTTTTTTTTAGATGGAGTCTCGCTCTGTTGCCCAGGCTGGAGTGCAGTGGCGTGATCTGGGCTCGCTGTAAGCTCTGCCTCCCAGGTTCACGCCATTCTCCTGCCTCAGCCTCCCGAGTAGCTGGGACTACAGGTGCCTGCCACCACGCCTGGCTAATTTTTTGTATTTTTAGTAGAGACGGGGTTTCACCGTGTTAGCCAGGATGGTCTCGATCTCCTGACCTCATGATCTGCCTGCCTCGGCCTGCCGGAGTGCTGGGATTACAGGTGTGAGCCACTGAGCCCGGCCCTGACTCTTAATTTTTAAATTACTCAATATGTTCCTGTATCAAATCACCTGAAGTCAGTGATCGCTATTAACATACCATATGTTTTGCAAGCAGAAAGAAGATTCTGCTGTCAGTAAAAAGGAATCCCCGTGGAAATCCTTTGGCCATCAATCATTAATATTACTGGAGTTTCGTCTTAACCTAAACTTACTTGCATTTGCCAGTAAATCTACATTATAATAGAATAAACTATACTACAAATAGCATGATACACATATATATCATGTACCAATACACAAATCTGGATTTCTTAGCATTTAGGCCTTTGAGCAAATTTGGAGCAAATAAACATATATTTTCTTGCAATTTCTTCCAATCACTTTATATGATGGTAATATACTGCAATGGTAAATAATTGGAAGGCAGATACTAAACATTATATTTATTAAATGGTAAATAATTTGAAAGTAGAAATCAACACTTATTCTCTTACTGATTGAATTTATTTTCTCTCTACATTCTTTTCTTTTACTGACTGAATTTATTTTCTCTCTTCTTTTTTCAATGGCAGCAAAAAGAGATGGTGCTTTCAATTTACCTTTTTTTCTCAGCCAACAAGAACTTGTTGAGTAAAGTGGGAGGATATAGACAAAAAATAAATACTGTGCAATGTTTTAAGTGTTGTAATGAAGATGTATTCAAGTGACAGGGCAAAACAGGGGAGAAATCCATGACCCCAAAAAGGCTCTGCAAAAGAGATTATTAAGATGAGTCTTCAAAAATAAATAGGGCATTATTAAAGGATCAGCTCAGGAATAATCTAGGCAGAGCAAATAATCTAAACCAAATGAAAGCTGAGAAGCATAATACTTCTTGGCGCTCTACGAGAATTGCCAGCAATTTGGTATGGCAAAGCCATGGAGCAGAGGAGAAGGGGAAAGAATAGAGGTGGGAGAAAGGGGTGTAAAATAGGAAGGGAAGCTGAAAGAGGTGAGATTAGAGAAACAGACAGGGGCTGGGGAGTGAAGTCCTTGAAGTTTACTCAAAAAGAGATTTAGTTAAGCAGGATATCTCAACTGGAGAATGCTGCTCACATCTTGGGCAGGACAAGTCTTTCTTGTTCTGGACTTTCCAAGCATTGCAGGGCAGGATAGGCTTTCTTCTGTTCACCCACGAAATGTTAGTCATGCTGACCAGCCACTGGGACAACCAGAAAAGGCCCTCCAGGCAATATTTCCAAAGCCTCTGGAGTGATACCATCCCTGCTTGAGAACCACTGAAGGATAGAGATCTGATAGGTGTTAAACCGGGCAGTGTTGTGACTAGACCTGTGTTCACTTTTTCTTTATTCCCTTCTTTCTTCTCTTATTTTTGAATACTTACTGTGAAATAATTTATAGGGAGTGAAAGTATGCCTTAAGCATAGTATATATAACTATGGGAGCTGTTCCTCTGTGTCTTTTAAAACAAATGAAGGTTGTACAAACGTATTTATCTCCAATGCTGGGGTAACTTTTATGAATAGAAGTAATTTATATCACTGAAGTGAATTTTCAGAAGCTTTAGAAGGATTATTATACAACTGACACACGATTACTGAGGACAAATTAGAAAACATAAATAAACTAATCTGAAGCAAATAAATATCAACCCATATTTGTTCCACCTGGGATAAGCAGTTAACATTATGCTGTATTCTCTCTGTTTTAAACCTATTGTAAACATGTTTTACATATTTAAACCTATATGTAAACATGTTTCCAGTCAATAAATACCCACATTATATGTTTAGGCAGACATTATTATAGTTCGTGACATGAACACACTTTACTATAATTTATTCAACCACTATTTGACTTTAGCATTATACTAATTTTCCATTATACCAATTTTATTTTGTGATAAACCTCAAATACATTTGTCTAATTGTTTTCTTATCTGAAATGAGTCAGATGGTCTTCTCATTTTAAGCTTTTAAGAATACATATTTTCAAATTTTCTTCCAGAAAGTTTTTTCACACATCAGCAATATCAAAGAGTGCCACTTTGCTGAGATCTTTGGAAAATACTGGTTTCATCTAAAAATCTCTTTTAAAATTTCTTTACAATTGGAAAAGAAAAAACTAACAAGACCCTCAAATGCCATTATTATGTGCATTTATTTGACTCTTTGTGGAGTTGGATTTTTTATGTTTCATATGCTTATGAATCATTTCTAGTTCATCTTCTATAGATTGTCTCTTTATGCCTTTTGAGCATTTTTAAATTACAGTGACCATCTTTTTATAGATGGTATAAATATTAAGTCTTCGCCATACATAAACTTTGTCATTTGAACTTTCAATATTGTTTATGGTGTTCGTTTAGACATTCTAAAAACTCATAAATGATGAGCATAATCAACATTTTATTTTATTTTTTGTTTTCTTTTAGAAACACCTTATATAATCCAAGTTTAAATTTTTATTTATAATTGTTTTTGTAATTTTATTTTTTTGTTTTACATTTTGATTTTCATCCGTATGTAATTAATTTTCCTTTAGGTTATATAACTTTGTACTTTCCCAAATGTTTGGCTTTTATCTTACTATTAGTTATTTTTTTCTCTTTTCTTAAATTACAATTCCAACATTATACCTTTTACAATTAATAATGTTTAATATTATCATATTACCAGGTCCAAATTTGCCCTAATTGTCTCATAAATGTTAGTTTGTTTGCATCGGGAGCCAAATTGCACCCACATGTTGGATTAGTTCAGGTTTCTCAAATTTCTTTTAATCTATAGATTCCTCCTCCATCTCTTCTTTTCTCCTTGTAATTCATTCGTTTAGGAAATTGAATCATTTGTCCTACAGTTTCCATAGCCTGGATTTTGCTGATTGCATCCCTATAGTATTAATTCACATATCCCCTGGACTGTGTTTTCTTGTAAATTAGAAGTTCTTTTTTATTATTATACTTTAAGTTCTAGGGTACATGTGCACAAACGTGCAGGTTTGTTACATATGTATATATGTGCCATGTTGCTGTGCTGCACCCATTAACTCGTCATTTACATTAGGTATATCTCCTAATGCTATCCCTCACTCCCTCCCTCCGCACCAGGACAGGCTCTGGTGTGTGATGTTCCCCATCCTGTGTCCAAGTGTTCTCATTGTTCAATTCCCACCTATGAGTGAGAACGTACAGTGTTTGGTTTTCTGTCCTTGCGATAGTTTGCTGAGAATGATGGTTTCCAGCTTCATCCATGTCCCTACAAACGACATGAACTCATCCTTTTTTATGTTTGCATAGTATTCCGTGGTGTATTAT
This sequence comes from Nomascus leucogenys, assembly GCF_006542625.1. Lineage (NCBI taxonomy): Eukaryota > Metazoa > Chordata > Mammalia > Primates > Hylobatidae > Nomascus > Nomascus leucogenys. Next base: position 91,763,903 of record NC_044382.1, on the reverse strand, counting down.
GTGCCACATTTTCTTAATCCAGTCTATCACTGATGGGCATTTGGGCTGGTTCCAAGTCTTTGCTATTGTGAATAGTGCCACAATAAACATAGGTGTGCATGTGTCTTTATAGCAGCATGATTTATAGTCCTTTGGGTATATGCCCAGTAATGGGATGGCTGGGTCAAATGGCATTTCTAGTTCTAGCTCCCTGAGGAATCACCACACTGTCTTCCACAATGGTTGAACTAGTTTATGGTCCCACCAACAGTGTAAAAGTGTTCCTATTTCTCCACATCCTCTCCAGCACCTGTTGTTTCCTGACTTTTTAATGATCACCATTCTAACTGGCATGAGATGATATCTCATTGTGGTTTTGATTTGCATTTCTCTGAGGGCCAGTGATGATGAGCATTTTCTCCTATGTCTGTCGGCTGGGAGCTGTAGACTGGAGCTGTTCCTATTCGGCCATCTTGGAACTGCCCCAAGTCGATGAGCATTTTTTCATGTGTCTGTTGGCTGCATAAATGTCTTCTTTTGATAAGTGGCTGTTCATATCCTTTACCCACTTTTTGATGGGGTTATTTGATTTTTTTCTTGTAAACTTGTTTTAGTTCTTTGTAGATTCTGGACATTAGCCCTTTGTCAGATGGGTAGATTGCAAAAATTTTCTCCCATTCTGTAGGTTGCCTGTTCACTCTGATGGTAGTTTCTTTTGTTGTGCAGAAGCTCTTTAGTTTAATTAGATCCCATTTGTTTATTTTGGCTTTTGTTGCCATTGCTTTCGGTGTTTTAGACATGAAGTCCTTGCTCATGCCTATGTCCTGAATGGTATTGCCTAGGTTTTCTTCTAGGGTTCTTATTGTTTTAGGTCTAACATGTAAGGCTTTAATCCATCTTGAATTAATTTTTGTATAAGATGTAAGGAAGGGATCCAGTTTCAGCTTTCTACATATGGCTAGCCAGTTTTCCCAGCACCATTTATTAAATAGGGAATCCTTTCCCCATTGCTTGTTTTTGTCAGGTTTATCAAAGATCAGATGTTTGTAGATGTGTGGTATTATTTCTGAGGGCTCTGTTCTGTTCCATTGGTCTATATCTCTGTTTTGGTACCAGTACCATGCTGCTTGGGTTACTATAGCCTTGTAGTATAGTTTGAAGTCAGGTAGCGTGATGCCTCCAGCTTTGTTCTTTTTGCGTAGTATTGTCTTGGCAATGTGGGCTCTTTTTTGATTCCATATGAACTTTAAAGTAGTTTTTTCCAATTCTGTGAAGAAAGTCATTGGTAGCTTGATGGGGATGACATTGAATCTATCAATTACCTTGGGCAGTATGGCCATTTTCACAATATTGATTCTTCCTATCCATGAGCATGGAATGTTCTTCCGTTTGTGTCCTCTTTATTTCGTTGAGCAGTGGTTTGTAGTTCTCCTTGAAGAGGTCCTTCACATCCCTTGTAAGTTGGATTCCTAGGTATTTTATTCTCTTTGAAGCAATTGTGAATGGGACTTCACTCATGATTTGACTCTCTGTTATTGGTGTAGAGGAATGCTTGTGATTTTTGCACATTGATTTTGTATCCTGAGACTGCTGAAGTTGGTTATCAGCTTAAGGAGATTTTGGGCTGAGACGATGGGGTTTTCTAAGTAAACAATCATGTCATCTGCAAACAGGGACAATTTGACTTCCTCTTTTCCTAATTGAATACCCTTTATTTCTTTCTCCTGACTGATTGCCCTGGCCAGAACTTCCAACACTATGTTGAATAAGAGTGGTGAGAGAAGGCATCCCTGGCTTGTGCCAGTTTTCAAAGGGAATGCTTCCAGTTTTTGCCCATTCAGTATGATATTTGCTGTGGGTTTGTCATAAATAGCTCTTAGTATTTTGAGATACTTCCCATTAATACCTAATTTATTGAGAGTTTTTAGCATGAAGAGCTGTTGAATTTTGTCAAAGGCCTTTTCTGCATCTATTGAGATAATTATGTGGTTTTGTCTTTAGTTCTGTTTATATGATGGATTACATTTATTGATTTCTGTACATTGAACTAGCCTTGCATCCTAGGGATGAAGTCCACTTGATTGTGGTGGATAAACTTTTTGATGCGCTGCTGGATTCGGTTTGCCAGTATTTTATTGAGGATTTTTGCATCAATGTTCATCAGGTATATTGGTCTAAAATTCTCTTTTTGTTGTGTCTCTGCCAGGCTTTGGTATCAGGATGATGTTGGCCTCATAAAATGAGTTACGGAGGATTCCCTCTTTTTCTATTGATTGGAATAGTTTCAGAAGGAATGATACCCGCTCCTCCTGGTACCTCTGGTAGAATTCGGCTGTCAATCTGTCTGGTCCTGGACTTTTTTTGGTCAGTAGGCTATTAATTATTGACTCAATTTCAGAACCTGTTATTGTTCTATTCAGGGATTCAACTTCTTCCTGGTTTAGTCTTGGGAGGGTGTATGTGTCCAAGAATTTATCCATTTCTTCTAGATTTTCTAGTTTATTTGCATAGAGGTGTTTAGAGTATCCTCTGATGGTAGTTTGTATTTCTGAGGGATCAGTAGTGATAACCCCTTTATCATTTTTTATTGCATCTATTTGATTCTTCTCTCTTTTCTTCTTTATGAGTCTTGCTAGTGGTCTATCAATTTTGTTGATCTTTTCAAAAAAACAGCTTCTGGATTCATTGATTTTTTGAAGGGTTTTTTTGTGTCTATATCTCCTTCAGTTCTGCTCTGATCTTAGTTATTTCTTGCCTTCTGCTAGCTTTTGAATGTGTTTGCTCTTGCTTTTCTAGTTCTTTTAATTGTGATGTTAGGGTGTCAATTTTAGAGCTTTCCCACTTTCTCTTGTGGGCATTTAGTGCTATAAATTTCCCTCCACACACTGCTTTAAATGTGTCCCAGAGATTCTGGTACCTTGTATTTTGTTCTCATTGGTTTCAAAGAACATCTTTATTTCTGCCTTCATTTAGTTATATACCCAGTAGTCTTTCAGGAGCAGGTTGTTCGATTTCCATGTAGTTGAGCAGTTTTGAGTGAGTTTCTTAATTCTGAGTTCTAGTTTGATTGCACTGTGGTCTGAGAGACAGTTTGTTATAATTTCTGTTCTTTTACATTTGCTGAGGAGTGCTTTACTTCCAACTATGTGGTCAATTTTGGAATAGGTGTGGTGCAGTGCTGAAAAGAATGTATATTCTGTTGATTTGGGGTGGAGAGTTCTGTAGATGTCTATTAGGACTGCTTGGTGCAGAGCTGAGTTCAATTCCTGGATATGCTTGTTAACTTTCTGTCTCATTGATCTGTTTAATATTGACAGTGGGGTGTTAAAGTCTCCTATTATTATTGTGTGGGAGTCTACGTCTCTTTGTAGGTCTCTAAGGACTTGCTTTATGAATCTGGGTGCTCCTGTATTGGGTATGTATATATTTAGGATAGTTAGCTTTTCTTGTTGAATTGATCCCTTTGCCGTTATGTAATAGCTTTCTTCGTCTCTTTTGATCTTTCTTGGTTTAAAGTCTGTTTTATCAGAGACTAGGATTGCAACCCCGCTATTTTTGTTTTCCATTTTCTTGGTAGATCTTTCTCCATCCATTTATTTTGAGCCTATATGTGTCTCTGCACATGAGATGGGGCTCCTGAATACAGCACACTAATGGTCCTTGACTCTTTATCCAATTTGCCAGTCTGTGTCTTTTAACTGGAGCATTTAGCCCATTTACATTTAAGGTTAATATTGTTATTTGTGAATTTGGTCCTGTCATTATGATGTTAGCTGGTCATTTTGCTCATTAGTTGATGCAGTTTCTTCCTAGCATCAGTGGTCTTTACAATTTGACATGTTTTTGCAGTGGCTGGTACTGGCTGTTCCTTTCCATGTTTAGTGCTTCCTTCAGGAGCTCTTGTAAGGCAGGCCTGGTGGTGACAAAATCTCTCAGCATTTGCTTGTCTGTAAAGTATTTTATTTCTCCTTCACTTATGAAGCTTAGTTTGGCTGGATATGAAATTCTAGGTTGAAAATTCTTTTCTTTAAGAATGTTGAATATTGGCCCCCACTCTCTTCTGGCTTGTAGAGTTTCTGCCGAGAGATCCACTGTTAGTTTGATGGGCTTCCCTTTGTGGGTAACCCAACCTTTCTCTCTGGCTGCCCTTAACATTTTTTCCTTCATTTCTACTTTGGTGAATCTGACAATTATGTGTCTTGGGGTTGCTCTTCTCGAGAAGTATCTTTGTGTCGTTCTCTGTATTTCCTGAATTTGAATGTTGGCCTGCCTTGCTAGGTTGGGGAAGTTCTCCTGGATAACATCCTGAAGAGTGTTTTCCAACTTGGTTCCGTTACACCAATCAGACGTAGATTTGGTCTTTTCACATAGTCCCATGTTTCTTGGAGGCTTTGTTCTTTTCTTTTTACTCTTTTTTCTTTAAACTTTTCTTCTCACTTCATTTCATTCCCTTGATCTTCAATCACTGATAACCTTTCTTCTAGTTGACTGAATCAGCTACTGAAGCTTGTGCATGTGTCACGTAGATCTCGTGCCATGGTTTTCAGCTCCATCAGGTCATTTAAGGACTTCTCTACACTGGTTATTCTAGTTAGCCATTCGTCTAATCTTTTTTCAAGATTTTTAGCTTCTTTGCGATGGGTTCAAACATCTTCCTTTAGCTCGGGGAAATTTGATTGTCTGAAGCCTTCTTCTCTTAACTCGTCATAGTCATTCTCCATCCAGCTTTGTTGCATTGCTGGGAAGGAGCTGGTTTCCTTTGGAGGAGAAGAGGTGCTCGGATTTTTAGAATTTTCAGCTTTTCTGCTCTGGTTTCTCCCCATCTTTGTGGTTTTATCCACCTTTGGTCTTTGATGATGGTGATGTAAAGATGGGGTTTTGGTGTGGGTGTCCTTTCTGTTTGTTAGTTTTCCTTCTAATGGTCAGGACCCTGAGCTGCAGGTCTGTTGGAGTTTGCTGGAGGTCCACTCCAGACCCTGTTTGCCTGGGTATCATCAGCAGAGGCTGCAGAACAGCAAATATTGCAGAACAGCAATTGTTGCTGCCTGATCGTTCCTCTGGAAGCTTTGTCTCAGAGGGGCACCCTGCCATGTGAGGTGTCAGTTGGCCCCTACTGGGAGGTGCCTCCTAGTTAGGCTACTCGGGGGTCAGGGACCCACTTGAGGAGGCAGTCTGTCTGTTCTCAGATCTCAAACTCTGTGCTGGGAGAACCACTACTCTCTTCAAAGCTATCAGACAGGGACATTTAAGTCTGCAGAAGTTTCTGCTGCCTTTTGTTCAGCTATGCCCTGCTCCCAGAGGTGGAGTCTACAGAAGCAGGCAGGCCTCCTTGAGCTGCAGTGGGCTCCATCCAGTTCAAGCTTCCCAGCCGCTTTGTTTGCCTACTCAAGCCTCAGCAATGGTGGATGCCCCTCCCCCAGCCTCGCTGCTGCCTTACAGTTCAATCTCAGATTGCTGTGCTAGCAATGAGCGAGGCTCCGTGGGCGTGGGACCCTCCGAGCCAGGTGTGGGATATAATCTCCTAGTGTGTGGTTTGCTAAGACCATTGGAAAAGCACAGTATCAGGGTGGGATTGACCTGATTTTCCAGGTGCCGTGTGTCACAGTTTCCCTTGGCTAGGAAAGGGAATTCCCTGACCCCTTGTGCTTCCCTGGTGAGGCGATGCCTTGTCATGCTTCATCTCTTACTCGGTGGGCTGCACCTACTGTCTGACAAGCCCCATTGAGATGAACCTGGTACCTCAGTTGGAAATGCAGAAATCTCCCATCTTCTGCATTGCTCATGCTGGGAGCTGTAGACTGGAGCTGTTCTATTTGGCCATCCTATTGTTAGTTATTAATCTTTTACTTACTAATTGCAAATCCTACCTTTGTCAATTCAATTGTTATATAAATAATTGAACCAGTTTTGGGATTTTTTAACTTGGTCAATTTTTAAATTTTAATTTTTAACACACAATATTGGTATATAAGAAAGAGTTATATGTGTTTATTTTATAGCTTGCCACCATGTTGAACTCTACCATTAATTTTTTTTTTAAAGATTTAAAATAGATTCCTTTGAAATTACTGGGTAAAAAATTTCATTATTTAGAATTTTGCTACCTTCTATTTTCTTTCTTCTTCTTTTTTTTCTTTTTTTTTATGGAATTTCACTCTTGGTGCCCTGGCTGGAATGCAATGGCACAATTTTGGCTCACCGCAACCTCCACCTCCTGGGTTCAAGTGATTCTCCTGCCTCAGTCTCCTGAGTAGCTGGGATTACAGGTACACACCACCAACACCTAGCTAATTTTGTATTTTTTAGTGGAGACGGGGATTCACCACATTGACCAGGCTACTCTCAAGCTCCTTACCTCAGATGATCCACCCACCTTGGCCTCCCGAAGTGCTGGGATTACAGGTGTGAGCAACACACCCAGTCTATTTTCTTTAACTAATTTATTTTCTTTAACTAATTATTAATTGTATTGGCTAGAACATCTAAAACGATATTAAATAATAATAATTTACAATCCTTATCTTGTTATAAACTTTAATGGTAAGTTTCTAGTATTTTGCAAGTAATGATGACTGTTTGAAACAGTTATTTATGGCAAAGACATGGTGTCACACTAAATATTCATCAATGATAGACTGGATAAAGAAAATGTAGTACATATGCACCATGGAATACTATGCAGCCATAAAAAAGAACAAGATCATGTTCTTTGCAGGGACATAATTGGAGCTGGAGGCATTATTCTTAGAAAACTAACACAGGAACAGAAAACCAAATGCTACATTTCTCACTTATAAGTGGGAGCTAAATGATGAGAATACATGAACACATAGAGGTGAACAACACATATTGGGGCCTTTTCGAGGGTGGGAGGAGGGAGATGATCAAGATAAATACCTAAGAGGCACTAGTAGGCTTAATACCTGGGTGATGAAAAAATCTGTACAACAAACCCCCATGATACAGGTTTACCTAGGTAACAAACCTGCACTAGTACTTATAATGGAATATTGGGATAATGCTAAATTTTAACTTAAAAGTTAAAACAAAAATGAAAAACTAGGAAAGAAAACTTTCAGCTGTTTAAGAAAACATTTATTATGTTAAAGAAGTAGATATTTCTTCTTGTTTTAACAAAAATTTTATTTTAGTCAGCAATATTTCACCAAATGTCCTTTCAGTTTCTATCAGGGTAAGATCTCCTCTGGTCTATTAATAGCTTTTAAAATAGTGAACTATCTTTATAGGCATTTTTTAGACCAACTATTTTAGACATAGTGTAGATATTGGGGCATATAATTTACTAATATTAATTTAATATTTTATACCTATAAATAACTAAGCTAATATTCTAGTTTTCTTTCTGTGATTTATCTGTGCGTTTGGTATTAGGTCCTAATAGCTTGGAGTTACAGAATAGCTCTGATGTTCCCTTGAATAGTTATAAATAGCATTTTCAACTTCCTAACCTTCTAGTATATTTTAATTAAATTAAACACATTTACCATCAGGTCCTTAGAAAGAAAAAGAAGGTACTTTATTTGTTTTAGACTTAAAGTAAAGTAAGAAAGTGAAATCACATAGTCCATTTCCCTCTTCTCTCAGCTGTGGTCTACACATAGGAGACTCACAATTTTTCCCAGAATGGATGTAACAGGTGTGATATAAGTGAACTCTTTTAGACTCTGACTTAAAATGTCTACACTATCTGTGTTGAATGGTATGTTAAAAGAACATATTTACTATGTGAAGCCTAGACTTGTCAATATAACTCTCACTTTTTTGTTTCCAAGGGGTAATTAACAATGAAAATATTTGATTAAAAAATTAAATCCCCAAATGCATAACTTACCTTACTTTTTTTTTAAACTTGAACTGCCTAGATGACAGCTATACGTGCTTTAAATATCCTGCACAATTTTATAGTCTTGATACGTATATTTGGAAGCTGAATTTCTTTTTTAAGTTCTTGAAAGAGTTTAAGTATCATTGGAATCCTATTACAGGAAGAATAATAAAATTTAACTCTAAAGCTATCTGGACCATAAAGATTGTTTTCTTTGTATTTGTTGAACTGCTAGCAATTTGCTGTATCTTACAATGAAGTCCTATGTGCACTTAACTTTTAGAAATTCCTCAAAATATTTGACTTATTCATGATTTTCCTCTCCCCTTTCTATCATTAAGATATATATTTTTTCTATTTTTTATTTTAAATATTTCAGTGGGGTGTTGTGAGAAAACAAATGCAAACTGATGTGTAGAAAAAGATGTCTTTATGAATTGATTAGAGGGGTGAGAAAAAAATCATGCTGGTACTTCTCCTGCCTAACACAGGATCTAAATTGGATTGGTTTTGTAATGCTCTTCCAGAGACATGTACATAACAATATCAGTGAACTCTCAATTTTCATGCCAGCAGTAGCATTTGATGGTGAGTACTTTAGCATAAGTTTTATTGATTAATTCAATACCTGGTGTTAATTGTAAAGAGTTTGATCCTGGAGAAACAGACTCCAGGGAATCTGTTACGAGAGACTTGGACATTTCATTTATAGGGCAATGAGTTAGGACTTTCCTTCTTCATAATTTTGCTTAGAGGCAGTCTATTACACTTCAAGAAAGATTAAGGGAGGTTGTTTCAAGGGACCAGGAAAATCAATGCTAAGTGATTTCAAAATCTCAAATACTATTTTCACTCTGTTTTTGTTGTGTAAACTTGGGCAAAATAAACCTAGCCTGGAGTCAGGGAGGAGATCTTCCTCCTGTGAAGACAGACATTCTTCTTATCTTCCTGCAGGTACACTGATGGCTCCAGAGCAAAAGGGCTGATTGTTTGTTTCAGCATCTTGATGTTTGATTGTTGTTGATGTTTCATCATCTTGAGAGTTTGCAGCTTTACAATTTGTTGTAAGGGCATCACAACAGAGCAGCATGTTGCTTGGTGGAATGGTCTTGAGAAGCATGGAAGGCACTGCTCCATGAGATGAGAAGCCATGACCAGAGAGCCACAGTTCCACCTTAACCTGTCATGTGCTGTCAGTGTAGTCCCGCTCATCCCGTTCTCTGGAAACTATATTCTTTCACCCACCTGGCCACCGGGACATTCGAGGGTCACATGACTTGCCACCCTTGCCACAGTGGGCTGGCACAGAGGTGGGTACTCTGCTCAAGCTAGGACTGTTAGGAGTGGCAAATCCATATGGGTCTACAGCAACCTCCATTTTTGCCTCGTTAGAAGAAAGCATTCAACGAAGCGACATAAGGCAGAGTGAGAAACTGAGGCAAGTTTTACAGCAGGAATGAAAGTTTATTAAAAAGTTTTAGGTCAGGAATGAAAGGAAGTAAAGTACAGTCGGAAGAGGGTGAAGTGAGCTACTTAAGACATTCAAGTGCCTGGTTTGACCTTTGACTTGGGGTTTGATACGTTGGCATTCCACACCTGCAGTGGCCTGCTAGCACTTGGGAGGGGCTGCATATGCAGTGTGTTAAAGTTGTACGCATGCTCACTTGAGGCGTTTTTCCCTTGCCAGTCGAGTGTTCCTAGAGAAAGGTCATATACCAGTTAAACTCCGCCATTTTGCATCTTAGTGTGGATGCTTGAGCCTGCTTGCCCGACTCCTGAAATCTTATCAGGAAGCTGCTGATCGTCAGTTTCAGGTTTTCTATCTATTGAGAGTCGGCCTTTCCCTGGCACCAGCTGTGACCAATTATTATTTTAGAGGACAGTTAACAACCACCTGACCATTATCTGATGGCTGCCTGACATTCCTGGTGTGTGGGGAACACCCTCCTGCCCTGCTCTTGTCTAACTACCTACTGTAACAGGACTGTCAGTCCCATTCAAGTTGAGACCAAGAAATAGTTGCAGTTTCTCTCCAGGTAGCTAGATCTGAGTCATGTAAACTTCAAAGTCCTGTCACTGAGTTGGACCAGCAGAAGCAGCTGAGAGAGAGAGAGAGAGAGAGAGACAGAGAGAGAAGGGGGATGGAGAGGAAGAGGGGAAAGGTAGAAGAGGGAGAGGGAGGGAAGGGGAGAGAATTATGCATCAAGGAGCAGATATAAAGACAGAGGGAGCTTCCTGATGACACTTGAATCTCTGGTTCCAGTCTTTTCTGAGGCAAGGGTGCCTTTCTGCCCTTAGTTTCTACAGGACATCTCCTAGTCATTATAACAAATGTCTTTTTCTTGGCTTAAGCTGAAATAATTGGTTTCTGTTACTTACAACCAACAAATGTAAGCACGCATGATACACCCTGAGGGATATGCAGGATGTTCGGAGCAAGAGTCTTCTCTGTAGGGGGTTGAGGCACATCAGCCTGTAGTATTGGGGAATTAATGTTAATGTGACTCATTTGTGCCCCTAGGCTGGTGGGGTCTAGGGACATCTAGGTTACACATTTTAAGTAATATAAAAGCCAGAAACAGTCTTTGTTGCAAAATCCACATTGTCTATAATGTAAAAACACATTAATTGCTTAGACGCTTTCAACTGTACTTGAGACCAGAAAGAAAATTCTCCCAGGAGCCTTCATAGAGAAAACTCTGTGTAATGTACTGGAAAGAAACACAATACCAAACAATCATACTTTTTAGTATATTTGTCCTCACATGCAGTTCCCAGCTTTACATGAGCTCTTAGTAAGATCAAAGTAAATAAACAAAGATTTCCCTCTACTGGGTCCAGGCATTAACTCAGAATAAAAAATAATAAAAAACTAGGCCATAGAAATAAAACTTCTCAGGGAATTTACCGGACCTTGTGTTCTTAAGAATCGTTAGTCAGGTTGGTAACAACAAAAAGCTTTGAATCAGAATTTTCCCTCAAAGGAAGAGAGCACACATGATTACAATAAGCAAGATCAGGCCACTCAGAATGAACACTCACCTAAGAGAACTGGAAAAAGGCAGACATGGTTTCTACCAGAACAAATGATTTCTCTTGAGAATCTGGACAAAATTTTGCCTAGTGTTTGTAGATTTGTCTACAAATGGTACAAAGATTTGCTATTTAAATGTTTAATTTTTCAAAAAATATTTTTAACAGAAAAATCACAACCAACCACCTGAGTTGTTATTCTACTTTATTCTTTTAAATTTAACCTCTCTCTTTTTCTCTCTTGTTCACTTGCTTTTTCTAGCTATCAATCATAAAAATCATAAATGGTTATGAATAAAATTTAAATTCTTCAGAAGAGTATAAGTTGAGGGCTAAAAGTCCTTCAACTCATCTTTATTTCCACGTAATAGAGCAAAGCACAGTTCATAATTTCTTATGTTTTATCAAATTTAATGTGTTTACTAGCATAAGTGTGTGATTAATATGTATGCAAAAGTTACCCATAATATGATTAGTGAATAAATATTGCAGAGCAGTATATATCATATACCCATTTTTATAACAATAGTAACTTGATAATATATATGTAAAATAAATTTGAAAAAACAAGACACCATATGGTTAACAGTGCTTGCCTCTCTGGGCTACTGTTACCAAGGACTCTCATCTAGTTCTATTGTGTTTGAATATCACAACACGCATGTATTTTATATTTTTGAAAAGATAGGAACAAAAAGTAAAATTTGTTGTCAATTTGGGAAAAACGTAGGACAAATCATGCTCACTTTTTTCAAAATGTGTTTTGTAATTTTCACCGATTTGCTTCTCATGACTCTCTACTTTCTAATTTGCTTCTTTGTGACTCTTAATTCACCACCATAATAATCCTCTCAATCATCTCATAAAGATAAATAATGTTTGCCATTTGATATCCATTCATTAAATATCTGCTAATGTCTTGACAGATGAAGACATAAAGAAATTAACTGTCAGAATTATGCTTTATGATAATCAAACTTTAGCCCTGATCTTTTATGATACATGATGTCTATAAGTCACATCTTCATAGTAGCACTCCTGCACACTCCTCTTTATTTCAGAAAAATAATGAGGTATGTAAACACTTGTAAAGGATAAGATCATTTCCAAAGTAGTTAGCTCTTACAACTTATCCATCATAGGGAATCTCTCATTTTGTAGCAGAGATTTTGAGACCCGTGAATGTGAAGCCTGCACCACCCTCAAAGGAGGAAGAAGTTAAATGTCTCCTCCTTAGGAAGTGAAGCTCATAATTTTCTCCTAGAATATAGGCCTTAGGCAAGTTCTTTCAGACGCTGCATTTCCTTTAAGGAAGCAGTGAAAGGCCAACAAATTGGCAATCCCAAAATTAAAATTAGTGCTCTCACAAGTAGACCCTGTCCTTCCATTGTTCCAAATAGTTCAGTGTAACAGCTAAATAGCAGTTTTAGCATCTACATCATGTTATTTAGGGTTCAACCATAATTCCATTCCTAATTTCAATTACCATAATAATTCTCTGGTAGAATAACTTTCTAAAAGTCAAAAATCAAAGCAGTTTCTACTGAGAGCTCCCAGGTCTGGCTAATTGCACAAATCAACATTTACCTCATTGGTCTATCTGGTTTTATATGTACTCACAGTCTTGTGTGGCTCTCTTCTGATTCCAAATAAAGGAATGAATCATATCTGGGATCTGGCAAGTAATCAACAATGACAAAGTTATTTTGTGGAAGGTTCTTTTCCCCTTCTTCAAAATGAAACCCAAGTGGTTACTGAAGAGGAAATAAAGTCTTGCAGTTCTTTTTAGTTTTTCTGACCTGGTTTGTACCACCCTGTATCTTCCAGTATATTTTGATAAGGAATGACAAGAGTCTACAAAGTTTACATTTTTTGGTATGCACAGAATATTCTTTATTTTAGAGCACAGGTATCTTTTCCTAACTTCTGTCTGGCTGCCAAGTGATCACATTCACGTCTTTGTGTTTTGTGTAGTCTCTCCCCTTCTAGAGCAAGTGGCATTTTATTTTATGAAAAGATAATCCTGGCAGCCTTTCACTTACACAAGGGCAGACATCCTAGTTTTAACTTAAAGGACACTTGTTAGGAAACGTCCTCCTGATCTGAATGTTTTGTTGGCTTGGAGCACCACTAGGATCTTGCTTGAGCATCTCCTGTCAGAGACTGTACCAAGAGTGGTCTCTAATCTCTAACCTGGATAATTTTGACCTTCTTTGTTTTATGGCACTATATTTCAATTTTGGATCAGACAGAAAGATGCCACTTGAAATAACTCCATCCACAAATCAGTTGGAGCATGTGATAGCATTATTTCTGAATTTGGCATCAAAAGGGGTGATGAAGCCAGCTGTAGGCTGATTCAGGCAGCAGAGAACATCTGGGAGCATGTGCATTCATTATAATACTGGGTGGAATAACATGGCATCCTGGCAGTCAGATTATACATCATGAGATCTGTAGTCTGGAGGAGAAATGTGATGCATCTTTTACTATAAGCATGGTCATAAGACACCTCTCCATTATCTCCATGAGGTTGTGGAATGTCACAGATTGAATTGTGTCCCCCAAAATTTGTATGTTGAAGCCCTGAGCCTAGTGTGTATTTGCAGATAGAGCTTTTGAAGAGTGATGAAACTTAAATGAGGCCATAAGGGTGGGAATTTAATCCAATATGAGAACAGGGAGAGATGGCAGGGATGCACGTGCACAAAGCAAAGGCTACGTGAGGGCACAGTGGGAAGACAGTCACCTGCAAGCCATAAAGAGAGACTGCAGGAGAAACCAATCCTAAGAAACACCTAGATCTTAGATGTTCAGCCTCCAGAACTGTAAAGAAATTAATTTTGGTTGTTTTTGTCACCCAGCCTGTAACATTTAGTTACGGTAGCCCTAGCTGAGTAATACATGAACCAAAGCTATTTCCTTAGTTGGCAAGGACCACTTCCAATAGCAAAGTGCAGGAGGAGTGTGCCATCCAGACATTTAAAATGGTAGTGGTCACAGGAGGTATGTGAAAACACCTTGTGTCATAGCATATCTCCATATCTACAATGGGGAAAGAAGAAAACTTGCAGTTCATTATAAGATTTCTTGGGGCAAATGTTGAAAATACTTAAAGTAGAACAAGATGTTACAGAATGATGTTCGTTCCTATATGTGATTCATAATTATTCAAACTGTATGTTGCCAAGTCTCCACATTACTGTAAGGGCACAGCTAATGGGACTCTCTAGAATATTAGCAGTTACTTTGTATATCACAAGTTTTTGTTAGTGTGTTACAGACTAGGAATAACACTGAAATAAATGCCATAATCTGGCAATAAAGCCAAGGGAAGTAAACCTATCTTTGACACACTGCATTTTAAAAAACTAAGTTAGTGTAGCAAATTTAAGCAAAGGCAGGGATAAAGCCCCCCTTCTGTGAATTGCAGTGTGTTATTACTAGAGAACCTAGATTCTGAGTCTAGACCTGACCCAGAGATTTCCCTTCAGTAAACGAGGCTTGCATGATAACATCTGTACAATTATTATACTTTTACTGCACTGACAGCTCTTTGCATATTTTTATGATAAAACAATGTGGCAGGCCAGACGTGGTGGCTCACACCTGTAATCCCAGCACTTTGGGAGGCCGAGGCAGGTGGATCACCTGAGTTCAGGAGTTTGAGACCAGCCTGACCAACATGGTGAAACCCCATCTCTACTAAAAATACAAAAATTAGCCAGTAGTTGTGGCGCATGCCTGTAATCCCAGCTACTCAGGAGGCTGAGGCAGAAGAATCACTTGAATCCAGGAGGCAGAGGTTGCAGTGAGCCAAGATCGCTCCACTGCACCCCAGCATGGGTAACAGAGCTCTGTCTCAAAAATAAAAAATAAAAAATAAAATGAAAAAATGGAAAAACAAAACAAACAAAAAACCAATATGGTTTGGGGCCAGTATTTTTTATCAGTTCTTATTGCTTAAAAGTGCTCTGCATGACCACGCACTGAAAGCAACAACTAATCTAGTTCCCGGAGTTCTTAACCTGAACAATTTTTAATTTTATCATTATTATTATTATTATTTTTACAATCAGTTATAAGCACATGCAGAATGTGGTCAAGAACTAGTTGATTCTGTCTATGGCTTTTACTTGGTCATGGCTTAAATGCTAACTTCATTCCATCTTTTAAGAGAGACCCACAATATTTTCCATCATTATTCTCATGCAGAAAACAACTTTTAAGCACCTTCTGCTGTCCATTGTCCTTCAGAAAAGACATTGCTTTGAAGGGACTTCCACAGCAGTTTTTTTCTAGAACAAGTGAGCATCGAAAGGATGAGAGGTAAAGAACAGGGCACAATACTTCTCATAAAGAGCCACCGCTGCAAACCAACTGTGACCAACAAGCGGTTTCTGAGCTCCTGTATCCAATGGATGGTTCTGTGTTGAGGCCATCTGCTAAAAACCCAGAGACTCTACAGGCTCAGTGCTGGGGGTGTTGACTGGTGGAATCCCAGGCTCTTTGTTGCATGGCTCTGGGTCTAACCCCTACTATTTGCAAGTGTCCTATACATATAGTAATATGTAATGGTAATAACACTTTATATCTTTATGTATCTTATTGTTTTCATTATTTCCCACCTCCAGGGGTTTTCATCTGTCTATTGGGACTTAGACACTGACCTTAAGCTACATATCCCGGAATTTTGTCTGGTCTTCTAATTGACTTCAATTTCTTTTTTTTTTCTTTTTTTTTAATTAAAAAAAAATTAGAGACAGGATTTCACTATGTTACCCAGGCTGGTCTTGAGATCCTGGCCTCAAGCAATCCCCCTGTCTCAGTATCCCAAAGTGTTGAGATTACAGGTGTGAGCCACCGTTCCCATCTAAGTCTGCTTAAATATACAGAGACTTCCCCTGAGTTCTCACTCTTCAGATCCTTTATTACTCTCAGGAAACGTGAAACATTAAATTCCTAAGACTGCCATACTGATGTAAGCCTTAAAACCAGGCCACAGAGTGATACTTTTTTGTCCAATATAAGATTGAGGCAGTGGGAATTATGAGACATCTTAAAATCAGACTTCACTCACCACGAACATACCAATTCTGGTTGTCTAGAGATGGTTATTAAGAATTTTTAAGTTTTAAAAAATCTAAGCTAATGTTACTCATTCAAGGGGGTCTGATCACTAAAAATAATTTTAAAATCCTGTGTTTTGAATTCCATGACAAACTAAAATTAAGAGAAGCTTATCTGGGTATTCTGAATGTTTATGGCTGAACAATACCTTAGGATTTTAGTGCTTACAACTATTTCATTGGAACCAAAAAATGCCATGTTACTGTCATGTGCTAGTTAGAAAAAGAAGAAAAGATAATTTAGAAATAATGGCTTTGCACTAAGTAAACACCAAATCACATAGTTAGGTATCACTTCAAATTGAATCTTCAAAAGCCCACAGAGGTGGGGCATGTAAGCTCTCTGTCTTGCGAGAGGTAACATCATTTCCTCAAACATCATCTGTCACATAATCCATTAATTTCAATTTTTAAAATCATTTCTGTAATTTTGTTTAAATTTATTTATAAATCTGTTTTGATTTTATAGTTGTGTCAGAACTGTGAGAAAACAGAGATTGCAACTAATTTCGTTTTATATCTGTACACTTCGGCATTATAATAAATATTGTAGTTAATATTAATAGTTGGTGAAACTAACAGTCTAATAGGGAGACCAGAAATTAAGTTTTTACAATTAATAATAGAAGTCACAGGAAATACTCCCTTCAGTGAAAGTATTTAACACATTTTTCTTATCTTCTGGAAGTGATGGATGACAGTACCAGAACTTCAAGAAGCAGAGGTAATTCTGTGAAAAACAATCAATTAGTGGGGTCAAATTATGCCATCAATCACTTACATATAGATAGTCCCGTTAACATTCATAATCTGATAAAAGTTTTGGCTCTCCAGCTGGTCCCCATAAATTATATTTGCAACACCCCAAATTTGTATAGTGTTCAGCCTCAATTTAAAGCAATTTGAAATTAAATTGGCAAGGGTGTGGTGGGTGAAAATTGAACGGCAAAGCAGTATGGACCACAGGGTAAAGTTAAATTTGAGGCCAGGTGTGGTGGCTCACGCCTGTAATCCCAGCACTTTGGGAGGTTGAGGAGGGCAGATCACGAGGTCAGGAGATCGAGACCATCCTGGCTAATACGGTGAAACCCTGTCTCTACTAAAAATACAACAACAACAACAAAAAATTAGCCGGGCGTGGTGGCAGGCACCTGTAGTCCCAGCTACTCGGGAGGCTGAGCCAGGAGAATGGCATGAACCCGGGAGGCGGAGCTTGCAGTGAGCTGAGATTGTGCCACTGCACTCCAGCCTGGGTGACAGAGCGAGACTCCGTCTCAAAAAAAAAAAAAAAAAAAATTTGAACCAGAGCCTGTTTATCTACCATCTAGCCCTATTGATGTCTAAAAGCTTGCCAATCACACTTTGGGTTTTGTTTTTGTTTTTAAGAAATGAAACACTTTAGATACTGTCAAAGGCAGCACTGTACCCTAATGACTATTGTGATTCTGGTGCATCTCTTTTCCAGTCCTTTTCTTATGATATTAAATTATATGTGTATTCATGTATAATACATAGCTTTGTTTTATAGATTTTCAAAATCTACATAAATGGTATTATATTGTATGACTCTGTGTTGTTGATTATTGCTACAACGATGCTCTCTAGCAAACCATCCCAAAACCAGGTGATTTACAATAAGCATTTGTTCCCAAACTCATGAGGTGCCAAGTCAGCTAAAATCTGGTTAATCAGATGGGCTCAGACAGGTAGCTGTGCAGAGTAGGCTGCGGGTCTTCTGGGTGTGGTTGTGTTCATGTCTGTTCCATTTGTGTTTGTTCTGGGTTTGGGATGAAGAGGTAGAGGCTAGCTGGGCCTTGCTCATCTCACAGAAGATCACCTGAATATAAGAGGATGGGAAGAAAGACACCATGTCTCTGAGGTCTCCCCTGAAACTGACACATGGTCACTTCTGCCCACTTTTCACAAACCAAAGCCAATGATACAGCTGAACCTAGTTTCGGTGGGGCAAGGATATGTAATCCACAATTCTAGAGGAAGTTACTACAAAGCCACATGGCAAAAAGCACAGCGCATACAAAAAAAGTTAAAAAATGATTCAATATATCATAATATCATCTTGCAACTTGATTTTTCCCAAACACTAGATTTAGAAGGCCATCCATTTCAATACATGTTTTTCTTCATGTGTCCTTAATTGCTGTATGGAATTCCATGGTATTAACACAGCAGTCATCCTTCAGGTCTTAGTTCAGACATATCCTCAGGAAAGACCTTTCTGATAACTTTCCTGACAACTTCCCCTAACACACTCTTACTCTGTATAAGTCAGGTCCCCTAATGTGGCATTCTCAAAGCAAGAAGTACTTTTCTTTATAATGCTTTCTATTATTTTTAATTGTGTATTATTTTAATTATTTGGTTAATTTCTTTCCTCCCCACTGGACTACAAGCCAAAGGAAGTGATAATGTTTATTTTGCTCACTAGTGTGTCCTCAGTGCCTAGCACAAAAGAGATCGAAACACACTTGATGAAGAATGTTCCTATGCAAACATTTCCAACCGCATAATTTTAGTAGAATTACTGTATCTAACTGTATGCATTGGTGAAACTTGTAGGAGGCAGGATTTCAGAATCAAAACCCCTGCCAGAGAAAGCAGGAAATTGGAGGTTGGTGCACACAGGGTATGTGACTTGGGAGCAGGAGGTTGCTGCACACAGGGTATGTGACTTGGGAGCTGGAGGTTGCTGCACACAGAGTGTCTGACTTGGGAGCTGTAGTAATGCTGGAGTGCCTGCAGCCAGTGGCAGTCATCGCTCCTCTGTTCTCTGTCAATAAAGAATTAAATATGTGTGTTTATGGGGCTCAAGGTTATTTTTCTTTGAGAGAGTTAATTGATGGAAGGTTAAATAAAGCCACAAGTTTTTACTTAAAGGAAACAGAGAAAAATGAAGAATTACTTTAATTATAAGCAGTGTGTCAAAAGAAATGTTTTCCAAATTAATCTTTTCTGGGAGTGAAACAACTCTTACTATAATTCATCTTAACTCCTCTGAAAAAACAGAGTTGGGGGACATCCTACCCAATCCTTCTCTTGTACACACACACACACACACACACACACACACGCACACGCACACAGTGTGTTCAAGTCAGCTCCCACTTAGATTGCAATAAACGACATGAACGAATTATAGACATTAAAGCTTTTCTTTCCAAGGTTTTTGCTTTCAAAGTATTTGTTTTCCTGTGTTAGGTGTGAGAACCACCCTTTTGTTAAAGAAGAGGCTCATTCTAGAGAGTGACTGCAAAAGCCTCTGTCCCACCATCACCACCTGAAACCCCACATCCTAAGGGTCAAAGGTCAGATATGTTACACAACGAATTGTGTCTTTTAAAGGGAGCACAACTGAAATATTTCTGGATAGAAAAGGCAGAACATTCTTAGAATATCTTGATTGTTAACATTTGTTCCTAATCTATCAAAATTCGCCTACTCATGTTTGCAGAGTTGCCGAGTATTTTCTGAAGCCTTTTCAGAGTTGGAAATCAGTCAAATCCTAGTAGTAGCTAGGATTTAAAGGGATAGAGGAGGTGTCCTGTTGATGTCTCTTTTTCCTTCAACATCAACAAGTAAGAAAACCCAAGGTCTTTTCTTCTTAGAGGTTAGTGGGTTATTTTCCCCTTGGCCTTCCTAATGGAAATGTGTTGAGGGGGGAGGGTGACAGGAAAATAGGAGAGAGAAGGGGATATTTGGGGAGAGGAAGTCATGACTCTAAGACTGAGGAAAGACTGAGGATGGTAAATGTAGGGTGTCAGGATTTAAGTAGCTTCCTCCGACTAACTGCCATGAGCTCTGTATGGTGACATCATTGCCATCCTGCAGTCGGAAACCCCAAGAAAAGCAAAAGGAAAGAAAGTAAGAAGAAAGAGTGGGTGACAAATTTGAGGTGTCCCATACAATAAGCTTTCCTGGCCAAGAGGCAAAATCTTTGAGGGTTTTGCAGTCACTTTCAGACTGGCCATGGTTTTGTTGTTGTTGTTTGTTTGTTTTTAACTTTACATACTTAGATTCTCTGGAGGTTCAAGAAGAGAGTTCACCATGTGTTGGCCTTGCATGGCGTGATTTATAGTAATCAGTAACCCTCTGCAGCATTTAACGACACTTGGGCAAAGCATACTCAAAGAATACAGGACGGGCTGGGCACAGCTCGTGCTATAATCCCAGCCCTTTGGGAGGCTGAGGCAGGAGAGTCACTTGAGGCCAGGAGTTTGAGACCAGCCTGGGCAACACGGTGACACCAAATCTCCACAGAAAATTAAAAAATTAGCTGGGCATGGTGGTGTGCACCTGTAGACCCAGCTACTTGGGTAGCTGAGGTGGGAGGATCACTTGATTCTAGGAGTTCCAAGCTGCAGTGAGCCAAGATCACACCATTGCACTCTAGCCTGGGTGACAGAGCAAGACCCTGTCTCTAAAAAAAAAAAAAAGAGAGAGAGAGAGAATACAGGACAACTTTATGAAAACTTCCTGAAACACTGAGGAGTTGTCCAAGGAATGTTAGGTCTATAAGCAGTGGCAGAGTAGAATTGCAGCCAACAGAGTAACTGAGGGTGAATGGTAAATCTAAAGCTGGCTGTAAGGAGGCAGCAGGGAATAAAATGCCAAAAAAGCAGATCTTCTATTCATATCTCTATTCGTATCTCAGCTGAGGAGGGCAACCAGATGCATGAGAACAACTGACCCAGGAGCCTGGAAAGAGAGCATTAGGTTGTTTCTTCCTCCCCACATGCAAGGGAAATGGTCATAGTCTTAGAAATAGGTTGGAATAGATATTCTCTGCTCACCACCTACCACCCCATAATACCGACACTGAGCATCTGTTTTGGTGATTTGCTCAGGGTCAATTAACCTTTAGAAGCTCTTAGCACAAAAATATGATGAGTCCTCCATGTTAGTGATCAGAATAAGACCTAAAGAGTGAAGCACAACTTGCAGGAATGCTGAAATCAAAATTGCTTTTTTCTAGATGTTTTGATTGCTAAAACCTGTGTGATTTCACGAAGCTTAACTTTGCTCATTGGCATGGGGTTGGTGGCTCAGCTTTGCTAGTGTCTGTGCCCAAGCTGAGTCGGCCTGCTGGTTTATCTACCATGGACGTGTCCAGATCCAGAAGCTGGAAATGGCAGAGGGAGAGGGGCCAGCACTCATAAGGCTTGCAGGGGTTCACTGTGGAAAGCCTTTCTGAATCCACTTCCCTCCGAAGGGGCCACAGGTCCTATGCCTCAGCACCCCTAGGCAGGCGGTAGCCCTCCTTCTCACCAGGGGCTGCTGCATTGGAGCCGTGGAAGTGCCCTGGTGGTCACTTTGCAGTTTAACTTCCAGGCTGCACAGTAACACCACTGGAGGGAAAATGTCTGTATTTGAAGTAATCATAGGCTTTCTCCTCTAATACCAGCCTGCCCTGCCAACGTGCCAGCAGCACAAAGGGCCCCACTATTTATCCTCCATCACAGAGTAAGTGGCCTATCCCCCCGCCGCTTGGCTCCAAGCTCCCTGTCTGGACAGGACACAGCTGGGCTTTCATCTAAGGAGGGGAGAACTCCAGCTGATTACTTTTGTTTGGCCTTCACTGAAGACAACAGAGCAGGAGGTATTTTTGCATTTTGTCTTGTGGTGAAAGTCCCAATGTGGGGTAACTCAAGAAGATTTTCTCCTCAAGCGAAGGCTAACTCGTGGGGAAGAATCACAATTTTTTAAAAACGACCATTAAGATCAGCCAGAATTTTATGCAGAAAACATGTATTACTTGCATTATCAGAAAAATAAAACCGCATTAACTTAAAGCGGAAAAAAGAGGAAATTATCTGAATATTTTAAGCAATTATCTTAAGGATAAATTGGGTTTTCTCCTCACTCTCTCACTGGCAGTCTCCTATACCCTAACGACCCCGACTTTCACCTGTAAACTGGAGTTCCCAAAATTTATATCCTCAGACCCATCTTTCATATAAGCCTCAAACTTGCATATACCCAACTGACTACTTGGCATCTCACTTTATGTATATCACAACCTCTTCACATTTAACACCTCAAATACTGAAATTCTTTCTTCTTTCATGATCTTCCCCCAATTTTTACCTCCTCCTAGATTCTTTCCTTCTAGATTCTTGCGTTTACCTCCTTCTGGATTCCTTCCGTACAATCAATTATCAATCCCATTGTTCAAGTTACCCTATGTCTCCTCTTTTCCTTCTTCCTTTATCCTATCAATTTATCTTATTGTAACAGCTAACTTTTACTAAGCATAAATTCTGTGCCAGATATTATTCTAATTTTTCTTTATACGTACTATTACATTTAATCCTCACAACAACTCCAATAAACAAGTGCTATTATAACCCCCACTTAGAGATAAAGAAACAGAAGCACAGAGATGTTTTATAATTCTCTATATAATGTTATAAAAATAGGCTAGTGGGAGATCAATGATTCAGATCCAGGCTGATTTGCTCCAGAGCCTAGGCTCTTAACCTCAATGCTATATTGCTTTCTAAAATTATGTATTTCTATAAATTTAAATGTGTGCATTTTCATCCCATAGATACTACCTAAAGTTCTGACCATGATGTAGGTAGATAATTCATCCTTCAGAATTAAGTTTCTAATGCACAAATGTTTTCTTGTCACCATCCACTTAATTTCAACGGATTATTTTCTGAATTTGTCATTTTCAGAGGCGTATTGCCACATTTGGGGCAATGTGTACGTATGTGGTTTCGTTAGCTCCAGCGGAGGCTAATCGTCTGACAGAGCCACCTCTCACACGAAACACTGAATGGAGGTGATCCTGAGATGGATGGAGCAGCGGCAGTGCAGGTTGCTGCAGGTAAGCGGAGTCACTCAGAGAAGTGCCAGGCTGGGCTAAGGAAAGCATGTGTCCATGGAACATGAGGGAATTTTTCCTTCTTCACATGATCAGGGCAGGATGCAGTTGTGCTCAAACCATCACTGAAAAAGTTCTGCAGTAACTACAGATGCAAGTTTATTCTACTGCACCACCAGAAATTCCAGTCTGCAAAAGCATGTAAGAAACTCACAGATACTGGGAGAGATGGGTCTGGAGGACAAACTTCAAACGATTGCCTTGTCAACAACGCCGTTTGTCCATTCTCTGGTGTCATCTACCTTCCCTTCACCTCATGCTCTGCTCTAGCTCTAAAGGCTTTGTGCCCAGAGCACACTTTCCTCTTTCGTGCCTCCTTCTCTAAATATTCCACTCCTTCTGCCTAGGATACCCTTCCTTATCTTGTCTTTTTGGAAAGTCTGTCTTTTTTTTTTAATTAGGGTTAAGTTCAAAGATCATGATCATCTCTCATGCCACCCCTACCCTTTGCACTGGATAGATAAGCTGCTGCTCTTCATTATCCTGTATTCCTATACTTGCCTAAAGCACGTCCTAGCATGTGTGGAATATATAATATTGTACTTAATAGTTCATTCTTCTGTCTCCCTCTCCAGACTTATGAGCTCCTTAAAAGTAGGCTCTCAGCCCTGGTCATCCATTACATAACACGTCGGAGGTCCTCTATAGATATTGAAATGATGGAAAAAGTCTGTTTCTAAACTATTCAGACGGTCAGGTCACAAATATGGTTTTGAATTAGCTAAATTACCTGGATAGTATGTTCTCTTTATCATTTTTTTTTTGTTATGAAGGACAAAACATCAGAAAGTTTTATTTCAGCTAGTTGTTTCCTTTTTCTCACATACGTGGAAATACCTATTATAAAAACTTTTAGCTGAGATGCTTTAATGGAATCTCAGGGTAAAGGAAAGGGGTTTCTCTGTGCCAGCAACTTAATGTTTCCTGTTTCAGCTGTGCTGCCAGAGATTGTAATTCAGGAACCAATCTCAAGCTGAGCAGAGGAAAAAATGAGATGCTTCATGAAAATGGCCAAATGTCATCACCAGCTATTTTGTGAGACGAGCCATGTTAGGAGCCATCCATATGTAAAATGGACTTTCACCGAATTCCATCCATCTGCAGGTCATGGAAGCTCACAACACGTATGTCTCCTCAGGGAGCCTTTTTGTTTTGTGCTTTTTCTGGCACTAAGAAATACAGACACTTGTGATTTACTACTGGGCACTTATAGGAATGGAGTCAACTATTTCCTAAGAAACTCAAAGACTGAAATGAGAAATTCAGAAAATAAAAATATTTTCTGTGTTAGAAAACTATATGCCAGAAAGCCTGAAAAGTGAGGGAAAGGGCACAGAAATTCTGGTTAATAAGATGTTGTAGATTAGTGAGAACTTGAACATGTTTTTGCTTCCAGTATATTTTTGGAATTTCTAAACTATATTAGTTCCCTTTCTTGCCTTAGGAATTACAGTATTGTGATCATGTGAGAAAAGATAGTTCTAAATATTAATACATATTTTTAACTTCATTAAATACATCTTTGAAGATTTAGTGTTTTGATGTTTGAGGTCATAGTACCATAACATAGAGCAGGGATGCAGCATTGAAGAATTAAAGTGCTCCAAGTTAGAAATCTAAGAATCCAACTTTATCATTTATCAATTCCGTACCCTTGAGCCAGTCATTTAACCTCCAAAGTTTCAGGTACTTTAGCTGTAAAATAAATGGAAAAGGATATCTCTACCATTCTACACTCTGTATTCCTACTCAGCTCAAAAACAGGAACTTACTAATACTTCTCACCTCACAGGCAAGTCTTTGGGACTGCTGTGATTTGGTTATTTGTTTGTCCTCACCCAAAGCTCGTGTTGAAATTTGATCCCCAATTTGTGGTGGTGTGGTTGGGCCTAGTGGAAGGTATTTGGGTCCTGGGGGTGGATTCTTCATGAAAGGCTTGTTGCTATCCTCCAGGTAATGAGTGTGCGTTCTCCTTCTGGCTAGACAGAATTAGTCCTCATGGGAATGGGTTATTTCCCTCGAGCATGGGTTGTTATAAAGAGAGGTCCCGTTTCCTGTTTGGTCCCACTTCATACATGCCTGCTTCCCCTTTGACTTCCTAGGCCATGTTTTGATGCAGCACAAAAGTCCTCACCAGAAGCTAAGCAGATGCTGGTGCCATGCTTCTTGTACAACCTGCGTAACTATGAGCCAATTAAGCCTCTTTTCTCTATGAACTGTCCAGCCTCAGGCATCCCTTTACAGCACCCCAAATGGGTTAAGACAGGGATCAAGCACCAGCTATTCTCTTTACTTCTTAGTTCTCCTTCTCCTAGGAAGAAGGAATGACTTAACTGATTGAAGCAATTAGAGTCAAACATCTATTAGTCATGGTTTCTGTTTTTGGAAGAGATAATGCATCAATTGTCACTGTTTATGTGTGGTCTTTTTTTTTTTTTTTCTTTTTT
This sequence comes from Nomascus leucogenys, assembly GCF_006542625.1. Classification (NCBI taxonomy): domain Eukaryota; kingdom Metazoa; phylum Chordata; class Mammalia; order Primates; family Hylobatidae; genus Nomascus; species Nomascus leucogenys. The sequence goes on along the minus strand of NC_044382.1, from coordinate 91,738,562 downwards.
TTGAGACATAGGCCTTTTAGCTTTGTTGTCAATTGCTCCAGAATCAAGAAGCGGGGTAGGGCAGGGTGGGGGATGAGTCATTAACTGGTAATCTACAGTGATCTCAACAATAAAATTTGTGATGTCAGTTCCGGATCAAGACAGCAGAATGGGCAACAAACTTCCCATCAATCTCAGGACTCGCTGGAAATCCTAGTGATTTTAAGATATATAAAAGTAACAAAAAATGGATTTCATTAACAAAGAAGATAATTGGAGAGAGTTAACATCTGAACAGAGATTCGAACACATTTTTGAAATACAGAAAGAGAATAAAAACCTATTGAAATATGAAATGGAGCAGAGCAAGTGAAGATGCAAATTCACCAAGAGCAGACTGCAGTGGAGGTGGAGGTGAAAGTCAGTATTCTCACTGGAGGTACCAACTGAAGTTGGCAAATGAGACACCAACTGAAGTTGGCAACTGAAGTCGAGCAAATGGGAAGATTATCCAGAGGTCTTTGAACCAAATTGCTGCCCAATGCCTCTCATCCCTCTTTCCCTACACCAGCAAGTGGAATCTCCTTGATAAATAAAGTGGCTGAACTGTTTAGGCTTTTATTGGGGGTATAGAGGTTTAAAACCTCTTTGTTTTAGCATTTAGGGAAACTGCAACCTGTCAGCTGATATCCATATCACTCATGTTGAAACAAAGCAGGTCATTTAACAAGCCCTTGCCTACATACATAAAACTGCCAGTCGAATTTCAAAGCAGTGAAGGGGAGATTTTGAGAAAAGACCTATTCACACAATAGCAGAGGAACCCTACACAAATTACCTAGAATAATGAGACCCATTCTTTATTCTTAAAAGTGATTGGATAACAAATATATATATATATGATATATAATATATATATGAAAACCAAAAGCACAAAGTAAAAGACCAAAATAATAAAACAGAAAAACCAACTCTGCAGAAAAAAGAAGGTAACTTTATAATAATAGCATTTATATTGCACTTATTTGAAGTCAGGCATTATTCCAAGAGCTTTATATATATTAACTCATTTATTCCTGAGAACTATCTTACAAAATATGAATTTTTACCATCTCCATTTAACAAATAAGAAAACTGAAGCACAGGGAGGTGGAGTGTGTTACTGCTGTGTGAAAGGGCTGTATATGGGAAGCAGTCCCCAAATGCTGAAAGAGCTGAGAAACCAAAGAACCATGGAGACAAATTCAGTTTGCCGATAAAGGGTGTTTCATCGAGGGAACTTGCAGACAGAAATGGGGTCTTGAGCAGCAGCAAGGCAGGTAGATCTCCACATTGTTACTCCCCAGATCCAAGGCTTATAGACTATAGGGAAAGGGTGTATGTGCTCCAGCAACACAAAGGCACCCTCCAGAAGAGGCAAGAATACTATATGCATCATAGCCTATAATTTCTGCAACAACGTCAAGGTTGACAAGTTCTTACACTAAGGACAGTAAATAAAGCAGGAATCAAGAAGCATTCTTGAGACTGGAGCTAATCAGAAATCAACATGGCAGATTAGCATGAAAATAGAGCCACTTTTGTTTCCACAGTTACCCAGTTGCATATAGCTAAGTGGTGGAACCCATGATTCTATCTGGGTCAGCTTGGCCCCAGAGTTTGCTCTCTAATTATCTGTCAATTTTAATTGGTATCCTAGTCACGTCCTGAGAAATCATTACATTCATGTAATAAGAATAGAATGCAATGAAAAAATAACAGTTCAGCTATAATAAAGAGGCTTTAGAGATTCAAAACATGACAGCTAAAATAGAAAAGTTCAATAGGGCCAGGCACAGTGACTCACACCTGTAATCCCAGCACTTTGGGAGGCTGAGGCAGGCAGATTACTTGAGCTCAGGAGTTCAAGACCAGCCTGGAAAACACGGTGAAACCTTGTCTCTACCCAAAATACAAAAATTAGCCAGGTGCAGTGGTGTGCACCTGTAGTACCAGCTACTTGGGAGGCTGAGGCAGGAGAATCCCTTGAACCTGGGAGGCTGAGACAGGGGAATCCCTTGAACCCAGGAGGCAGAAGCTGCAGTGAGCCGAGATAGTGCCTGAGCAACAGAGTGAGACCCTGTCTCAAAAAAAGAAAAGAAAGATTCAATAGGACTTAGAGGACTGGAAGATGAAAGTAAAGTAATCTCAAAGAAAACAGAGTAAAAGAAAAGATGAGGTAAAACTAAGAGACATAAAAGACCAATCTAGGAGGTTTAATATCTAACTAAAAAGATCTTCAGAAAAAAATGTGTGCATGTCTGTGTTTTAACAATTACCATTATGTGGTAGGATTTCAGAACACCAAGCATTCTACACATTTTTGAAGATAAAGCATGTCTCCTATCAATAAACAAAGATTAGACTAGTCTTAAACATCTCAACAGCAAGGACTAGATACTAGAAGACAGTGTAGCAATTCCTTCAAGATTTTGAAGGAAAATAGTTTCCAACCTAGAATTCTGTGCACAGTCATAATAGAAAATACATGAAAGAAAAGTTAATACACTTAGAAACATGAAACATTAATGTTATAAATAAATTCTCAATGCCACAAAAGAAATAGCACTCAAAAATAAATTTAATTTTCTCAGCAAGGCAATTTTACTTCTATATAAGGGTACGACTCGCGGATGGAGCAATGGCGAGAGCACACCTGAACAAGGGAGGGGAAGAGGTTTTCATTCCTGATGCAGGCAGCCCCTACTGCTGTGTCATTCCCCTACTGGCTAGGGTTGGACTGCACAGTCTAAGCTAATTCCGATTGGGTATTTTAAAGAGAGAGGGGGTAGGAGTTGGAGTTGCAGAGTGAGTAGTTTGGTGGGAAGGGCGGTTACAGAACAGGTGATTCAGGATGATTCAGGTCAGAGCAGGTGACCAGGGGTGACTCAGGACAGAGGAGGTGACGAGGGTAACAGACGTGAACTACTGACTAGAAATGGTGGAAAAGGTTGTTTACTGAAACTAAGGGCGAGAAGAACAAGGAAGTTAAACTTTAAAATGGAGTACAAAGAACTGAACATACTGACATACTGATTCTTTGAAGAGAAATTTAGAACTCACTGTATTCAATATTAAGGTCTAAGACTATTAACCTGCAATATTTAAGACTGTACTCAAACATACATGGGATTGATGATTAAGGAAAGGACATAGAATCCAGGAAACAGTTTCAACCTGGGAGAATGAAAAAGAGGAGACCAAGGATAGAAGGTCTGCTACTGATCTTCAGAGCCCTGGTCCAGATTGTAACAAGGGGATAATGATCCCAGGAGGTGGAAAAGGTAGAAGAAGCTTTTTTGTTTTGTTTTGTTTTGTTTTGCTTTTGAGATGGAGTCTTGCTCTGTCGCCCAGGCTGGAGGGCAGTGGCACGATCTCGGCTCACTGCAAGCTCCGCCTCCTGGGTTCACACCATTTTCCTGCCTCAGCCTCCCGAGTAGCTGGGATTACAGGTGCCCGCCACCATGCCCGGCTAATTTTTTTTTTTGTATTTTTAGTAGGGACAGGGTTTCTCCGTATTAGCCAGGATGGTCTCGATCTCCTGACCTTGTGATCTGCCCGCCTCGGCCTCCCAAAGTGCTGGGATTAAAGGCATGAGTCACCGCGCACGGCCAGGTAGGGGAAGCTTTATCCATCATGGTTGAAAGACTGAATAAGCTTGATAAGGAAAGTTGAAGGAACCCAGGGCAAACCAATGCTCTTATTCCAAAAATGAAGCCTTAAATATGACATGATTATTTAGTGATTGAGAATCTAGTTGATCTTGATCCCAAAACAGTCTCTTTTAAGTAAGTCAATCAATAGTCATGATTTGAACATGCTGAAAAGAAAGTGTAATTCTTAGGCTGTATACCAAAAAGTACCAATACTGTCATAATGTGTAGGCCATTTCTTGACTTCTAAATTTTATAGTCAATTTATGGACAAAGCACAGAGGCCTTAATTCTAATTACACAACATATTACATAGTATAAATAGCAGCAACGTTCATGCTATTCAAGATACAGTCAGCAGAAAGTGGGAGAGAGAAAGTGGTGAGAGAAAGTGGTAAGATAAAGTGAGAGTGCAGTGTACTAAAATCCTTCCTTATTTAGAATGGGGTTCCAGATACAGTTGAACCAAAAAAAATTAGAAATATATAGAATTTAAAGTTACAAAGATAATCCATCCTCAAAAAAATTAAAGTTCTAATATAAGTAATAAACATTGGAAGGAAAAGAAGATGTTGGCAGTGAGCTGAATTTTCATTCTTTGTAGCAGGCAGCCAATGGATCATGTCTGAACATTTTAAGTTAAGAATAGATTTAAAAATCTCTACTTTAGAATTTAAATGTAACCAGCTGAATAACTAAAAACAAATTTAAAGTAAGTTGCTTTTGGGAAGAAAGACTGAGTTGAGGGAGGGAGTAATAGACTTGCTTTTCAATATTAGCGCTATATTATTTGATTTTTTAGCATTTGCTGGTATTATTTGATTTTTAAATGTTACTTATATCCTTAAATAACAATTCATCTCTATTTTATAGGACAGGACTAATGGGAAGATTAGATGGGATAACGGATCTTCTAAAGTATCACACACCTATAGCAACATGCAAACAAAGGATACCAATAAAGTAATACTATCATGAAAGGTATTAGAAAATGTGAGGTGCTATACAAATACCAGTTATTACAGATAAGTACCACAGAATTTGGAGTGCACCTATGTTGAGCCCTAGCTATCTCACTTACTATAAAATCAATGTATCCTCACTGTGTCTTCAGTGAAATGTAAAATGGAGTCTGCCTAGGGGTTAGGAACACAGACTTTAGAGTCTGACTGCCTGAGTTTAAATACCAACTCTACTATTGACTAGCTGTGTGACCTTTAGGTAAATTACTGAATCCTTCTATGTCTCAATTTTCTCATTAGTAAAATGGGAGCAATGTGAAGATTAAATGAGTTAATGCATATAAAGCCCGTAGAAGAGTGCCTCTCTCAAAGTAACCCTATATACATGTTTGCTGTTTCAACTGCATAATAGTATTAAAAGATTTTTTCAATCTTTCATATTATTTATTTTTTATATATGTAGGAGTCAGGAAATCCTAATGCATGATAATTGTGCAACCTGCTTAGGTCACTGGCAAACCATGATGTGTGTAAGCTTAAAGCATAATTAATTAAAGAAAAACACCGAGATTTAGAAGAAATTCTGACCCAGACACACACACAAGCTCATGTTTACATAGGTTAGCCAGGAACTGAACATTTATTAAACACCTTCCCATGTTGGGACACTGTTCAAGACTGTTAAGGCTACAAATATGTGGAAGACCTGGCCATCAAGGAGCTTACAGATACTCATGGATCTGCATGTGGGGAGGAAACAAGCAAGCTACTTCTGGAACTGTTTGGCGGCTTGGCAGCTTGCTACAGAGAAGCTGAAGGGTAGAGCTGAGCCCTAGCTCCTGCTCTGTGAGGCGAATGATGATCCCTCAGGAGCACAGAAGGGAGAACCTCCTCCTCCACTCTCCACCCGCCCCAAACATACAGTCTTTCCCACACAACACAGGCTCACCTCTTTAGGCTCAGCAGAAGGGGAATGAGCTTCCAGGAGTAACACCCAGCTCCTAGCCTCACTAGAAGACCACCCTGGAAAAGGACCTGCTTTACCCAAGTCTTCTCTGCCACAGTGAGGAAGCTGCCCCCACCCCACCAACCACAGGTGCTCTCCCAACCCAAATCAAAAAGCCACTGGTACTATCACCAACCTCTGTCATCCTGCCCCAACCAAAAAGATATCACTTGCCTGCTGGCTTTGTCACATAACTTATTTCTGCATTCAGGACTCACATAGGTCTGCCTGCAATTCCCTTTCACGTTTAGGGCTTGCTGAGGACTGAGCAGTGTGAAAAAATTGACTCAATCATTTTTCAACATTAGTAACACCAATTTCTAATTTGTGAATAATATTGTTAGAAGTGCTAGAATTTACATTGAGTCCTAGTGAATAAATTACACCTGAGAACACCAATAATGAGAAGGAAATTACACTGACACTTCCAAGAAGTAGAAACACTCTTAAGTGGCAACTGGGAGATGGAAGCAGTGGCGAAGAGCAAACCGTGGATGTACCATGTGGATAATGAGATGTGTTGGTCATGAGCTTAGGGGCAGCAAAGTGACTCTCCTGTGTTCTGGGTGTGTGTGCTCTGGGAGGAAGGCTCTGTGTGTGGTGAGGCAACTGGGTCACATCCCGAGAGTGGTGGTTTCTGTGCAAAGCAGATGGGAGCTGGAGGAGGTGGGAGAAATGAGCTGTGTGAGTGAAACAGCTGTTTGAATGAAACATCCAACAGAGGATGACTCTGCCTTCTGGCTACCAAGGATGGGGCTCCAGCAGTTCCATTCATGGTAAGAGACCAGATACTTGGGTAGGCAGAAAAGAGAGACTCAGCTAGGTTAGGCCAGGGCCTACATGGAATCAAATACCAGTAGTATCTTATATTTGCCCAGCACATTATGATCTACAAAGTACTTGCAGATTCTTGATCTGATATATGCCACACACTGGCCTGTGCTCTTGGCAGGGCATGTGTATTATCATCACTCTACGGGGAAGGAGATGCATACATGATCATATGACCAGTAAAAGAGCTAAGACAAACAAGTTGCCCTTTGGAATCCTACCGTGGTGTTCCTTGCTCCACGTCACACTGCCTTTCCTGGGAGATTTGTCAGGGCAGGTCTCAGTGAGCACTTTGTTGAGATTCTGCTCTCAGGAGGAGAGAATTTAATTAGTTAAAGATGACTTCCATCACCTGAACCCAAGTCACGCACCAAATGTGAGCCATAAATGCTAAGAGGAGGTGATAGTTAATGTGAAGAAATGATGAGGAAGAATGAGTTGTTTCCACTGGCACATTAAATGGTAGCCTGTGGACTCCCCACATCATTGATTACCCTCAGAAAACATTATTTACTTTGGTTTAGGATTGAATGAGGGTCCTTTTGACCATTATTATATTTCTTGGTAAATAAAAACTGAAAAGAAAGACAATTTATTTAAATATAATGAGTTCTTTAAAAATATAATAGACTATGTTCAAAGAATTATTATTTGTTATTAACAATACCCTAAAATTAAACATTATCCCAAACTGAGTAGGCTGTACATTGAATTGTTCATGAGTCAAATAAGAAATGAATACTCTATTGAAACCAAAGCAAAATTAGTTTATCCCCAGTAAGAAAATTCTCCTTCTTACCACCCCCAGAGTTTCCACACTGATTAGATAATGGCCTATTTTATTTTAACAAAGCTTTTGGCAAAATGTTGACAAGCCACAAATGTGGCCTCTGAACCCAGGGACCAAAAAGACTAATACTGTTCCTTTGAGAAACACATAGTTTGTCCAACAATCAGAAGAAAAATAGAAAACCATACTTGAATCCAACCTGGAGTCACAAGTTAGTGAATTCAACTGTCTCAATTATATAGGGTGAAACTTTTCGTAAGTCAGTTGCCGTCAAGTCACAAAGCACCATATCTATTTTTATTTTTACTATATTTTGTGGTGGTCCCCAAGATAAATTAATGGCTAGCTTAGTGTTTTCAGTTGTTTATTCATTCATCACTCTTATGGGAACATGGAAACATTCAGGCTGTGCAATTCGGTCAGATCATATAAAACCTCCCTTAAATAACAAGACAGATACATCTGGTCCCTTTCACAGGGTAGTCACATAGCTGGCTAGAGTCAAATCTGGCAATTAGTCAGAAAGAATAAAAACTAGACATCTTGTATTCAACTATGTATGTATAACTATCAGCAATGGAATTGAAAACTCATTCTAGATCCCATGAGGCTTTCAGAAGAAAAGTACAGAGAATGTATCTTGTATTTGACTTAATAGTTTTGTCACTTTAACCAAAATGTTATTCTTGGTCCTAGGAAGACAATGATATTAATGATATTCCTTATCATATACAGATTTTCTCTGTATAACTATAGGTTTAAAATTTCAATCATGAGATGATGGTTTATGAAAGTTTGTGGGCTTGCATCCCTATCTCTTATGTGCCTGAAGAACAGTCGGGCTTGTTTCGTTAGTGCCTCAGCAGCAAAAAATTGTCCACACAGTGCATTAAGTCCATTCATCCATCTCATTCATGGTGCAAACATGGCCAGGTAGCTTGTTCAGTCCCTCTAGAAACCATGTATTTCATACAGTGACAAACTTCTGTCTGGCCAGCCTTGACTAGAACACAAAAGAGATTGGACCTTCGTGGATGGTTCATCCTGGACCTATCGCCTGTCAGTGAAAAAACAGCTCTTGAGATCAACCAGCTGTGAGCCCTGTACCATTATCTCTCTCTGCAATCACCTAACCTGGCTGTGTAATCCATTTCACACAGCCGGTGAACACACAACAGAAAACCCAGAGAGCCTCCAGGAAGTCAGCCTGTGTTCAAAGCTTCCACTAACAGCCACCTGCACCGACTGCACCACTTCTCTGCCCTGGCGCATGTTGCGCACCCTCTTTTGGACTTTTTCTAGGATGGCAAATCTCGTCCCCTCTGATCCTGATTCTACAAGGCTTTTATTTACTAAGTAGAGCACAGCAAGCAAAGTATACCAGAGCCAGACTCACATGGTAGAAATTCCCTGAGGGTATTATACTGAACACATTGCCTCCTTCCTATGAATGATAAAGTGAGAAGAGTGACAAATCTGCATTCTGCTTCATTACACAAAACATACAACCCCTCAGGGCTTCATCTGAGAGGAATCTAAGGACTAATAAAATATCGTAGAAGTTCCACACCATAAATGAAGAAACTGATACATCAAGAAGTAGTAAAGTAATTAATCCAGGTCAGTAAATAGAGTAATGGATTCGTTTCCTATTGCTGCTGTAAGAAATTACCACAAGCTTGAAACAGCACAAATTTGTTATCTTAGAGTTCTGGAGGTCAGGAGCCCAAACTGAGCTGGCAGTGCTGAATTCCTTCTGGAGGTCCCAGAAGAGAATCCATTCCCTTGCCTTTTCTAGCATCTATAGGTTACTGGCAGTTTTTGGCTCATGGCCCCATTATCCATCTTCAAAGCCAGCAGCATGGTATTATCAAATCTTTTTCCTCTATGATCTCTGCTTCTGTTGTCTTGTCTCTTCTCTGACTCTGGCACTTCTTCCTCTCTCTTATACAAACCCCTGTGATTGCATTTGTCCCACCTGGCTAATCCAGAATAACCTCTCCATCTCAAAATCCTTAATTTAATCACAAACTCAAAAGTTATTTTGCCATGTAAAGTAACATTCACAGGTTTGGGGGATTGTAGGGCATGGACATTTTTGGAGGGAAGAGCATTATTCTGCCTACCACAAATGACAACCAAAAAATCAAATCCTCATCAGTGACTAAGGATCTAGCAAATATGTGTGTTAATTTCCTTCAAACTACATTTAGTAGTTAGATGCCAGGTACTATAACTGGTAAACATCACAAAGCAAAGAATAGGCATAAAATGCCTATATATATACATATATATGTGTATGTATATGTATACACACACACATATATATATATATAGAAAGAGAGAGTGAGAGAGAGAGAGAGATGGACTCTCCCTCTGTCACCCAGGCTGGAGTGCAGCGGCACAATCTCGGCTCACTGCAACCCCTGCCTCCTGAGTTCAAGCGATTCTCCCAGCCTCCTGAGTAGCTGGGACTACAGGCACACGCCACCACGCCCAGCTAATTTTTGTATTTTTAGTAGAGACGGGGTTGCACCACATTGGCCAAGATGGTCTCGATCCGTTGACCTCATGATCTGCCTGCCTCAGTCTCCCAAAGTGTTGGGATTACAGGCATGAGCCACTGCACCTGGCCCAAAAGATATACTTTAAATGTAAGTCATAAATAAGGAAGACCTTTTAAGATCCTTTAGAATGGAAAAAATATTAATAGTGAACTGTGGTAACATACAAGACACAAAGAGCTCATATTTCTAATATTTCTTAAAAATGATTTTATAAATAAAAAAGAATGATATGAACAACCCAACAGAAAACAGGGGCAAAATGAGCAATTTATGTACCAAGGCATACAAATGAGCAATGCATATATTGTGAGAAGTCTTCTTTTATATCTCAGATCAGCAAGTACTATGTGCTGAATGTTTGTGTTTCCCCAGCAGTCGTATGTTAAATTGTTAACCCCTAAGGTGATTGATAGTAGTTGAAGGTGGGGGCTTTGGGAGGAAATTAGGGTTCTATTAAGTAATGGGAGTGGAGCCTCCATAATGGGTTAGTGCCCTTATGAGGAGATGAACGGACCAGAGCTTTTATTCTTCACCAGGTGTGGCTACAAGGAGAAGGTAGCTGTCTGCTAACTGTCCTCATCAGACACTAGATCTGCTGGTATCTTGATCTTGGACTTGGCAGTCTCCACAACTGTGAGAAATAAATGTTTGTTGTTTAAGCCACCCAATATATGGTATTCGGTTGTAGCAGCCTGAACTGACTAAGACAGCAAAATTAAAAAGATTAATGATAGTCTTTACAATGGCCTAAAAGGCCTGCATGATCTGGCTCCTTTATCTCACTCTGCCCCTCTTATATAATCCCCTTCTTCTGCTTCCACCTCACTTGTTATTCCAGCCAGAAAAGTGTCCTCTCACACATTATAGATCATGTACATATGTTTATACACATATACACATAAAAATTTGGCCAAGCAATGCCACTTATAGAAGTTTTTATACAAATGAAAAAAATTACGCATACAAAAATAAAAATGTTTCCAAGTAGAGATTTGGTTAAATTAATTATTATATATTCATAAAACTAAATACTATGCAACAGCTGGTCTAAGTGTATATGTAAAATATTTCTCACATGCATTGACATGGAAAGATTCCTGAAGTGTATCTGTTAATATAATTCATAACATATATGTTTATTTATTACATAGTTATTAATTATAGTTTATATTATTTATAAAATAAATATATCCCCATACATATCCCTTCCAAAACATCTGAAAATGACTAGAAGAGGAATGAATATTATTTTTCATTTACCTGATTATTAACACATATTACCCCAGAAGAAATACTTCTTCAAATCATTTAAGAAATTTTTTTTCTTTAAATCAGAATGAAAATACCTTTTCTCTCAGTATTTTCTCTATATGCCAGCTTCATAGGACCATTCTAGCAACAATTGGCTTTGTGAAATCATTGGAAAATCTCATTCTTTTTGGTCTATATTTTGCTATTCTGAGTAAACATCATCTGGTATATAGATGACACTCAAAGCCCTCTGAATATTTTCATTTTGCTATGTATTATATAGAAAAGACTTAAGTGTTCTTATAATTTGTATAAGCATATAATCTCCCTTTCTCATGATAAAATATAGACCTTATAAAAGCAAAACTTTCTAAAAATATTTTAGATGTATAAGCTCCGTGAGACTATCTGGAAACTACAAATTTCTGCTACAATCCAAATATCCAAAACATTTGATCTAATGAACAAAGATTCCAATTGCTCTGGATTTCAGATTGTGGAGGTGCTAAAAGGAAGAGCAGTACTTCTGTGAATATTCAGCTATACTGCAGGTGCTAATTTTTCCTTCAAAATTGATTTTGAAATGAGAGTCATGGGTACATTTTGGCCTGGGGCAGGACAGGGAAGAATAGGAAAACATTCCTTCTTACTTCTTTCAACCTCAGCCTTGCCCTTGTGTCCATACATATCTCTAACTGAAAACTGGCTGCTTGAGACAGCTGCTCAGACTTGCGTCTTTTTTTTTTTTGGACAGTCTAGCTCTGTTGTCCAGGCTGGAGTGCAGTGGTGTGATCTTGGCTCACTGCAACCTCTGCCTCCCAGGTTCAAGCGATTCTCCTGCCTCAGCCTCCTGAGTAGCTGGGATGACAGGCGTGTGCCACCACACCCTGCTAATTTTTTGTATTTTTAGTAGAGATGGGGCTTCACCATGTTAGCCAGGCTGGTCTCGATCTCCTGACCTTGTGATCCACCCGCCTCTGCCTCCCAAAGTGCTGGGATTACAGGCATGAGCCACAGCACCTGGCCACATCTTGAAGACTAAAGCTAAAGGATTCTATTAGAGATTCCATAAAAGATCCTATTATTTGCCTGTATAACCTACAAAAAATAAATTCTAGCAAAATATCAGGATATTGTATTGTAATGGAAAGAACATTCAATTAGTCAAAATCTTAGGTCATATTCTCAAACCTTTCATTGCTAATCTAATCCCTGAGCTATTTTGTAAACCTAGGCTGGCAACAGAAGTTTGGAATGCAACCCTTGTAATTTGTGGGTACCAGAAGGAAATGGTCAAAACTCCCCATGCCCTAGCTTTTAAAGATTAGTGAAAAAGGATAGAATGAAATTATTTGACACTATTTGGTCCTCACTCATAAGCCTAATTACCTCATCAGTACCTCTCCATGTCAGCTTTGCTTGCTGTGGGGTTTTTAGCAGTCTGTGATGGAGCAGCCCCTTCCTGCTCCTGGGCCCAGAGAATTCACTCACAGGACTAGAGAGAATCAACCTATTTTCATAAATTTGAAATATTGTAATTTGAAGTATTGTAAAACAAAGGTAAGCTCATGTTCTATTGTAGATAAAATAATTAAAACCAAATGAGAATATTTTGATTATCAGTAGTTTCTGTTGTCTGTACTCACATTATACCATTAGTGCCCAGGAAAAAAAACGTAGGAAAGTAGGAAATAGTTGTTGCTGTTATTGTTACCTATCAGGCAAAAAAAAAAAAAAAAAAAAAAAAAAACCCTCAACTTGAAATTGCAAATATGATTACAACACTGGATTGTGATATTTTGTCTCCTCTATCCTCCAAATAGACTGAGATGTTGGGTGGCAGGCCCATTCCAGCAGACACCATAGTCTGAGAACTGATTACACATTGTGACATTCTAAAAGATTTTGAAAACATAGGACATATTCTTTTGTCAGAGCAAAGAGAAGAAAATGAAAAACTTTTTGTAGGATAAAGTGAATAAATACAAGGGGCAGGTAGAAATTAAAATTACACTTTTTCCTAAGTTTGGATGAGATGAATCAGGGGTACCTTTGTTTCAACTCAGTGCCTGGCATAGAGTGGACAATCAGTAAATGCATTTTTTTAAATGAATAAAAATGATTGACCTACTAATATACACTTGGCTTAAAGCTTAGCATACTGTCATCACTCTATTAAATATATGTGAATAATTCAATTTTTTGTCTTGCTTTTAATTTTACTTTTTGTTGATAATCTTTTGTAGATAAATTGATTCTTTTTTAAAAAGTAAATAATGAGATAAATAATGAAGAGAGAAGACCTAAGCCCATTTCTAAACTCTGAGGAGTGAACGAACTGGTAGGTTACAGGAGGGTCAAGGGTTCAAAGACAGACCCAGGACTAGCCTCATCGTGGAGGTTGCCCAGGCACCCTTTCTTTTCCCCTTTGCCTCCTCTTTTTTCTCCTCTTTCTTGTGTGACTAGCCAAAAAAAGTGACAATTTTTATGCATACAAAGAGATTAATTATTTTTGAATTAAAAACGTTTTTTAACTGCAATCTGAGCACATCTAAACCCTGCTAAATCAGTCTACATTTCAGCTGTTGAATACCAGCCACAAACAGCTCAGTAGGAAACACAAGCTAGGGAAAACAACTCAAGGGAGGGAAAGCAAGGGCATTTGCTCTAACTAGCAGAGGGATGGGTGGGTGGGGAGTAGATTTGAAACAGCCCTTGTCTAGGATTGTGAAAATGGGCAAGAAGGAGGGGGGAAAGGGGAAATTTCACTTGGCATCTGGCCATGGTTATTTAGAGTTCAATCACATTAGGCTTTTCAATCAGGGTGAGTAACTTCCCTGCAGAAATTAATATCTATAAAGCCATCATAACTACTTGTCTGGTGGATAGACACTAGAGGAAGACGGGCCAATCTTCTTCAAGAATCTAACAAAGACTTCTGTCACATTCTCTTGCCTCAGAGTTCATGTTTGCAGGTTTCTGCCTGCCTACATTTACAACACAGTGAAAAATAGCAGGTTTTAAGAAAAGTGAATAAAATAGCTTAAATGTAATCTTGCTTTTATTTAAATATTTACATTCAACCAAATAGCTTGCTTTGGTGATCTTTCCTTTCAGGAAAATAGTTGACAGAAAAAAAAAAAAGATTTCTAGTTTCAACATGCTTATCTGCTCACTTTTGAGTCTGCAGTTTGCCCTGACACAATGCACTACAACATAGGGGTGCAGAATATAAGAGATATTCTTGGAAAAAGGCAAGTATGAAAACTGCCATTTATTTTCAAAGGTCAGATTGAGGCTACATAACTTTTGTGTTTAGGAGAGACAAATTGATCAGTATGCAGAAGATACACTATTCTGTGGAATTAGTATTTCACATATCAAACTCAAATATTGTCATTTCAAAGTTTGGCAGTTTGATAGGTGCAAGTTCTTTACCTAAATATTTCTTTAAAAAATGAAATTAACCTAATACTAACATCAATATCCTTTCAGATGTATAATGCATATGTATAATGTGAGGAATTACCACCTACTTAACCCTTAACTCTAAAGTACCTAGTGGGACTCAGGTACTTTAGAGACCTTTACATATGGATTTTCTCTGCTCTGTTTCCTCCTATTTGTCAGAAGGCACAAGCTTATTAATTAATCTGCCTCTTTCTCCTTAATGCCTTAGAGTGGCGTTTTCAAAGGAAGGTCCAAGTACCCTCTGCATCTGAATAATATTGACAACTTAGTACAATGCAGATTTCTGGGTCCCAGCCCAAATCTTCTGAATCTGACTTTCCAGAGTTGAGGCCCAGGAGTTTGCATTCCCAGTAAATCCACCAGGTGATGCACACTAGAATTCCAGGATTTTTTCATAGTGGGAAAATTTATTTTCCAGAGAATAGCATGTTTGACTTAAAAGTGGGATATGGCCAGAGAACTCAGAACTTTCTAGCCAAGGGAACCCAATCATGCTTCAAGTAGAAGTTTTGTAAACATATACACTTAGAAATGTATGTTTACAATAGCATCTTATGGGAATTTAATCATATTAGTAACTCATTGGCAAAGTAGACTGGGCATAGTCAGATATATGCCTAAAGTAAGAAATATATACTTTTCCTTACATAAAGTTTAAAAGTAATATAACCTTACTTCATTCATGAATGTTCACAGAGACCTGAGTTTCCTGTGAATGTGCACCACGGGAGATTTTTCATCACACCATGGACTTGGCGGAACTCAGCACTGTCCTCATCCTACGACTGTTAAACACACTTACTTGTATTTGACCACGAACAGAACTGGATAATAACACTTAAGTAGCTTGATAGGGAACTCCGTAAACTTTGGTTAGACTATTCATATATAATTCAGTAAGTCTTTCACAAATGTCTATAAAGTCAGGAAATTTGATTTAGATCATACAAAGAGACAAATATCAGCCCTGAGATGGTCTGCCACTTGCCTCCTCTGTGTCTCAGCCCCAGTTGCATATTATAATCCTCCACAGAATTAAAAAAAATACCTCATACCTAAGCCTCCCTCTGGGAATTCTGATGTATTTAAATGGAGGTGGAAGAACAATGAGAACTACAAAGGAATATCTTCAGTTCCAGCAAGTGAAGAGGGGTATATTTTGAGGAAAAAAGTTGACATACAATGTGCAGTAGCCAACTCACAGCACCCAGCACATTCTGCTAGTGAAGACTGTAGTCTCAGAACATCAGTAGTAAAGGTGTAAGCTTGTGACAATGAGGAGAGCAGTAAGGGAGCCATCATCCCAGTAGAGATGTCAGCATTTTTCTGGAAGTGTAAGGATGATTGATGTTTGTTAAGGTGGAAGAGAAGAAGATGAAGCCTGAGATGCAAGGGGAGAGGGTTGTAGGCAAGAAGCTTGCCCATTGGTCCTGCACAGCACCAGATGGGTGAGGCTCTTAGGATTACAGGGAGAGCAGGAAATGGGAGCGAAACAGGAGACACAGAATAGGAGATTAATAAAAGTATCAAATACAGAACAGGCTACCCTGACATGGCCCTCTGCTCCCCTGTATGCAGCACTCTGAGAAGCCAGGGATGTACTTCTACTGCAAACAAACAAAGAAGAAAGGTCTCTACTCATGGTATTAAGTGAACACTCTAAGGAGAACCAGACAACCAGAAAGAGCACTGGAGCAAATGCCCTCTGTGTAGTGTCATTTTGAAGACCCCTAGTGTGAGAGGTGGCTCCAAAACCACTCACACTTAATGTATCTTGCCAACTGGTAAACCCCACCCACTCTCATAGAGCCCATAGATGGACTCTTTTATGGCCTCCAGCTTCAATAGAAACAAACAAACAAGCAAACAGTGCTCACCAAATGAGAAAATTCTGCAACAAATAAAGAGAAAGATCAAAATTAACAAGAAGAAAAAAGTGATTCTGGAGAAAACATAGTTAATTTAGAATTTAGGGGAAAAAATCCTTGTAATTAATATTAGAGAAATGAGAGATTTGACATCCAAAACAAAAGCAGACTGCTACAAACAAGAGAAGAACAATTAGAGAACAAAAATATCTCTAGATACTTAAAAAATGTTTTCTGAAATGAAAGAAAAATGGAATCATTAGAAGAGATTGTTGAATAAACTAAAAGAAAGATAAACATCAAAAGAAGAAAATATGAGAGAAAAGTTAAGACACATACTAACACCTGTATTTACTTAAAAGGTCAGCATCCTATATTTAGGAATTTTAGAAAGAGAAGAGAGAAAACAGAGGGAAGGAAATAAAAATAAGAGATTTCTCAGAGTGGGAGATAAATGTCCTTTGACTAAAAAAGCCCAGTGGTCCTCAGTGCATTGACCATTAGAGCTGACTCTTATCGTCACTGTCATAGTGTTAAAAATTTCAGAATCCCAAGGAGAAAGTTATCCTAATAGTTTCCAGGGGAAGAAATAGCACATCAACAACATAATAAGTGTAAATTTGGCATCGGTCATCCATTCACGAATTTTGAAGGCTAAAAGGTAATGGAGCAATATCTTCAAAGCTAAGAGTGGAAATTACTTTTAACTTAGAATAGTATAAATAGTCAAACTATCTGTCCAAAGAAGGACACATTTTTTAAACCTTAAGGCCCCTGGAAGATACTTTCTGCTGCCATTTCTTAGAACATTATTGGAGGGTATGTTGTAGCATGATGAGATTGTAAACCAAGAGAGAGGAAAACGTGAGCTCTCGAAACATGATCCAGTCCAGGAGAGGCCTGGGCAGCAAGCACAATGAAGAGAAATTAGAACAACTTGGAAGAGAATAATGACAGGCTTTGGAAGAAAGATATCAAGGGGGGAAAAAGGAGATTTAATACTATTTTTGTATTAAAATAATTTAGGAGACAGAAAGGCAGTCAATGTAAGAAAGAGGGAAAAGCATTTAGGAACTTTTAACAAAACAAAACAAGTAAGAAACTAAGTGTAATGATAGTACAGTACTTGGTGCCACAGTGCGACTTATTGCCATTAAAATGTAAACAGTGGTTAATGACTTTCAAATTTAATAGACAACGTAAAGAGTTCATATTATACAATTATTAGAAATACAGGCTCTAAAAATCATACTGGCTGTGTGCATCCAGAAATTTACTTAATTTCTATGTTACTCAATTTCCTTTCTGTAACATGAGAATAACAATAGTTATCTGTGTTCTAGTCTTGCGAGGCTTAAATGAGCTACTTCATACAAAGTATGTAGCATAGCGCTTGACACATAGTAAGGCCTCAACAGGGGTCAGCTGAAACAAGAACACACACAAGTATTTATTGACACAGAACAAAAATGAAATGTTATCAAATTCGGCAATATAAATATATAAATACAAATGACTAAAAGTGGGGAGGAATAGTGAATTGGAGTCAAGAGATAAGGCTTATAGTTAATAAAAACAAAAATAAAGGCACCTGAGAGAGAAACAAAAATTGGCAATATAAATGTGTAATGGAGCTAAATTCTAATACATCAGACTGAAAGCTAATAATAGATTATGACTATAACTAATAAATCAAAAACTAGCATGTAAGATTATAATGTAAAGCTGTACAAGGAACCTGGAAGAAATAAAGGTGGTTCTCTTTGAGCATTGAGGAAGGTAAAGGAGGAATCAGAGTGGGATGTGAGAGTGGGAGACTGCTGCTTTGCATTTTAAACCCTTTTGCAGTGTTTTATATTTTAATTACATACATGCATTACTTTTATTAAAAAATAAATATTTTTTGCACATGGGAATTTCCTATGTGATTAAAAATGTATTTCAAATAAAAAAATACATATGTTTAACAAGAAATAAAATTAACACTAAGTTACCAAGAATTCTTGCCATGAATTTCAGGAAATTCAGAGAGTATGGAAAATGTGAAAACTATGGAGAAGGAATGCCAATTTCTGGCATTGACAAAATTTGACCATTTTAAAATGATTTAGTAATTGACTATAAGAGACAGAGATAACGCTTACTTTTATTGATAAAGTCAAGCAAAAATCACAGTGCATCTGAAAAACAAGTGAGGTTTAATGTCGATCAGTTTTTACTTCTGTTACCTCTTAAAATTATCAAGCTTAGTTTGGGGAGGTGTTCAAGTATTAACTTTAAGCACTTTGGGGTACCTTTTGTTGCCCAGTTCATTCTTCTTCTGGTCTCTTTCTTCCCTGGCTGCTCTCTATGAATATTTGGCATCATTAGAGTTCCTTTCCTATGTTCCCAAAGGACAAGCACATATGTAGTCAGTCCTGGAAACTTGATAGTTATCCTGAATTTCTGTTGAAAAGCAACTAGAGATGGATCACGTGCACACTCTTCTTTAATTAACAAACCCCCATGACATGAGTTTACCTATATAACAAACCTGCACATGTACCCCTGAACTGAAAGTAAAAGTTAAAAAAAAGAAAGAAAAAGAAAATGTGGGATTAGCCATGGTGATTCAAGTCTGTAATCCCAGCATTTTGGGAGGCTGAGTCGGGAGGATTGCTGGGGCCCAGGAGTTTGACACCAGCCTGGGCAGCATAGTGAGACCCCGTCTCTAAAAAAAATTCAAAAAAAAAAAAAAGCAGCCAAGCATGGTGGCACATGCCTGTGTTTGTAACTACTTGGGATACTGAGGTGGAAGGATTGCGTGAGTGCCACTGCCCTAAAGTGGGTGACAGAGTGAGACCCTGTCTCAAAAGAAGAAAGAAAATGGAATACACACTTAAAATAGTAATGTTTGTTTTGGTGAATTTCATCAATGCTTCTCAATTTGGGCCTCACAGAACATGTACTTTTTTATTTTAGCTATTTGATTTCTTTTATTCTTTGGTCAGATTCTAAGACCTTAACATTCATGATTCTATTCAGTTGTTTGCATGGGCTAGAGGTGTCAATGATGAAAACACTTCTAGCTGCCAAAGCTAACCAGAGTTTCTCAGAAACTGGAAGAAAACCCTGGCAGCTTTTGTTGGATGCCTAGAAACCATATTCTTCATACATTTGTGTTTCAAGAGCTTGGCTAAAATATGCTATCTGCTGGAAATCTCAAATGCTTGCCTGTCTTCTAAATGGTACAGAAAGGCTTGCATGAAATTTCTACCTTTAATGAAAGGTGAGATTAAAACATAAATATGAGGTACTTTTGGAAGTAATCTCATCAGCAGCTATGGCTCCATTCTCATTACTTTGCAGTTTTATTAGGCATCCCCATCTTTCCTTTCCTTTGTCTTCATCACACATTATTTAGCTGATCTTCATGCTTAGAGGAAACATGTGATTTGAACTGGGTACTTTAAAGGAGTGTGATAGGAACTGTTCTCTCTTGGTGACAGTACACTGCTAGGTTGGAGACTGCTAGTTCTCATGCTGAGTCCTATGGGGTCAGGAGCAGAAAACTCAGGTTGGAGGAAAGAGCCACAGAGGTTGCCACCAGCACCTCCAGAATGGAAGAGGAGCAAGGAAGACAAATGTGGCTGAAGGCCAACAAGGGAAGGAGTAGCAGGAGGTGAGGTTAGAGAGATGAATGAGATGCTGAGGGAAGCAGGTAGATTTTCTAGGACCTTAGAAGACTTTGAAGGACTTTTATTTACTCTGGGAGAGATGGGAGGTAATTGGAAAGTTATAAGCAGAAGAAATGGGACTTTAAAAGGATAACTCTGCTCTACTGAGAGTAGATGCTATAGGGTAAGAGTGAAGCAGGGAGGCCAGAATAAGGCCATTACTATCCACCAGGTCACAGATGATGATTGCTTGGACCAGGAAGGTGGTGGTGACGGGAATGAGAAGTGATTGGACTCTGGATCTGTTTTGAAGAGAGAATCAACAGGATGTGCCTATCATTTGAATGCTGAGAAATAAGAGAAAGAGTGGAGTCAAGAATGATTCCAAGGTTATGGCCTGAGCAACTGGAAGAGGTTGGTGCCACTTTCTGAGATGGAAATGTCTTCAGGTTGGTGCACAGAGCAAGAGTTCAAAATAAAACATTCCAAATTTGAGAAATCTGTTACATATACAAATGGAAAGTTTATATGAGCAACCAAGAAATAAACATCTAGCTTTATTATATTCATTCAAAAAATCGAATTTATACAGACTAAATATCATAAGATAAATTTATAGCTTGATGATAATCCTGGATCTTACCTATAAAAATGCTATGACAGGTCTTCTGTATTTTGTTGCACAACAACTAAAAACATTTCTAAGGAGATCCTCAAAATAAAGCATAATATTGAAGCTTGAAGATAAAATCTTTTATCCTTGTTCCCAAAATTGACACCAATGAGCCTCAAAAGCCCGAGGGCCCTTACCATCAGATCATCCATTGTTATAATAAAGCATGTCATGTCAAACTTCATTAGGCGTTCGCGCAAAGCATATTTTACTCCTGACTTGCCCCTAAGCATTTAGATGTTTATTTCTACCTGAAGCCACCTGTAAAGTTAGATTAGATAATTCTTAAGAGTTTGATTTTACTCAGGTGTACTGACAAGCACAAACAATAAATCTTTGGGAAATTTCAAGATTTCAGTTGTTCTTTGTCTGTGCAAGTTAAATCAACCACAAAAAATTTTTACAACACAGACTTTCATTTGTTTTTCTCTTTACTGAAAATTTTGAGGTCAGTCTCTGAGATTTGGAAGCAATCTTATTAGCTCTCTGCCCTAAGGCAAATCCACAGTGGAGATAGGAGTGCATTGTGAGACCCTGAAGGACTTGAGGCCTGACAATTTTCCCTTGCAGCCCTCCTGTCCTCTTTCCCTGCATTGCTTCTCCCCACTGCTTCTTGCAAATAACCTTAGCCCCCAACACATCCTCCCCACCACTCTCAATAAACTCCAGACTGTCCAAATATCCACACTGCAAGAACAATCTCTTTAGTCCTATTTCTGAAACTAGTGTTCATTGACTGGCCCCTTACCACTAAGGTCTCATAAAACCTCACCCTCCTTCCCCAAATTAGAACACTTCTTTCTAGCCTTCTTACAACTGACATTTTCAAATAAAGGTTTATGTTAACTGACCCAGGAAGCCACAGTTATCCTGTGCCCTGTGGAATTCCATTACTCCTACTACATGGCCTCTCTTTCTGGCAGAGTTAAGTGGTTGCTGGCAAGAGGAGAGGCATGAAGAACTGTATTGGGAGATATGAATTCCAGGACAAAGAAGAAGCATGATCTGAGCGAGAAGTGTCTTCATTGTGGCTGTGAAAGATACAGTGGACAATTAAAGTCATCCAATTCATAGAAAATTTGAAAGCAAATAATTAAAATTAAAATGTAGACAAGGAATAGATCTTATAGGGCCTCAAACATCTGGTTCAAGAGTTTGAAAATTCCTCAGCTGGATAGGAACATAGTCATTTAAACAAACAAGCAAACAAAAGCCAGCATGGGACACTCTTTCAGAGTTTACAAAATTATTTCCTATACATGCTCTAATTTAGCTATTGCTTTTTTTGTCATGAATTTTCCTCTGGCAACAATATTTAATCTGGAGCAGAGAGAGGAAATACTGGAAATAAAAAGACCTG
This sequence comes from Nomascus leucogenys, assembly GCF_006542625.1. Classification (NCBI taxonomy): domain Eukaryota; kingdom Metazoa; phylum Chordata; class Mammalia; order Primates; family Hylobatidae; genus Nomascus; species Nomascus leucogenys. Next base: position 91,716,456 of record NC_044382.1, on the reverse strand, counting down.
TTTGAAGCCATTAGAATGGTGCCTGGGATTTTAAGTCTGAGTGACAGGCTGGGGATAGAGAAGCCATAATTACCAAATCTAGAGAACATTAGGGAAGGAGGACACTGAAAGCACATGGTGATGATTCATTTTTAGAAAATATTGAATTTGAAGTGGCAACCAGAAACGCAGACATATTTTCATGCCATCAGATTTATGGGACTCTATTAGACACATGGTGCTACCTATTTGGAAGTTATATATTTGGAAATTTGTATGTGATAACCAAATGAGATCAAGTAAAAAAAAAAAAAAAAGCCCAAGAACAGAAGTAAGAAGAGAAGCCAGAGAATATTATGAATGTTATGGAGATTGTTACTTGCTCTGATTGTTCCAGATTGTAACCTCAGCATCTAGAACTGTACCGGGCACCCAGTAGGTTCTCATGAGTGCAGGTCGACTACAGGAATAAAGTATGCCAAAGTGCCCTCCAGTGGGCAATGTTCTCTGCCTATCAGGACAGACCCTGCAACTATTCCTGAAAACGTGAATGCCGGAGAAAGTAAAGCAAGAAAGGTGTGCTAAAATAATTGCTCTGTTCAATTTTTCAACAGTACCTTATGCTTTAGAGCCATCCAAAAAAGAGCAAAAAGGGGAAGAAAAGGGAAAAAAATATTGCTAGTGAGGTCAGTTCTCAAAACCAGGGTGGTTTTGGTTTCTTTTTGTTTGTGTTTTTAATGAGTAATCCTTTGTCAAATTTATCCATTGACTGTCAAAAATTCAACCCCTTCTATTAATTTATAACCAAAGGAAATTCCTGGGAGATTTTTGAAGTTTTCGTTTACCCATTATTGAGATGAGCCATGGGCTGCACAATGCTTACATAACCTTTAGAGTAAAGTCTGAAGACATAAAAAGTGACTCAAATGGCAGTTTTATGAGACTTCTGCAGGGTGGGTTTCAGGATGATGCTTTGAGTCTGCATTTGAGATCATAGTTTATTTTCAGCCCAGGCCATGTGAAGGATTTGTTTTACTTTTAGCACATCAACATAATGGAAGGGGTCTGAATGTGTTTTCTTTAAATCACTTCAAACTTTTTTGTGGAGCCAGGAATAGCCAATGAACAAACAAATAAATGAAGGAAAAAGTTGAATTTTATGAGACAACATTTTATAACATAAAAAAGTCTGAATTATCAAGTACATACAAATAAGCCTCTTTTTTTCCCACATAATTAAAAGGAGAAAAAAACAATTTGGGAGTGGATGTAGGGTAGTGAGAAATCAGCATATGTCAGCTCATTTACTTAAACAAAGATAAAGAATATTTTGTACTCAGATAGCTGTATGACATGGACACGTATTGTTTCTCTAGTGGGCATGTACTGTTTCCTCTTTCTGTCAATACCAACTGCCCTTGCTTCTCCTCTTCCTCTGGAACCTCTTTCCTAATCTCCTCTCCCCTCCTCAATCCAGCCTGTGGTTTCTATGAAAGCCACTGTTGATTAGTTTTTTTTATTAGTTCAGGGATAGACACCTTCTTCAGACTGAGCCATTCAAAGCTCTTTCCTGAGCAATTTCAAGACTCAGTACCTCTCTAGTGCATAGGAACTACACAATGGGAAATTGAGAAGCTGTCAGCTCACATTCCACACCTCCAGCCTACCTCGTGAAGAAGGTAAGTCTTCAGTGAAAGAGAATGAACCAACCCCCTGAGAAGAGCAAAAGTGAGTCAAGGTGAGGAAGAATGAGAGAGACAGAGAGAGAGAGAGAAAGAGAGAGAGAGAGAGAGAGAGCGATCTTGCAAAAATCAGGCCAAGATGTCCTGTTGATCTAAGGCTAGATGCGTTTGCATCCTTCCTTTTTCTTCAATCCTTAGTTTTCATTAACCGGTGCATCTCTTTGCCTATTTTGGCCATCTGAATTAGTTGAAGTTGATTTTCTGTTACTTGCAAACAAATAAAAAGTCAGAACTTTCTGGCCTTCCAAAACAAAAATACAAATAAGAACTAATATAATTGATACCACATAGATATACATGGACTGGGTGGATTCTACAATTATAATGCCATGCAGACTTATGAAAAGAAGATTGATTTTAGCTTCCAAGAGTCCATGAGATTTAAGAGTGTGGACAGCACAAAATTAAGATGAGCTGAGAACAGCCAAGAGTTTGACATAGCGTAAGTAGCAACATATCTATTTAGAGAACTAAAGGTGAACAACCCCGTTATAGATTGTTCTTTCAAAGTAGATTTATATGTATCTCACACAGAGAATAAATGAACTAAATTGTATTCTCTCCTGCTTTGAGTCAATCAGCCTTCCTAAATTGCTTCCTAAATTAAAAAGAGAATAGGATCCATTCTGAGAAGTTTTAACAACAAGTTAATGAGCTATTATGGTATGGAAAAGCTGTAGATATTACAAATCCTATCTGCAGTCTGACCCAAGATTTTATATGACTTGACTTGAAAATTGTGCAGCTCCACAGTGAAGAGGAATTCTTCCCAATTATCAATCGATGGGGCATTCCTTGGGGAGTTTACATAATCTTCATCTGCTCTACAGAGGAAAACAAAAACATATCCCCACCCCTGCCAAAGCATAAATAAACCTTTAAAATTCAAGTAAAAGGAGGGTGGAAGTGGAGAAGAAAATTCTGGTTACAAACCACCAAACCTGTAATTTTACACTCTACAACCATCTAAATAAACAAAATCATGCAGTATAAACACTGCTGATAAAGGACTACCACACAGTGTTTAATAGTCCTAGGGAGGAAAAAAGCATAAATCCTTTTTTTATTCACAAAAGAAACTTCATAGTTTCCGAAAAATTATTTTTAAAGAAACTAGGCAATGTCTCTCTGCTTTCCCATTTAAAGTAAGTATCATACATAAGTGGATGAATTTAGGAAGATAAAGATATTTGTGAATCAAGAGTGTTCACAATTCCTACAGAAGGGTTTAGTTTGAGTAACTTTCTAAAACTTTAAGGTAGAAAATAATCATTAAATATTGTGTGTCCTTAATATTATACAGAACGCCATAACTGTCCAACACTAAGCATGAGGATAAATTTTTATGAATAGTTCTTTTTTCATTCACTTGAACCTATAAGCATATATTTATTGTCAGACTGTGTAATTGCAGTCCTTGGTTGAGGAAAAATGATCAGTTAAAAGTAGTTTAATACATCTTTCTGGCAGAAAACAATAAATTATTTGAAGCCAATGAGAACAAAGATAAAACATACCAGAATCTCTGGGACACAGTTAAGGTAGCATTAAGAGTGAAGTTTATAGCACTAAATGTTCAAATCAAAAAGTTAGAAAGATCTCAAATTAACAACCTAACATCACAACTATAGGAACTGGAGAAAGAAGAACAAACCAACCCCAAAGCTAGCAGAAGACAAGAAATAACCAAAATCAGAGCTGAACTACTGAAGACAATTGAGACACACAAAAAATACTAAAGATCAACAAATCCAGGAGTTGATTCTTTGAAAAAATTAAAAAGATAGACAAGCTGCTAGTTAGACTAATAAAGAAAAAAAAAAGAAGATCCAAATAAACAATCAGAAATGACAGAGGAGACATTACCACTGACCCCACAGAAATACAAAATACCCTCAGAGACTACTGAGAACACCTCTATGAACACTAAAAAACTTAGAAGAAACAGATAAATCCCTGGACACACACAACTCCCAAGGCTGAACCGGGAAGAAATTGAATCCCTGAACATACCAATAACAAGTTATGAAATTGAATCAATAATAATTTAAAAAATCTTACCAACCCAAAAAAGCCAGGACCAGTCAGATTCACTGACAAATTTTTCCAGATGTGTAAAGAAGAGCTGGTACCATTCCTACTGAAGCTATTCCAAAAAATTAAGGAGGGGGACCTCCTCCTTGACTAATTCTATGAGGTCAGCGTCATCCTGATACCAAAACCTAGCAGAGACACAGTTAAAAAAAGAAAACTTCAGGCCAATATCATTGATGAACATAGATGCAAAAATCTTCAACAAAATACTAGCAAACCAAATCCAGCAGCATGTCAAAAAGTTAATCCACCACAATCAAGTAGGTTTCTTCCGTAAGGTGCAAGGTTGGTTCACCATACACGAATCAGTAATGTGATTCATCATATAAGCAGAACCAAAAAAAAGACTGTATGATTATCTCAATAGATGCAACTAAAGCTTTTGATAAAATTCAACACCCCTTTATGTTAAAAATCCTCAATAAACTAGGCATTGAAGGAACATACACATATAACTGTGTGTTATATAGGTAAACACACAGTTTACCTATATAACAATCCTGCTCATGTGGCCCTGAACCTAAAATAAAAGTTAATAAAAAGCGTCTGATTGTTATTGGAAAACATCAGAATAATAAATTACCTTGATTAGAGTAAAACACATTAACAAAATATCATTTAATCCTCAAAATAAAAAAGATATCTTCCTGTCAAAAATTACTATACTCTAGCATCTCTAACACCAGTACTTGCAACTGCCACTCTGGAGACTCAGAGAAAGGAAATTCTGGTAGTGGTCCTCTCAGAAGCTCATTACTGTTGTTACCTATCATAGCAATTTCACCGTACTTGTAATGCAGTTGATCTCTTTCTTTACCATTGCTCTGTCTGCCATACTGCTCTCACTCCCCAAACTCTTCTTTCTTTTTTTAGACTTCCACTTAATCACAGCTGCTTTTTTTCTTCTTTCTTTGTGCATTTCAGTTTCTTTTTTCCTTTCCAATTACTCAATTCCTCTGCTGATTATTTTCTCATTTGCAGTCTTTCCGAGAAGATCTTTTGGTTCTGGTAGGTGGTATTAACTTTGCTGGAGAGAGTGCTTATACCAAGCTACCTTATTAGTTATTGGCCAACCTATAGATTGTCTCTTCCTAAGTCAGAAACTTACCCTTTATCTAACTAGCAGCACCTAGGGTGTCAGGGTCAGGTAATCGTTTTTCTTAAGGGATGTGTGGCTTGAGGATCACTTGGAGAAATAGAAACTCTTATTCCTTTGTTTCTTTGTCACAGCTGCTATGGGAGTTGTGCAGAAGACACAGAACTTTTCAGAGCTTCTGAAGTCAGAAATGAACTAAAAAAGGAAATTTTTAATTGTTCAAATAGCTGACAGCAGGCCCAATACAAATGCTGCTGCTGCTGGCACCCAAATGGATCATCCAGGAGCCTAGGGGTTAACCTGCCCCACCCACCACCACCAGTGTCTGTGCATGTTGTCCAGGGATTTGGGAATAGACTTGCCCTGCTCACTGCCACTGGCACCCATGAGCACCATGCAGGGATCTCAAGACAGGCCTGCCCTTCCTATAACCACCAAAGCTAGCACCCATGTGCACCAACTGGAGGATGGGGGATCAACCCTCCCCACCCACTCCGAACCTGCCCACTGTACTGCCCATGTACATTGTCTAGGGGGCTGGGTATAGGCTCAATCCGACTGCCACTACTGACTCATATACTTCTAGTGCAAGGGTATAAGGACAAGCCTGTCCAGTCTACCACCAGTGCCTGCACATGCCTCCTGGGGCCTAAGGACTGAACTGCCCAGCCCACTGCTACTGGTGCCCACATGAGCCACTCAGCAGCCCAAGGTTTGGACTGTCAATGCTACTGCCACTGCTAATGCCACACATGACCCACACACCTGGCCTGCTCCTGGCACTGCTGGCACTTTAGCATGCTACCTGGTGGCTGCAGGACCAACTCCCTCTGGGCTCACAACTGCCAGTGCCAGCATACACCACCAAGGAGCCTGAGGACCAGCACACCTGGCCCATCACTGCCATCACTGGTGCCAGAGGACTGATCAGCCTGGTGCCCATCTTCCCAGTAAAGCCTCACCACAGTCTTCACTAAGACCTGCAGCCTAAGCCACCAAGGAACTCACAGATATCAATAATGCTGATTACAACCAAAGAAATACAGAGACTACACTACTGTGCCCACCCAGAATCAAAGCCAAAGCACCCTACCCAACCAACACTATAGATATATGATATAGTTTGTACATTTGGCCCTACCCAAATCTCATGTTGAGATGTAATCCTCAGTGTTGGAGATGGGGCCTGGTAAGAGGCAATTTGATCACAGGGACAAATTTCTCATGAAAGATTTAGCACCATCTCCTTGGTGCTGTCCTCACAATAGTGAGTGAATTCTTGTGAGATCAGGTTCTTTAAAAGTGTGTGGCACCTCCCCTCCCTTGCTTTCACCACAGGACATGCCTGCTCCCCTTTGCCTTCCACTGTGACTGTAAGCTTCTAGAGGCCTCCCTAGAATCTGTGCAATTGCCAGCATCAGGCTTCCTATAAAGTCTGAAGAACTGTGAGCCAACTAAACCTCTTTTCTTTATAAATACCCAGTCTCAGGTATTTCTCTGTAGCAATGCAAGAACAACCTAATGTAATATATCTACAGGAAAAAGTCTTTACCTACAAAAGCAAATTCATAAATTTGGATGAAGCTACTGTTACAACAGATGCACAGGTGTCAACCTAAAAATGCAAGAAACATGGAAATGCAAGAAAACATAACACTTCCAAAAGAACACAATAATTATCCAGTAAGATTCCAAAGAAAAGAGAGTCTATGCAATGCCTGAAAAAGATTCAAAATACTGATATTAGTATTTTGAAACCAGCGAGTTACAAGATAACACAGATAACCAATGCAAAGAACAAAGAACAATTCATGTTCTGAATGAGAAATTTAATTAAAAGATAGAAATAATAAAAAAAGAACAAAACAAAAATTTTTGAACTAAAGAATTTAATGAATAAAATTAAAAATACAATCAAGAGCTTCCACAATAGACTAGATCAAGTAGAAGAAGGAATTTCTAAACTTGAAGAAAAATCTTTTGAAAGAATCTAGTCAGACAAAAAATAAAGAATTTTTAAAAATGAAGAAAGCCTACATGACATATGAGACATGTTAAAGTGGTCAAATATTTCAATTTTTGGAGTTCCTAAAGGAGAAGATATGGGAAAATGCATAGACAATCTATTTAATGAAATAATAGCTAAAAGCTTATGAAGTCCTGCAAAGGATATATACATCCAGCTACAGGAAGCTCCAAGATCTACACATAGATTCAACCAAAAAGGGGTCTCCAAGACCACTTTTGGTCAGACTGTCAAAAGTCAAAGACAAAGAGAATTCTCAAAACAGCAAGAGAAAAGCATCAAGTTACATATATGGGAATTATCATCAGACTAACAATGGATTGTTCAGCAGAAACCTTGCAGACCGGGAGATAATGGAGAGCTATATTCAAAGTACTGAAAGAAAAAACTTGCAGCCAAGAATACTTTACCTAACAATTCTATCCTTCAAAACTAAACAAGAAATATAAAGTCTTTCCTTAAAAAGCAAAAACAGGTAATTCATTGCCACTAGACCAGCCCTACAAGAAATGCCCAAGGGAGTTCTACATCTGAAAGCAAAAAGGAAGATATCTACCATTGTGAAAACACATGAAAGTATGAAACTCATGGGTAGAACATATATACAAATGAGAAAAAAATCCAAGTGTTATCACTACAAAAAAACCTCACCTATTAGTAACAACCTTGAATATAAATGGTTTAAATCCATTAATTAAAATACATCCTGTTTGAATGGATTTTGAAAAAACTTAATATCCAACTATTTCCTGTCTACAAGAAACTCCCTTCACCTGTAAAGACACACATAGATTGAAAGTGAAGGGATGGAAAAATATTCCATATAAATTGAAACCAAAAGCATGCAGAAGTAGCTATATTTATGTTAGAGGAAACAGTCTTTCTTTATATTTATGTTAGAGAAAAACAAAGAAGGCCATTATATAATAATAAAGATATCAATTAAGAAAAAGAATATAAAAACTATAAATATATATTCACCTAGCAAAGGAGCACCCCGATATATAAAGCAAATATTATTAGGGCTATAAAGAGAGCTAGACTCCAGTACAGTAATAGTTGGGGACTTCAACCCTCCACTTTCAGCATTAGACAGAGAGTCTAGACAGAAAACCAACAAAGAAACATTGGATTTAATCTGTATTATAGACCAAATGAACATAACAGACATTTACCAAATATTTGATTCAACAGTTGCAGAATACACTTTCTTCTCATTAGTAAACAGAACATTCTCCAGGTTAGAACATATGTTAGGCCACAAAACAAGTCTCAAGAAATCTGTAAAAATCAAATTTATACCAAGTATCATCTGAGAGCACAATGGAATAAAACTAGAAATCAATGACAAGATTTTTTTACTTTAGAAATACTACAAATGCATGGAAATTAAATAATATGCTCCTGAACGACCATTAGGTCAATGAAAAAGGTAAAAATAAAATAAAAAGTTTCTTGAAACAAATGAAAATGGAAACACAACATGCCAAAACCTATGGGATATAGCAAAAGCAGTGGTAAGAGAAAAGTTTATAGCAATAAATACCTAGGTCAACAAAGTAGAAAAATTTCAAATAAACAACCTAATGGTATACCTCAAGGAACTACAAAAGCAAAAACAAATTCAACCCAAAGCTAATAGAAGAAAAGAAATAATAAAGACCAGAGCAGAACTAAATGACATACAGACAAAAAAAATACAAAAGATCAACCAAAGGTAGTTTTTTGAAAAGATAAACAAAATTGATAAATTGCTGCTACACTAACCAAGAAAAAACAGAAACAACTCACATAAATAAAATAAAAAAAGGGAAAGGAGATATTACAACTCAGATACAAAAGATCATTAGAGACTGTTATGAACAACTATACACTAACAAATTGGAAAACCTAGAAAAAAATGGGATACATTTCTGGACACATACAACCTACCAAAATTAAGCCAGAAAGAAAAATTGAAAAGACCAGTAATGAGTAATGAGGTTGCATCAGTAACAGCCTCTCAAAAAACGAAAACCCAGGACTGAATGGCTTTACTCCTGAATTCTACCAAATTTATAATGAACTAACACCAATTCTTCTCAAATGATTCAAAAAAAAAAAAATTGAAGGAGAAAGAATGCTTCCTATTCATTCTACAAGGCCTGCATGACCCTGATACCAAAACAGACAAGGACATAACAACAAAAAAGAAAACTACTGGCCAATATCCCTGGTGAACATAGATGCAAAAAAATACTCTCAATATAATAGTAGCAAACTGAATCCAACAATACATCAAAAAGGTAATATACCATGATTAAGTGAGGTTTATCCCAGGGATGCAGAGATAGTTCAATATATGCAAATCAATAAATATGATATATTACATTAACAGAATGAAGGACAAAAACTGTATTATCATCTCAATAGACACAGAAAAAACATCTGATGAAACTCAACATCCCTTCATGATAAAAACTCTCAACAAAATAGGTATAGAAGGAATATGCCTCAACATAATAAAGGATATATATGTCAGACTCACAGCTAATATTATACTGAATTGAGAAAAGCTAACAGACTTTCCTCTAAGAACTGGAACAAGGCAAGAATGCCCACTTTCACCAACTTACTCAAAACAGTATTTGAAGTTCTAGCCAGAGCAATCAGGCAAGAGAAAGAAATAAAAGACATCTGAATTGGAAAAGAGGGGATTGAACTGTCCTTTTTTGCAATGATATAATCTTGTGTGCTAAAAGAACCCTAAATACTCCAACAAAAATGCTTAGAACTGATAGAATAAATTCAGTAAAGTTGCAGGATACAAAAATCACATACAATAATCAGTAGCATTTCTTTAAACCAATAACTAGTGGAAAAAGAAATTGAGAAAGTAATCCTATTTACAATAGTTACAAAAAAGAGTAAAAATACCTAGGAATACATTTAACCAAGGAGGTGAAAGACATCTACAATGAAAAGCATAAAACACTATAAAAATTTTTGAAGAGAACACAAACAAATGCAAAGACTGCCCATGCTCATGGATCAGAGGAATTAATATTGCTAAGATGTCCATATTATCTAAAGTAATTTAATCCCTATCAAAATACCAATGACATTCTTTACAGAAATAGAAAAAATAATCCTGAAAATTATAATAAATCATAAAAGATCGTGTGATTATATAATGAAAGCAATCCTGAGCAAAAAGAACAAAACTGGAGGCATCACACTACCTGACTTTAAAATATACTACAAAGCAATAGTAAAGCAAACAGCATGATATTGGTATAAAAACAGACACATAGACCAATGGAACAGAATTAAAAACCCAGAAATAAACCCATGTATTTACAGCCAACTGATTTTTGACAAAGGTGCCTAGAACATACTTTGGGGAAAAGACACCTTCTATAATAAATGATGGTAGGAAAGCTAGACATCCATACACAGAAGAATAAAGTTTAACACCCTATCTCTCACTATACACAAAAATCAACTCCAAATGAATTAAGGCTTAAACGTAAGACTCAAAAATATAAAACCAGTAGAAAAAAATCAACTCAAAATGAGCTAAAGGCTTAAACATAAGACCCCAAAATATAAAATTCCTAGAAGACAGCACAGGGCAAAATGCTTAAGGACGTAGGTCTAGGCCAAGATTTTATGACTAAGACTTCAAAAGCACAGGCAACAAAAACAAAAAGAGACAAATGAGACTGTATTAAACTAAAAAGCTTCCATACAGCAACAGGAACAATGAACAGAGACAGCCTGTAGAATGGAAGAAAATGATAATGTTGGTGGAAATATAAAATTAATAAAGCTATTATAAAAATAGTATGGAGATTTCTCAAAAAAAAAAAACGACCACATGATCTAACAATTTCACTTAAGGGTATTTGTTTAAAGGAAGGGAAATCAGTGTATCAAAGGGACACCTGCATCTCCATGTCTATTGCAGCACTATTCCCAACAGCCAAGATATGGAATTAACTCCAGTATCCATCAATGAATAAATAACAAAAACATAGTATATATCCGCAATGCAATACTATTCAGCCATCAAAAACAATGACAACCTGTCATTTGCAGCAACATGGATGAGCCTGGAGGTCATTATATTAAGTGAAATAAACTAGTCATGTAGTCATTGTCTAGCTCATCTGGGTATTATACAATTCTATAGGAGTATGCAACTTTGATTGAGTTTTTATTGACTAGGCTATTTTGCAACTTAATAGTAATAGAGATTGACTTATAGAGACAAACTGGTATTAATGCAAGTGATTGTGGACTGAGACAAATGCAAATGATTCCTGCCTACTGCAATAAACTAATTTGGTTTAGAATAGATGCAACTTATTTTCATCAGGTAGAAAAGGTAACTCCAAACATTACAGTTTATTAGCCTGTAGGATATTAACCAATTTTTTGTTTAGTAGTAAATTAATTTTATTATGCCTTTGACTATTCAAATATCTGGCCTTCAAATTCTCCTCTGAACCAGTCATACTGTTTTCTTCTTTAATTAATGAATTGAAAAAATTATTTGATTTGGGTGAATTTTATAGTTTTATGAAAGTCATGTTTTTAACTTTTAGAAAATCGTACTTTTGGGTCATTCAGGATCATGGACAGCACCAACCACTCTCTCCAGCTGGAAACAGTCTCTTAAATTTCCACGACATTCCATTCTTCTAGTCTTTCTCCTACTTCACTGGGCCACTCTTTCTTGATTTTGTTTGCCAGGTCCTTCCCTTCTACTCATTATTTAGATACTGAGGTTCCTTCGGGCTTGACTAGAAGCCCTATTCTCTTTTTTATATTCTTTCTCTAGATAATTTCATCCACTCTCCTGCTTTCATCTACACGCTGAAATGCACCAATTTATATCTCTAGGTCAGTCCTCTTTCTATATATCCAGGTATCTATACAACGGGTCCATTTGGGTGATTTGTACTGCCTCAAATTTATTAGTGCTCAGAGTAAACTCTATTAATAATACACAAGCATATCTTACTTAATAAAGATAGAAATACCACAATAGTACTCTAATAATCTTGATGAAATATTCTGAGGCCATGGTGAAATATAATGAGGTATTTGTGCTAAAACAGAATACACATTTGTAGTGACTGGGATCTTCTTGTCTACCAGATTCTGTGTCTTCGTTTTCTGATGATATTGAATAAAAAATGTAAACATTTTGCATATTGATCTTCCGATTTCTGTAATTGAGGCAGACCACCTGCCTTCTGTATTCTTTCTTTAGACTGAAGAGTATAGTTGATAAAATTTTAACTCTTCCTCACATCAATTGTGTATATTAGGATATCCTTAAATCTCCTAAAACACATACTTGTAGATTTTTTTTTAGCTTGGGTGACTATGAATTAATTAATTACATAATTAGGTAGAGTTAACTACCCTGAAGTAGCTAATCACTTTGCTACTCTGTGGGGTGGCTGAGACCTATCTGTTCTGATACTCATGAGGAACCAAGAAGTTTATGGGAAAGAACTTATCCCAAAGAAATACAGAGAGGTAGAGATGCCTGTACAGTGATATTGAAGAAGAGGGGCGATTCTGAACACAAATTTCACCTAGATTTTACTCTGGCTCAATTTCTGTGGACTCATGACTGAGCTTGTAGAAGATAAAATTTTAATGAAAGAACAAGTTTAAAAAGCTGTTTTTCCTTAGATGTCTCTGGGGCATCAAGCTGTTAGGCACCAGGAGTGGCATGGATGATGGTGACAGCAGAACTGGCAATGAAAGCAGTAACTTTAGTGGAAGCAGAGTTTGCTGCAGCTGTGGCTGGATGTCAGTGCTTTTGACGTTGGACATAGTTACCCTTGATATTTATCTAGTGACCCCTTTTTCTGCAGGTAGGAGTAGTCTCAGCCTGGAATGCAGTGGCAGCAGCAGAAGCAGCTGCAGTGGTGTTTCTGGTAGGAGACACGGTTACTACTGTTGGCATCAGCTGCAGCCAGGGTATTCTTTGCAACGATTCAAGACAAAGGAGGTATAGAATGCAGGAATGCTATGGCAGTTGAGAGGCTTACTTCTCAGCACACATAGGAGAAACCCTCTGGGAACCACAGCTCTACTGATAAAATTTTAAGGGGGAGAGAGCAGTTCTTTCAGTGCACAAGAGGGTGGACCTTGAAAAATATTATTTGGCTGCTGATTTTCGTGTTCCACCTCCAGGCTGGTATGACTTAGGAAACACAGGAAACAGGTACCATACCAGCAGCTATACCTTTCTGGCTGAAGTCACTCACTGATTCTGTTTGAGGGTCTGAGGCCAAGAAATCTCTGCTGCCAACACATGCTGCTTTGAGCTGCATTCTGCGATGTTCTGTCATTTCAATGACCAATGTCAAGACCAATGTTTATGGAAGAACAAGAGTTGATGTCTTCAACAAGGAATGAAAATCTAAAATTTTCCCATACTAAACAGGCCATTCCACTCTGAAGGCCTGACACATGCATGGTGTCTTTCTGAGAAAAGCAGCTGCAGGGGGCGGGATTCCCTGGACACAGATACTCATGTTTTCTGCCATGTGACCCTGCCCCAGCCACAGTTAATTGGACTAGGAACTGATGCCTGATACAAACAAAAATAGCCCATTTAAAGGCCACGACAAAAACTTTTCAGTAAGGATGGTCACTGTCTGTACTAATCAGATTCTCTCTCTGGGTGAGTTTGAAGGCCGGACATCCAGAAAGATTTGGCAGGGTGGAGTTGCACAGGATGAGAGACAGAGAGAAAGAAGGGGTTGATGCAGTCACTTGCCATGAGTAAGAAGAAGCCCAAAAGCGAAGCAGGTAAGAGTAGAGGGAACTAGTCTGAAGGGGTCAATAGTCTCAGAAGAAGTAAAAGCAGGTAACTTGAATCACTACTAGGACAGCATATTAGAGTGGAGGCATTGTGTTCTGATGCCACTTTAAATCCTGTTCTAGTTCCTTGAAGCCTGAGTGAGCAGCTCTATTAAACTGTCAAATAATGTATTAGTTGAATGTAAATGAATAAGACCATGGTAAAGTCAAGAGGGAAATCATAGTATTCAAGAGGTGGACCATTTAATATGCAAATTGTCTTTTGTATATTTTCAGAAAATGCCCAGAATTTTTGTTTTCTGCTTATGTGAGAAAGTATTTATAGGTAGGACAGATAACCCACACTTCAAATATGTAATACATATATTTGGGCATCCTTATATTTAACTACCACTTCAAGGTTCTCATTTTCTTGGAACCTGAAAGAGCTGAACGATTGCTCATTTCACCAGGACTCTTTAAAATAAAACTCCATAACCTTGAGGTAACTTGAGTGTGTTTCTGTTCATGGCCACCTACAAAAACATAAGACAAAGGCAAAGAGGCAAGTGAACAAACAGGTGGTAAGTTTGTGTTGCCAACCAGAAACTGCATGTACATATATGTTTGAATATATTTTCTAAAAGAATAAAGAATAACCAGCAGGAAGACCAAAATTAGTCTTTCATAGCCCACCTTCCTACTTGTAAAGTTTGTTCCTCCTTTCCACGTCTATGCTTTTCCTTGACAACAGCTTATACCATATGATCCCTATAAAGAGGGCAGCAGTCAACTGAGGGTCTAATGACACCTCACCTTCATGAGGTGCTGATGGGTCAGGATGACCTGCTCACACCTCTCAGATATTCTGGAAAAAATAGAGTGTAAAAATAGAATGAACCACCAACTGTGTTCACCAGTTCTAATTTACCATGAGGACGAATATTAGGCATTAAAGGTCAACAGAGCTTCTGGTGATCCTCACTGAAGCAGAATGTCGATAGCATTTAATAAGTTGCGTTTAAAGATCATGCCGGGGGGTGGAGCCAAGATGGCCGAATAGGAACAGCTCCGGTCTCCAGCTCCCAGCCCCAGCGACACAGAAGACGGGTGATTTCTGCATTTCTGCTTGAGGTACTGGTTTCATCTCACTAGGGAGTGCCTAACAGTGGGTGCAGGACAGTCGGTGAAGCGCACTGTGCGTGAGCCGAAGCAGGGCGAGGCATTGACTCACTCGGGAAGCGCAAGGGGTCAGGGAGTTCCCTTTCCTAGTCAAAGAAAGGGGAAGCAGACGGCACCTGGAATATCGGGTCAGTCCCATCCTAACTGCGCTTTTCCAACGGGCCTGGAAAACGGCACACTAAGAGATTGTGTCCCGCACCTGGCTCGGAGGGTCCTATGCCCACGGAGTCTCGCTAATTGCTAGCACAGCAGTCTGAGATCAAGCTGCGAGGCGGCAGCGAGGCTGGGGGAGGGGCGCCCGCCATTGCCCAGGCTTGCTTAGGTAAACAAAGCAGCCAGGAAGCTCGAACTGGGTGGAGCCCACCACAGCTCAAGGAGGCCTCCCTGCCTCTGTAGGCTCCACCTCTGGGGGCAGGGCACAGACAAACAAAAACTCTGCAAGAACTTCCACAGACTTAAATGTCCCTGTCTGACTGACAGCTTTGAAGAGAGTAGTGGTTCTCCCAGCACGCAGCTGGAGATCTGAGAACAGTCAGACTGCCTCCTAAAGTGGGTCCCTCACCCCTGAGCAGCCTAACTGGGAGGCACCCCCCCAGTAGGGACAGACTGACACCTCATTCAACCCGGTACTTCTCTGAGACAAAACTTTCAGAGGAACTATCAGACAGCTGAATTTGTGGTCTCACGAAAATCTGCTGTTCTGCAGCCACCGCTGCTGACACCCAGCCAAACAGGGTCTGGAGTGCACCTCTAGTAAACTCCAACAGACCTGCAGCTGAGGGTCCTGTCTGGTAGAAGGAAAACTAACAAACAGAAAGGACATCCACACCAAAAACCCATCTGTACATCACCATCATCAAAGACAAAAAGTAGATAAAACCACAAAGATGGGGAAAAAACAGACCAAAAAAACTGGAAACTCTAAAAAACAGAGCACCTCTCCTCCTCCAAAGGAACGCAGTTCCTCACCAGCAACGGAACAAAGCTGGATGGAGGATGACTTTGATGAGTTGAGAGAAGAAGGCTTCAGACGATCAAACTACTCTGAGCTACGAGAGGAAATTCAAAACAACAGCAAAGAAGTTAAAAACTTTGAAAAAAAATTAGAAGAATGGATAACTAGAATAACCAATGGAGAGAAGGGCTTCAAGGAGCCGATGGAGCTGAAAGCCAAGTTTCGAGAACTACGCGAAGATTGCAGAAGCCTCAGTAGCAGATGCGATCAACTGGAAGAAAGGGTATCGCTGATGGAAGATGAAATGAATGAAATGAAAAGAGAAGGGAAGTTTAGAGAAAAAAGGATAAAAAGAAATGAACAAAGCCTCCAAGAAATTTGGGACTATGTGAAAAGACCAAACCTACGTCTGATTGGTGTACCTGAAAATGATGGGGAGAATGGAACCAAGTTGGAAAACACTCTGCAAGATATTATCCAGGAGAACTTCCCCAATCTAGCAAGGCAGGCCAGCATTCAGATTCAGGAAATACAGAGAACGCCACAAAGATACTCCTCGAGAAGGGCAACTCCAAGACACATTATTGTCAGATTCACCAAAGTTGAAATGAAAGAAAAAATGTTAAGGGCAGCCAGAGAGAAAGGTCGGGTTACCCACAAAGGGAAGCCCATCAGACTAACAGCTGATCTCTCAGCAGAAACTCTACAAGCCAGAAGAGAGTGGGGGCCAATATTCAACATTCTTAAAGAAAAGAATTTTCAACCCAGAATCTCCTATCCCGCCAAACTAAGCTTCATAAGTGAAGGAGAAATAAAACACTTTACAGACAAGCAAACGCTGAGTGATTTTGTCACCACCAGGCCTGCCCTAAAAGAGCTCCTGAAGGAAGCACTAAACATGGAAAGGAACAACCGGTACCAGCCACTGCAAAAACATGCCAAATTGTAAAGACCATCGAGACTAGGAAGAAACTATAGCAACTAACGAGCAAAATAACCAACTAACATCATAATGACAGGATCAGATTCACACATAACAATATTAACATTAAATGTAAATGGGCTAAATGCTCCATTCAAAAGACACAGACTGGCAAACTGGATAAGGAGTCAGGACCCATCAGTGTGCTGTATTCAGGAAACCCATCTCACATGCAGAGACACACATAGACTCAAAATAAAGGGATGGAGGAAGATCTATCAAGCAACTGGAAAACAAAAAAAGGCAGGGGTTGCAATCCTAGTCTCTGATAAAATAGACTTTAAACCAACAAAGATCAAAAGAGACAAAGAAGGCCATTACATAATGGTAAAGGGATCAATTCATCAAGAAGAGCTAACTATCCTAAATATATATGCACCCAACACAGGAGCACCCAGATTCATAAAGCAAGTCCTGAGTGACCTACTAAGGGACTTAAACTCCCACACAATAATAATGGGAGATTTTAACACCCCACTGTCAGCATTAGACAGATCAACGAGACAGAAAGTTAACAAGGATATCCAGGAATTGAACTCAGCTCTACATAAAGTGGACCTAATAGACATCTACAGAACTCTCCACCCCAAGTCAACAGAATATACATTTTTTTCAGCACCACACCACACCTATTCCAAAATTGACCACATAGTTGGAAGTAAAGCTCTCCTCAGCAAATGTAAAAGAACAGAAATTATAACAAACTGTCTCTCAGACCACAGTGCAATCAAACTAGAACTCAGGATTAAGAAACTCACTCAAAACCGCTCAACTACATGGAAACTGAACAACCTGCTCCTGAATGACTATTGGGTACATAATGAAATGAAGGCAGAAATAAAGATGTTCTTTGAAACCAACGAGAACAAAGACACAACATACCAGAATCTCTGGGACACATTCAAAGCAGTGTGTAGAGGGAAATTTATAGCACTAAATGCCCACAAGAGAAAGCAGGAAAGATCCAAAATTGACTCCCTAACATCACAATTAAAAGAACTAGAAAAGCAAGAGCAAACACATTCAAAAGCTAGCAGAAGGCTAGAAATAACTAAAATCAGAGCAGAACTGAAGGAAATAGAGACACAAAAAACCCTTCAAAAAATTAATGAATCCAGGAGCTGGTTTTTTGAAAAGATCAACAAAATTGATGGACCGCTAGCAAGACTAATAAAGAAGAAAAGAGAGAAGAATCAAATAGATGCAATAAAAAACGAAAAAGGGGATATCACCACCGATCCCACAGAAATACAATCTACCATCAGAGAATACTACAAACACCTCTATGCAAATAAACTAGAAAATCTAGAAGAAATGGATAAATTCCTCGACAAATACACCCTCCCAAGACTAAACCAGGAAGAAATTGAATCTCTGAATAGACCAATAACAGGTTCTGAAATTGTGGCAATAATCAATAGCTTACCAACCAAAAAGAGTCCAGGACCTGATGGATTCACAGCCGAATTCTACCAGAGGTACAAGGAGGAACTGGTACCATTCCTTCTGAAACTATTCCAATCGATAGAAAAAGAGGGAATCCTCCCTAACACATTTTATGAAGCCAGCATCGTCCTGATACCAAAACCTGGCAGAGACATAACCAAAAAAGAGAATTTCAGACCAATATCCTTGATGAACATTGATGCAAAAATCCTCAATAAAATACTGGCAAACCGAATCCAGCAGCACATCAAAAAGCTTATCCACCATGATCAAGTGGGCTTCATCCCTGGGATGCAAGGCTGGTTCAACATACGCAAATCAATAAATGTAATCCAACATATAAACAGAACCAAAGACAAAAACCACATGATTATCTCAATAGATGCAGAAAAGGCCTTTGACAAAATTCAACAACCCTTCATGCTAAAAACTCTCAATAAATTAGGTATTGATGGGACGTATCTCAAAATAATAAGAGCTATCTACGACAAACCCACAGCCAATATCATACTGAATGGGCAAAAACTGGAAGCATTCCCTCTGAAAACTGGCACAAGACAGGGATGCCCTCTCTCACCGCTCCTGTTCAACATAGTGCTGGAAGTTCTGGCCAGAGCAATCAGGCAGGAGAAGGAAATAAAAGGTATTCAATTAGGAAAAGAGGAAGTCAAATTGTCCCTGTTTGCAGATGACATGATTGTATATCTAGAAAACCCCATTGTCTCAGCCCAAAATCTCCTTAAGCTGATTAGCAACTTCAGCAAAGTCTCAGGATACAAAATCAATGTACAAAAATCACAAGCATTCTTGTACACCAATAACAGACAAACAGAGAGCCAAATCATGAGTGAACTCCCATTCACAATTGCTTCAAAGAGAATAAAATACCTAGGAATCCAACTTACAAGGGATGTGAAGGACCTCTTCAAGGAGAACTACAAACCACTGCTCAATGAAATAAAAGAGGATACAAACAAATGGAAGAACATTCCATGCTCATGGGTTGGAAGAATCAATATCGTGAAAATGGCCATACTGCCCAAGGTAATTTATAGATTCAATGCCATCCCCATCAAGCTACCAATGACTTTCTTCACAGAATTGGAAAAAACTACTTTAAAGTTCATATGGAACCAAAAAAGAGCCCGCATCGCCAAGTCAATCCTAAGCCAAAAGAACAAAACTGGAGGCATCACGCTACCTGACTTTAAACTATACTACAAGGCTACAGTAACCAAAACAGCATGGTACTGGTACCACAACAGAGACATAGATCAATGGAACAGAACAGAGCCCTCAGAAATGATGCCGCATAGCTACAACTATCTGATCTTTGACAAACCTGACAAAAACAAGAAATGGGGAAAGGATTCCCTATTTAATAAATGGTGCTGGGAAAACTGGCTAGCCATATGTAGAAAGCTGCAACTGGATCCCTTCCTTACACCTTATACAAAAATTAATTCAAGATGGATTAAAGACTTATATGTTAGACCTAAAACCATTAAAATCCTACAAGAAAACCTAGGCAATACCATTCAGGACATAGGCGTGGGCAAGGACTTCATGTGTAAAACACCAAAAGCAATGGCAACAAAAGCCAAAATCGACAAATGGGATCTCATTAAACTAAAGAGCTTCTGCACAGCAAAAGAAACTATCATCAGAATTAACAGGCAACCTACAGAATGGGAGAAAATTTTTGCAACCTACTCATCTGACAAAGGGCTAATATCCAGAATCTATAATGAACTCAAACAAATTTACAAGAAAAAAACAAACAACCCCATCAAAAAGTGGGCAGAGGACATGAACAGACACTTCTCAAAAGAAGACATTTATGCAGCCAGAAAACACATGAAGAAATGCTCATCATCACTGGCCATCAGAGAAATGCAAATCAAAACCACAGTGAGATACCATCTCACACCAGTTAGAATGGCCATCATTAAAAAATCAGGAAACAACAGGTGCTGGAGAGGATGTGGAGAAATAGGAACACTTTTACACTGTTGGTGGGACTGTAAACTAGTTCAACCATTGTGGAAGTCAGTGTGGCGATTCCTCAGGGATCTAGAACTAGAAATACCATTTGACCCAGCCATCCCATTACTGGGTATATACCCAAAGGACTATAAATCATGCTGCTATAAAGACACATGCACACGTATGTTTATTGCGGCACTATTCACAATAGCAAAGAGTTGGAACCAACCCAAATGTCCAACAACGATAGACTGGATTAAGAAAATGTGGCACATATACACCATGGAATACTATGCAGCCATAAAAAATGATGAGTTCGTGTCCTTTGTAGGGACATGGATGAAACTGGAAAACATCATTCTCAGTAAACTATCGCAAGGACAAAAAACCAAACACCGCATGTTCTCACTCATAGGTGGGAATTGAACAATGAGAACTCATGGACACAGGAAGGGGAACATCACACTCCGGGGACTGTTGTGGGGAGGGGGGAGGGGGGAGGGACAGCATTAGGAGATACACCTAATGCTAAATGACGAGTTAATGGGTGCAGGAAATCAACATGGCACATGGATACATATGTAACAAACCTGCACATTGTGCACATGTACCCTAAAACCCTAAAGTATAATAAAAAAAAAAAAAAAAAAAAAAGAGACATATGTAGGACCCCCTACTTGTGGGCTGCCATGATTGGGGGCTCACCATGAAAGGTGACCACACATGGCTCCTCCCTTAGCTTTGGTTCCTCTTGGTGTGATGTGATCATGGTTATTGACACCCTAGTCTGTGCCACACTGTGAGCTCTGCGAATGCATCTTGTTTGCCACTCTGTTCTCCATGGCACCATGTTGCCCAAAGCATGGGAGGGACTTAATGCATATCTATTAAATGAATGAGGCATGGTCAGTGGGTACAATTAGCTCTGTACAAACTTAGAGTAAACAAGTCATTATTGCATGGACTCGAGCATATTGAATATCGAATCTTGCCTCTTGGAACACAACAAATGCATTCCCAAAAAGCTGTCATAAATTGATGTGATCACATTCACATCTTTTATTGAAATATAAAGTGCTCAACACCAATTGCTGTTGAGGATGTGAAGCAATAAGAACTCTTGTTCATTGCTGGCAGGAATGCAAAACGGTAACAGCCACTTTGGAAGACAACTTGGCAGTTTCTTATAGGACTACACATATTCTTACCATATGATCCAGCAATTCAGCTCTTTTGTATGTACCCAAATGAGTTGAAAACGTATGTCCAAAACCTGCAAGCAAATGTTTATAGCAGACTTACTCACAATTGCCAAAACTTAGAAGCAACCAAAATATTATTTAATAGGTGAATGGATAGGCAAACTGTGGTACTCCAGACGATGGAATATTATTCAGCAATAAAAAGAAGTGGCCTATCAAACTACGAGAAGACATGGAGGAAATTTGAATGCATACTGCTAAGTGAAAGAAGCCAATGTGAAAAGGCTACATGATGCATGATTCCAACTATATGCCATTCTGGAGAAAGAAAAACTGTGGAGACAGAGAAAAGATCAATGGTTTCCAGGGGTAGGGGAGAAGCAGAGACGAATAGATAGAGCACAGGGAAGTTTTAGGGCAATGAAACTGCTTTGTATGATACTGTAATGTTGGACACATGTCAAAACCCATAGAAAGTACAACACCAAGAGTTAGCCCTAATGTAAACTATGGGCTTTAATTAATAATGATGGCTCATCAGTTGTAACATATGTGCTACATTAATGCAAGATGTGAAGAATAGGGGAAATTGTGTGGGTGAGGTGGAGGTGGATGAGACGAGGTGATACATGGGAGTTCTATTCTCAATTTTTCTGTAAACTTAAAATCACTCCAAAATATAAAATTAATTAAAGAAAAGTAAAGTGCTTTAGAAACAAAAAAAAAAAAAAAAAAAAAAAAAAAAAAGATCATGCCTACAGATATTGTAATTTCTCTTAGCTGCCCAAAATACTACTTCTGTAAAGTCAAAGTTTAATTCATTGCTTGACCAAATGATTCTAAAGTATATCTGGAAGACTAAGCAAGTAAGATCCACCAGTGGAATCCTAAGGAAAAAATAACAGTAATTATTTCATAGTATGGCTTTGCCCCACTAGATATTAAATTGCTTTATATAACTACAGCAATTATAACTCTGTGATTTTGGTGTAGACCTCCAAACTGAGATATTTTTACATAATCACACCAAAAGGACCCTGCTGTAGTATAAAAAACATTTTTTATTACCAAGAAATGTGTATTGCAAAAATTCTTGACCCTTATTCTATCTTTAACCCTTAAACCAATGAGAAAAAACTTTTACTTTGTTTAATACCACACAGTTGGCATTTTAAAATTAAATATATATCAGTTTTACAGTCATATTAACTCGATAAAATATTTCAAAAGCCTGTAAGAACTTAGCCTCCAATAATATATTTATTTTATCCTTATTAACTATGATTATAAATATAATTAACATAATCATTGAACTTATTGAATAAATGGTCATCATTTATATGAGGTCTGAATATCCCCCCATTCCCACATCTACTGCTCCATTGTACCTACTTTGCATTCATTCAAATAGATTTAGAATAATGAGAAAGTCTACAAAAATGGAAATGTATGTCTTTTAGATTTTCAGTAAGTGCCATTAGAAAACAGTCAAATAATTCACTAATTGAATGTAAATGAACAAAATATAGCCACATCAAGACAGAAATCACAGTATTGAGGGCCAGACCATTTAATATGTAAATGAGAAAAACTCTCAGAAGATGCACAGATTTCTTTGCTTACTTGACTTCTCCGATGAAATATTCATGGGTAGGATAGATAAAGCATGTTACGTATAAATAGGTAATAGGTTAGGCCAGTGTAAAACTTTTTCGTTATTTTCTTGCTTGGGTCATGAGGGAAGGCTACATGCTGGTTTACAAAGTGGATATTTTACCAACCCAGAAAGAATAGTCCTTCTCTCAGTAATCCTGGAAAATGATTACTTTTGGAGCAGAAAATGAGTGTGGAGAGGCCTAAAGAGCTTTGTTTGTGAGTATGGGGAATGTGAGGGAGAAGGGTCCAGCAGTAGGGTGGTGATAAAGACAGACATGGAGCAATTGGGACATGGAAGTTCCATATTTTGCATATGGAAGTTACTATGAGAAGAAAAATAGTGCAGCATGTGGGCAGTCAGTCTCTAGGCAGCAAGTCGGGTTCAGCCACTGTGGTTTTCTCTGGTTTTAGGAAGTACATCTGGATTTCCCATTACTAATGATTTGAGAGCAGCCAGGGATGAGCCCAGGCCTTGTGAGAACTCTGCTCTCTCTCTGGAATGGACGAAGGCATCGTAGGGGACATCGGAAGAGGGTGACGATGGCCAGAGTTGGCTCAGGAAGTAGATGAGGGAATCTATTTTACATAGTACTCACGTATGATTTATATGTATCATTGCTCTTTAGTCTGTATGGAAGCATTGTCACTAGAAAACAATAATATCAATATTGACACATTCAAATGGCTGCTAGGAAAGCATAACATCAAAATTTCATGTATCCTACAGAAAAATGAAACAGAATATGTGACGTTTTTATTTTGGTTTTGCCACAAAGCCCTTTATTCAAACAAAATCCCACACAGAAGTCCAAAGTTTTTTAAAATATAAAAGCTAGTCTGGTAAAAGGAGGGCTGGGAGACCTAGTCTTCGTGCTTATAGCAGACTGATCCTCTCCCCTAATTCCTCTGAAGTCACATTACAAAGGATCTAAAGAGCCTTCAGAACTCTGCAAGTTAATATGGAAAAAAAGGTCACCGGAACTGAGTCTAGAAACAGACCTAAGGACACTTGGGAATTCACTTCCTCAGTGGTATTTCAGATAAGTGGGAAAGAACATACAGAATAAATACATAAGGAGAAGGACCCAGGGAAAAATCTGGAAGAAACTATATCCAAATATTAGTTTGTATTTATTTTTTGATGATTTAAAATATTTTGGAAAATTATCAGTGATTCTTAACTTTTTGCTTTCTATCTTTCCATGTGTTATTGTGTTATTTTTATTACACACAAAGAAGAAAAGATAGATGGAAGAAAAGCCAGAGTGTAAAATGAGTCAGTTTGAGGCAAATCTGAGAACTCCTTAGTGACTGAGATATGAAAAAGATAAGGTTCCAAGTGTGAATGAAATCAGCAGCTTACATTTATCCCACATTTGCTCATTCTCTGCTCTTGCAGCCTTCAGCATCCAGGGCAGACAAAGGGCGGTAACTGTTGGTGACGGGCTCTTTGTCAGCCCTGGTCTCTGTGGAAACAAGGTGAAATGGGAAACAGCATATTTTAGTATTTAGGCTGCAAATTCATCAGAAGTGAGAAGGCTGGTGCTGTGTCTACATATTACTTTTTGTCAAGTCTTTCCTTTTGTAAGCACTTTCTCTTTTGATGGGTAATATTTTTTCAATTTTTAAACAAGTTGGGTTTTTTTTTTTCACTCTGTGAACAACCAAGAGAAGGAAAAGCTAAAGTAGTACCTATTTATTTGTCTTCCTAGGCTGAAAGCAACATCTTGCAGAATTCCCACGGAACCATTTCCTCTAGACACCACGTTACAGAATAAATGGAGATAATTAGAAATAGTCAATGTGCTAATTTTTCAGTATTTGTTTGATGCAACTGCACATTGGTGCCTTTATTGTGCTTGCCATCAAATTGCCCTGGGGTACCATTCTCAGAGGCAAAGGCAGATGATGTTTCATGTTAGTTTATTTTCTGTAGCTCTCCCAGTATTGGACGTGAAGTGGTTCAATAGGAATGCTTTCCAGCTGCTGCTGCTGCTGCAGAGGAAAGAAGCCACCACTGCGAACCTGCTAACAGGGAAACACATTGGGTCACACTCCTGTCAGGAAGTTATTCTTCCTGCCAAAGAGGGAATTTAAAATCCTCATGTCTGTCCACAGAGAATCAATATTGGCCCAGAAAGAAGAGTTACCTATGAGGAAGACAGAAGGAATGATGGTACAATTAGTCAAGCTGTCCTTTAGCATCTTGCTGAACCTAAAGGAGGGAATCAGAGTTTTTTTATGGAAATCTATTGGTAAACTCAGTACTTCGAGCATTTTTGGTACAAGCAAAGACTAAAAGCTATCTGAGTATAATTGTTGGGAGTCTAAAGCGACAGAGGGGACTTCAGAGAGCAGATTGTCTTGGATACACAAGAGGGTTCCCAGAACTTGGAAGAAGAGAAATCCCAGCTGGGCCAGCACCTTTCCCTTGTATATTCTGGTTAAGGGTCATCAGCATTTCCTTGGTGACAGGATCGGAGGCAGATTTCAGAACTCACTGTGTATCTTTTCAGCATGTTGAATAAACTGCGTATTGTTCTCTTTCACACTGCTTTTTCAGGGACTCTTAGAAAACACATGCAGTAATAGCTAAGGAATCTGTTAGGTATTATAAAATCATATAGCAATGACTATTATTTTTAAGTACAGATTTTATAAAGATATTTTATAGTCTTTATTTGTAGTTATAGTGGTCCTTCAAAGTACATTTTTTGGAACCCCAATTAGGGTGAAGAGAGTGAGGCATTCACCACAGGGGCAAGCAACATTTAATGGGGAACCAAAAAAACTCAGCATTCAGTGTAAATAATATTTTAATGAAATATTTTTAAAAAATTAATGCCAAGCATTCACAAAGCATAAACACCATAATTTTAAATAAAAACAGGCTGTTTTGTTCTACAACTCTGTATTATTGTGCAACAGGAACAGTCATTTCCAATCAGCAGCATGCCCCACCAGCCAGTTTATTAGGGTTGATAATGTCATGCAGACAGATTGGGCAATGCAAAGCTTTAAACAGAAGTCATGATTTGTCCCTTAAAAGCTTCAATTAACTATTCCCATTTGATTCACAATAAAGGGTCTATTTTGATAATGTCTATAGGAACACTCAGTCTTCGTTTTGTTTCAGGCTCCGACATGGCTCAGCAGGGCATTCCATTTTATTAGTGACATTTTCATGAAGCTTAGAGAAGTGAGCTAACTTGCCAAGGTGATGGAAGCTAGTGAGTGTACAGGCTGGAGTTTCATCCCAGCTCAGATTGCCTTGCTAACCATGCCACATTACATACACCGTGGTCAACTGTGTTGGGCCAACATTCCTTCATATTATATTTGAGATTCTGACTCTCTAGTGGGCAAATCCATGTAAGGAGCATATCTCAAATATGCAGAGCTTCCCAGTGGGTATAGTGGGCCGCAGGGGCACCAGTCCTGTTAACCTTGGAAACAGCTGGACAAGGCCTAGGTCACTGGTGGCTTGTTTTCCTCTGACACAAATCCTTTATGCCTTGATGCATTGTAAAAATAAAATTATGTCTATCTATCTGTTTATCTATCTATGCACATACACCATGATGTTGAAAAGGCTGGAATGTATAGAATGCTGTCATACCCACTTTCATTTCTATTTGAGAGCTCTAATTCTTTAACATTCCCTCTGTACTGCTCTCCTGCCCTATCCCAGTAGATTAGAACTATAGTGTTCTTATTTGGCAATTTGAAGCTAGTGATTTCTATAATTATGACATCATTCAGAATATCCTAATTCCTCCTTTCATTGCCTCTTGTAGTATCTGTGTACAATCTTATCTCCTTCATTAAAACTATACAACACTTCTTTGAATGGTTGGACCTTGTATTGTCTCTTTGTACATCTTCTTCCTTCTCCCTCTTCAACTCCAGTGTCTCACATAGTGCTCTGCACAAATTGAGTGCTTAGTAAATGTTAATCAAAGTAAGAATCAGAACAAGGAAGTGTTTCTCTGTGTCTTCCTAAGGGGATATGTAGGGAACATGTAAACATGTGCAGATCTATTTGGAATCCTTAAACTCTAAAGATCCAATCAACAATTCCTTGTCATCATCTTTGTATTAGCTACTTCAAAAATAATAATTTTTGTCATAAGAATGTATAACTTAGATAATACAAAAACAATAAAAAAATTAAGTCCAAAACTAAACATTGACTTAGTTGCTAAAACCATTATTCAAATGACAATCGCCCTCCATTAAGGTGCTCTGTTGAGAGATGATACACACAAAAGGGTTCACTATATGAGGTGCCATTTTAACATGAAATGTATTAGCAGTAAGTTAAAACATTGCTTGAAGTTACTTTATACAACTGCAGCATGCTTTCTAATTTGATTTCCATGAGGTTGTGATATGCTGGTAAAGGTAAACTAGCTTGAGGGTTAACATACTCAAAGGAGAAGAGCAGGTTGTATTATTAGCTCTGCTTACCATGGCGTTTTGGTTTTCTTTTGTTTTTAAAATCAAGACTTTCTCTTATTGCATACCTCAGTGGGAGTATAGTTGCTTAGTAACCCTGCACTGACTGGGGGCTGTTGCTCTCAGAGCTATACCCGGGAGGAACCTGCGTGTGAATGAGACGGCTGTCAGCAAGCCTACACTCAGAGGATTTACCCGGTGCAGAGAGCTCCAAGAGAACACCAGAGCCCCTGGTATTCTGGTTCACTTGAATTTGTCCTCCTGCCTATTCCATATTTTTTTCACACATATAATCATTTGTTTGCAGTCCGGAAATATAAAACCATTCAAGAAACGGAGGCCCACCTATTGGTAAGAAACTTCTAATCCACATTCGGTATCTCACAATGTGTGTGGTAAGCAACTAAGAGATTTATCTTGCTCTCCTATGTCTGTTTGCTTCCTAAGCTGTGTGTCCTTCCCGTTGGATGGAATCCATCTGTTGCTCTGCTTACAGTGTGCTATGAGCATTTGAAGTTCAATGCTAATAGAGAGGAAACACTTTTAAAAAAGTTCCTTTTTTTCTAGGTTTTTTTTTTTTGTCCAGCAATTCAGCAATTATTATGTTAGAAATATCAAGCAATAATTCGGAAAAATAAAAAACAATGGAGGCCACCATTATTGTGAGCTTACTGTGGGTGAGGCACTATATTTTACATGTATTGTCTCATTTGGTGGTCATAACAATTCGCTGTTGTATGTGTGTGTTTGTGTGTGTATGCTGGGAGGGAGGTCCTATTATTATCTCAATTTTACAGATTGGAATCTGCAGCTTAGAGATGTAAAGTCACCTTCAAGGACACACAGTTAGTGATTTGCAGAGCTAGGATTGAAGCCAGGAAATCTTAATCATGATGCCAAACTATATTGTTAAAATTACTTTCGATTACTTAGTTCAGTGAAAGTTAAGTTGTTTATAGCATACATTGTTAATGCATGCCATGTAACAGTCCAATATGAAAATCCAAATAACTCAACTGTTCTCTTGGAAAGATGCTCAGAATAAAAGAGCCTCTGGCTGTTGTTCATCTCAAAATAAAAAAAATGTGGTTCAGCAAGAAGGTTAAGAACACTATCACTTTGCAATAACACGATATCACTTTATGGCAGAATTCTGGGTCATGGGAATTTTCCCTGGATCATTAATAAAGCACTGCTTGTCCAGACAACCCATGTTTATTGGTCCCTCTGAGGGAGAAAAGAAAAAAGGAGGGGAAAGGTCGTAGAGATGTGTGAAAGAGGACCTTAGGGAAAGAGACCAATCAGGGCTTCTCTCTGTCCTGGTGGAAATGAGTTCCAGCTCCTTTTTTGTTCCTGCTCTAAGTTACTTGGCATCCTTTTCTTCTCTCTCTTGTTTCTATTAACCTCCCTCAGGGCAGAATGATAGTCACAACAGCCAATTAGGGAGACACTGGAGGAAGAAGGTGCTCCACAGCCCCTTCATTGTCCACAGAGAAACAATCACCTCAGTGGGAAGGTGGTTTTAATTGGCCCTATTCCTTTCTTTTCCTCTCCTTCCTCCCCATCAATACCCTCTCAATCAAGTTCCTTGGCCTAAAGCTAGTGAGTTACCAGGGAACCAGAAAAGCACTAATAAGCTACCACTCAGGTGGTTTGAATTACTGTACAGGCAAAAACTCAAGTATTCTTCTGGGATTTGCTAGCTCTCGTTTCTAAGCCCCATATGTACAGCGGTGTTTCCAAGGTGAGCACCTTGGACCACCTGCATCAAGGTCACCTGGGAGCTTGTTAAAAAGGCAGAGTCCTGGGCAAGGCCCCAGATTCGTGCAATCGGAATCTCTGAGGGTGACACTGGGAAGTCGGCATTTTTAACAAGCTCTCCTGGTTGTTCTGGAATACATAATAGTTTGAATACATCATCGTTTGAAAACCACTGCCTTGCAACTTGCGAAGTGCTTTTACATACATCACTAACTCAAACATCAAATTCTTCAGAGGTTTATTTTCTTATTCCCCTTTTTGTGTTGCTGTTATTTTCCTCTCTAATCAGTCTAACATCTCAAAATCAGTAGGTCCTCTGTTAAGAAGACTGAATAAGCCAGAGTCAATTTATCTGCCAAAGATGACAATAAAAAGAAAATAAAACAACCATTAAAAACCATTTAAGACGGGAAGTCAGATGATTTCTAGTGGGGGACCCAGCATGGAAGAACTTAGTCTTAACCGACTCTTTGCATAATTTCTGGAGCAAGACTGAGTTCAAACCCTACTTTGTCACTTTGCCTCAGCTTCCTCATCTGTAAAATAAGGGTAATAAAGCACTTACCTTACAGAGTTGTTGTTAGGGTTAAATGAATTAATAAAGGTAAAGTGCATAGGATGACACCTGGCTCAATACTAACAGCTGGTTAACTAAGATGGCCAGAATGGCAAGTTGAAAAGCTACAATTCAACATGAGTCACTGAGATATAGTTTTTAAAACTTAGGTATTATTGCTATTTGTTTATCTTCAATAAAGACATAAGAACAAATATTAATATACTGAATATTAATAAATGTCATAGTATTCCTTTTGTCAGGATTTCTCAACTTTAGCACTGTTGACACTTTGGGCCTGATGATTCCTTGTTGTGGAGCAGCTGTCCTGTGCAATGTAGATTTTTAATTTTTTTTACCAGCATTCCTGGCCTCTACTGGTAGCATTCCACTATTTGAGATGACCAAAAATGTCTCCAGACATTGCCAAAAATCCTCGGGAGGATGGTGGTGCAAAATCACTCTTAGTGGAGAATTATCTTAACATCTGACAGTGTAAAACTTCAAAAGTGTCCACAAATATTATTTGGCCTCATTTTCTTATACCCCCCTGAGGCAGACAGGGCAAATATTCTATCATTGCTCCTAGTTTACAGATTAGATGATAATAAGATTAAGTGGCTTGCCCAAGGTTACCTAGACAGTTCTCAGGGTGGTTATGCTTCACGTTTAGTTTTTCACTGATGGATGTACCCTTCATCTATGTTCATGGCATACTGAAATGTTGATGTATGCAAACTAAAGTCTTGTGATGTGTGATGATTTTTTAATGGTTTACTTTGGCAAAAGTATGCAAATATTAAATTTCACGTTAATTTAAAGTTTTGTACTTTACAGGCAAATATTAAATTTCAAGTTAATTTAAAGTGTTGTACTTTACAGGCAGCCTTCTATGTTAGTCTGTTTTTGCTTCGCTATAAAGAAATACCTGAGGTTAGGTAATTTAGAAATAAAAGAGGTTTAATTGGCTCATGGTACTTCAGGCTGTACAGGAAGCATCGTGTCAGCCTCTGCTTCTGGTGAGGGCCTCAGGGCGCTTACAGTCACGGCAAAAGGTGAAGGGGGAGCTGACATTATCACATGGCAAGAGAGAGGAGGGTAGTGGAGGGGGTCTCCGATTTTTAAACAACCAGATCTCACGTGAACTAACCGAGCAAGAACTCATTTGTCGCCAAGGGGATAGTGGTAAACCATTCATGATGGATTCATCCCCATGATCCAATCACCTCTCACCAGGCCCCACTTCCAACACTGGGAATCACTGTCCAACATGAGATTTGGAGGGGACACATCGAAACCACAGCAACTTCTTTCTAGAAAGAGTTCAGTACTGAGACAGTGCACGTGTAATCCTATTCCTCAGGAACATGCTTGCATATGCTTTTGTTGGACACTCACTAAACAGCTACAATGTAGGGGTTATTATACTACCCACTGGAAAGCGTAGGCCAATTAAGATAGAGGACCATCCCTTATAGAGCCCACATGCTACTTGAGGATCAGGCACACACATACATACATGATGATAATGGATGTGGAGGTAAGAGGATGTGGATTGGTAGTTGAGGGACATAAATGCAGTAATAGGAGATGCAGACAAAATGGAGAAATTAAACAAATCAACTCTCCTAGACAGGGGAGGGGAGGCTTTTTCAGGTAAGACTTCCCACAGAAAATAATGTTTAGGCTTAGTCTTGTAGGATATGTAGAAGTTAAAAATATTAACTATTTCCTATGTGCCAGGCACTGCTCTGCATATTTTACACATTAATGCATTTAAGGCCAACAACCTTGTGAGCCTAGTTAGCCACTACCATCCTTTTACTGGACAAGAGAAAACTGAGGCACTGAGAAATTAAGTAATTTGCCTAAGGTCACACCACTAATGAAGGTGCAGAGCCATAATGGGTGGCAGTTTTGCTCCAGACTCTGTGATTCTCACTTTCAGGCAAGGTAAAGGAGGTAGATAAAGTGTGCAGAGGTGAAAGAGCTCTGAACTGGGGACACCCCCAAAGTCTGCATTGGATGGAATATTCTATGTGAGCAAGGAAGTGGCAGGATGTTAGGCTATGTAGCCAAGGGGGAACCCGTCGTGAAGGGAGTCTGAGGTCCCCCTGGGAATGAACTTTTTTCTGTGGACAGTGGGTCGCCACAGGAAGGAGAGGGGCCTGATCAGATTGTTATAACAAAGTTAATCTGGCCTAGGCCGAGAGAAAAGACCAGAAAAAGGAGACACTCTAGTTTTGTATAAAATTAAAACCACCAATATTTACTGCCACTTTTTCTTTCCAAGATACTAAGAAAAAACCCAAACCTTAAATAGCAGAAAAGATACAGCTGCTCTGGCCTATATGCAGAATCCTTTACTACTATCTTCTGCATGATATACATCTGTGTTTACTCAAGTCCCAGATTTAATTGGATTTAAATAAGAATCTGAGCACAGTCACCCAGAAGGCCTGACATAAATAGAAGAGTATCAAGGGGTCGGAGAAGACACATCCTGTCTGCTTCTATAGAAAGCAGATTCAAGGATTCCCCACCTGCGTCTTCTTCCCCCTCCTGGTAAAGAGCTGCTCCTCATGTCACTAAGCAACAAATGTGCACTTGGGGAGTCCACATCCCGTCACTCCCACTCCTTCTCTCTCCTCAAGAAGCCAACTAAATGCTATGGTTTGGATTTATTTCTCTTGTTATCTTTATCAAGCGTGATAAAAATGCTTTGTTCTACTTTTGGCTCTCACAAAGAGCCTGTTTCATCATCAACATAACTGTAAAGCTAAAATATGGTTGGGACGTTTGCCATCATTTTGCAGGTTTACATTGCCAGGCGCACTTGCGGAACTTAATTCTTTGTTTTCTAACTACAGTTGCCTGCCTGCTTTTCGAGGAAGCTCTTAGTAGGTGAGAAGTGACCCAGGTATTGTGGCCTCATGATCTGAGCATAAAGGCTTCATATGCTCAGGGTTAACTAGGTCTGTTTTATTCGTGACAGTATATTATGCTTTGAAAAAACATAAAATAATTAAATTAGCCTCTAATTCTGCCACATAAAATAAGACTAATCATTGCTAAAAGAGTGAAATTGAACTGTATGTGGCAACAGTATTTTTCCCTAATACTACCACTCCAGAAGTGTAGTATTAAGGAATATGGAATTGTCCTCCGAGAACTAAACTATAAACTACATCATTGTTCAGGTGAGAGATAGGCAAAATCGCCCTAAGAAACATAGGGACTCACAGGTGAGCAAGATGAGACTCATTTGATTGAGGATATTCATATATCTAAAGACTTAATGAATTAATTAGCCTGTGGATGGTGAAGCATAAACCCAGCCGAGTCACTGGGGCAAATACTGGCTGTGGCTGTTAGGAACTGTCCATTAGAGGCTGTGTCTTTTCAGACTCCTCCCAATATTCACTTGTAGAGAAGGAGGCACCCAGCTATCACAACCTGATGCCCCTAAACATTTGAATCATGCAGTTAACTCATCTCCGCTCTGATTCCATCTCTACCCAGTAACTTTCTGAAGACAATTTGGCTTTCTGTGTAATTTACCCATGGGAAGAATACAAGTGTTTGGCTACCTTGGTTGTTACTGATTCTCAGTGAAAATTAGCAGTTGCTATGCTGTATTAGAGACTTGAACCCCCTAGGGCTTAGTCAGCATGAATTAGCACCCACTAATTGTCAGAGTTTGATAAGGTGAGGTGTCTGGATGTGTCAGGCTGTTGGCAGGAAGATAACTGATTCAAGTGGTGGCTCTTTGTGAGACCAGCGGTTTTCGATGGCCACACCTTGATGGCCACACAAGGCTTTCTTGTGAACCGTATGTAGATTTCCCACCCTCTGGGCTTCAATTCCATTCCGTGATCTGCCCATCTAAGCAGTCAGAAAATCCTAGGAGCTCTCATTTATTGCCATTCCTCATACTTTGTTTTTAGGGTTTGCGTTCTCATCTGCCTTTCCAGACCAGCAGTTCCCAAAAGCCAGTGTGAGAACCATCTGCATCAGAGTGACCAGTCTGTGAAGATCAAGCATAGGAATGCCAGGACTCCACCCTAGATGTCCTTTATCTGGGGTGGTGCCCAGGAATCTATTTATTGCGCTCCCTGGGTAATTCTGATAAGGAGCCACATTCCAGAATCCCTGTCTAGATAAGTAGTTCTCAAAATTGGCGACACGATAGAATCACTCTTAGAAAATGTTAATACCCAGACTTTACCCCAGACTAATTAAATCCTAGTCTTTTTTTGGAGGTGAGACGTGGGCATGGGGGTTTGTAAAACACTCTCTAGATGAGTCTAATGTATTGTGAGTGTTGAGAACTTTTGGCTCAGAACTGTGATTCTCAAAGCGTATTACCTGGAAACTTAAAATATAAATTCTCAGATTAACTAGACCCTCTAAGGCAGTAACCCTGGGGAAGGGTCCCTGCAATCTGTGGCTTAAACCTCTCTAGGTGATTCTGAGGCTTCATTGGCTTAGACTGTTTCACAGAGCCTCCTCATTGACTTTCTGTGGCTAGTCTCTCTTTTCCCAGATCCATCTTCCACAATAAAAATATTTTCGCCCTGTCATCCCGCACTCAAAAGCATCCAGTGGCTCCATACTGCCTGCAGACATCCTCTGCCTGGCATTCGTGCCTTCTCTGGTCTACCCCAACCCTGGGCTTCAGTTCACTAGCAGAATAGGAGAAACCAGGCTTGCTGATCCCTACACAGTGGTTTCCCATTTTGCTTATGCTGCTCCTTTGGTAAAAATCCTGGCCAGGCGTAGTGGCTCATGCCTGTAATCGCAGCACTTTGGGAGGCCAAGGTGGGCAGATCACCTGAGGTCAGGAGTTCAAGACCAGCCTGTACAACATGGTAAAACGTCATCTCTACTAAAAATACAAAAATTAGCCTAGTGCAGTGGCATGAACCTGTAATCTCAGCTACTTGGGAGACTAGGGCAGGAGAATTGCTTGAACCTGGGAGGTGGAGGTTGCAGTGAACTGAGATCACTCTAGTGCACTCCAGCCTGGGTGACAGAGTAAGACTTCTTCTCAAAAAAAAAAAAAAAAAAAAAAAAAAATCCTGGAGAACAAGGAGCATGTTTGCAAATGCCACAGTTCCTAACCTGGCATTGTTCACAGAACAGGAAGTCCTTACACATTTGCAGTGTATGATTGTGTGAGTGTACGAGTGAGTGAGAGATTTTGGGCTTGTCTTTAATGCGCCTCTGCATAATCTATCGCAGGTTCTCCATTCAGTCTGGAGAACAACTCACCTGAACCTTTTTTGTTTGTTTTTAAGCACTCAAGCCCATCAGGGCATGTGCAATATTCTGTTCCCACATTAAAACAGTTTGGTATGAAAAGTTTCTTGGGGATGGGTGACTGGAAGGAGGCAGGAGGGGACTCCTGGGGTATGGATAACGTTGAATTTCCTGATGGGGGTTCTGGTTACATGTGTTCTCTCTACAGGAAATTATTACACTAAATACGGTAATTTGCATTTTTCTGCCTGTGTGTCTTACTTCAATACAAAGTTACAAAAAATCTTTTCACGCAGTTGTTCTCCAGCTTCTCAAATTCTAATTCGACCAGAGCTTATCAAGCATTCGTGATGTGCTAAGAACAGGGCTGGTTGCTCTCATATTTTATTTGATTTTTACCTCCATAGCTCTGTGAAGTGGGAACTGGCATTATTGCTTTTTACTCATGAGGAAGTGAGGCTTGCAGAAATTAAGAAACTCACCAAGTTCACACAGGTGGCCAGTGTCAGGATAAAACTGGAATCTAGTTATCATATCACAAAGTGCTACAGTCTTCTTTCCACTCCACTATGACTCTTCAAGAGAAGTCTTTAAATGGAGTGTATTAATAAAAAATTACAATGATTTTGTTTTTTATTAGAAATCATCAAAGAAAACATTAAGTTGCCTTCTTAGATTTTTCCTCTTCTTTCCTTTCTTTTTTTTTTTTTTTTGTGAGATGGAGTTTCACTCTTGTTGCCCAGGCTGGAGTGCAATGGCACTATCTCAGCTCACTACAACCTCCACCTCCCGGATTCAAGCAATTCTCCTGCCTCAGCCTTCCAAGTAGCTGGGACTACAGGTGACCGCCACCACGCTTGGCTAATTTTTGTATTTTTAGTAGGGACGGGCTTTCACTATGTTGGGCAGGCTGGTCTCAAACTCCTGACCTCGTGATCCACCCACCTCGGCTTCCCAAAGTGCTGGGATTACAGACGTGAGCCACCGCGCCCGGTCCTTCGCCTTCTTAGTTTTCATTCCAGATATTTTGTTTTCCTTTGTCTCTTTGCTAAGGTGGAAACTGATCACTAGTTTAAGGCAGGTTTAAATGTTGGGCAGTTGAAGCATTGTTTAAAAATACAGCAGAGTCCTGGAGATCCCTTCAGCGCCAAGAGGACCCTGGAGGTCCTGTCTGCATCTTCCCTGCCAGATTTCAGGGGGAGAGGCCAGAAAAGCTAGGGTGGTAAGAAAGGAATGTGGAGGTTTTGGGCAGTGGCTATTTAGTAACTGCTGCAGAAGTATTTCAATAGTGCAGCTCCTGGTATAGGCTGTGCTGCTGTGTACAAGGAGAATACCAGCCCTGGGGTGAGTTGAACTTAAAGTAGAATATCGTCCTGCCCTGCATACACACCTTTGATGATAAGAGACTTTTCTCAAGGAACAGTCTTGGCTTTACAATTGGCCATCTTGACAGTAACATACAATTTGTTAAGAATTCACGCTGATTTTTCTTCACTAATGTCTACAGGCTTCCCGATTATTCTACAAACTCTACCAAATCCTTGTTCTTCGTTGCACAATTAGCTGTGAAACAGACAGAGGTTACCTACAATAAGGTAAGTGTGAAAAGTAGTCCTTCCGCCTATGAGTGTAAGGCAAGAAACAAAAAGGAAAAAAAGAAATGGTGTAGAGTAGAAAGCAACAAGCAACTGACACCAGGAAAGGTCTCCTGTGCCCCACAGTGTATTAATCATTTTTATACACTTGGTGCCACTGTTACATATTGCTTTAATAACAGAATAAATGCTGAACATGAAACAAAATAAAATTGTTTAAGACTAAGCAATGGAAAAGGATTCAGGCCTGTGAGCTCAATCCAGCGTTGTTCCCAGTGAACTTACTTGGCAATCAAGAACAGTATATGACATCTCTGCTGTCTCAAGACTCCCACATAGTACATAGTTTGGAATGCTTGGAAAAAACTGGCCTGGTCCCCAACGAAACCCACATGTTACTACTGATTTTCTTTTTTTTTTTTTTTTACCTTTGAGTATTTTTTTTTTATTATTAAACTTTAGGTTTTAGGGTACATGTGCACAATGTGCAGGTTTGTTACATATGTATCCATGTGCCATGTTGGTTTGCTGCACCCATTAACTCGTCATTGAGCATTAGGTATATCTCCTAATGCTGTCCCCCTCCCCCCACCCCACAACAGTCCCCGGAGTGTGATGTTCCCCTTCCTGTGTCCATGAGTTCTCATTGTTCAATTCCCACCTATGAGTGAGAACATGCGGTGTTTGGTTTTTTGTCCTTGCGATAGTTTACTGAGAATGATGTTTTCCAGTTTCATCCATGTCCCTACAAAGGACATGAACTCATCATTTTTTATGGCTGCATAGTATTCCATGGTGTATATGTGCCACATTTTCTTAATCCAGTCTATCGTTGTTGGACATTTGGGTTGGTTCCAAGTCTTTGCTATTGTGTACTGGTTTTCTTATATCCTCCAGTCACCAATTAGAAATTAGAATAAAAACAACAAGAAAGCAATCAAAAAAATGGTCCTCCAGATGAAGTAGACCATGTGGCTGCTTACTTCACATTGATTCTTCCTTTCCTTTTTCTCAGAAAACCTTAAATTTCATTCAAGTGTCTACCTCACCCCCGCTTCAGAGGGAACCTCGATTAGTTAGCTAGCACCATCCAACAGAAATATAGGAAGCCATATAAGTAATTTAAAGTTTTCTAGCAGTCACATTTTTTAAAAAGTAAAAAGAAACAGGTAAATTAATTTTAATAATGTACTTTAATCTAATATATCTGAAATATATTGTCAGTATAATCAATATAGAAATTATTATTGAGCTATATTACATTTTTTTCATATTACATCTTTAAAATCCAGTGTATCTTTTTCACTTACAGTGCATGTCATTTTGGACTAGCCATATTTCAAGGGCTCAGTATGGCTAATGGCCACCATATTGGACATCAACAGTCAAACCCATTTCACATTCCCCTGACAACTATGATTGATGTGAGGCCTATGACGGCCCAGCTAGGCTGACAGCAAAGATCTTTCCTGTTGGCAAAGATCGTCTTTCTCTCTCCTGCTGGCAAGAACAAGAAAGAATAAAGGTCTGATCAACCCATGAGCCTTCTTGGGGTTTATGAGGAGAACCAGACTTTGGATAGAACTGTCATTGAAATGAGCAGGATGGAGAGAAAAATCCTAGGGGTTTGGTGACAATACTGAGCTGCTGATTAAACTTGGAGTTTGCCCTGACTCTGAACTTTCCATTTAGTGAGATAATAATTGTCTCAATTGTTTAAGCTAGCTTGTGTTGCTTCCAGCTAAAAGAGTGCCAGCTATATACAATGTGCAAGCTGACATGTTGTCATGCTCTGACACTGATGAACACACCCCCACAAAGCTGTGAAGTAGTAGGGGAAGAACTAACCTGCATGAAGTTGGAAGTGGGGGAAAAAAACAAAATCAAACCATATGGAAAGCAGTTGAATTCACTGCATTAAATATAATTTTTAAAATGTACAACATAATAGCCATATGTTTAAGTCAGAATCATCTGCAAAGCACGCATGTTCACTTTCTGTTCCAGAGTCAGGCGTCTGAATTCTGTGAGCAAAGCCTAGGGAAAAAAACTAAGCCTATGCCAGATTTACAGGAATAGTTATCTTTATAAAGACTATATGTACTGTAATACAAAGTTACAAAGCTGAAGGCAAAGCTATTCAATAAAACTAAAGCAAGTGGCTCTCAAAGAGATACCTTCAAAAGTGTGGTTCTACGTTTCCCACCTAGCACTAAGTAAAACATACATTTCAATTAGAATTAGAATGTACTTCAGGAAGTAAATTATTAAATGACCTAGCACATTTTGATGTTTTTAAAAGCCCAAACTCCTAGCTGTGGAGAACAATGAGTCTTTAATGATAATTTATTCCCCACTTGTTCCCATGATTGCTAGATAGCTGGGGGCCCTAGATACTTATTGGGCTCCAGAGACCCAATGTGGGCATTGTCAGAGGAGGATACCAATTAGCAGGTTTGGTTTCACAAAGAAGCAAAGATTGCCCTGAAGTGAAAAACTCTGTCTCAGAGAAAACACCCCTGAACTTGAACTGTCTTTTTTGCTCATCATTAGAAGTCAGCAAAGGATTTAGCCTCTCCCTCACCAATTCATTATCCACACTCTTCAGAAAAAAAAAAAAATAATAAAATAAAATATTTTCTTATATTATGAAGGTGACAATAAAGACAGTAAGCTTACCACATACAGAAAAGAGAGTGACCACTTTCTACTAGTTTTAATGGCACTGTCACTGCTTCCAAAAATTGCTTTAGGTCACTTACGGCCCCTGGAGATAAACATCTGAGGATTCTGCATAAGGGCCTTAATGGGTGTTTTCAGGACAGCATAATTACCTGAGGCTTGTAAGAGTGAAAAGCATCAGCCTCAAGGTTACTGAATAATGTATGGTTGCCTGTTTGTCTGTTAGAGAGAGATAAAGAAGAACAAAAATCCAGTCACCATACGAATCACAATTTTATTATCTTTTTCATTCATTTGGTATTTCATTCAACACATTTGAAAACATTTATTATGTAGCAGGCACTGTACTAAGCACTTTAGATTCTAGTATGATTAAGACAGCAGAGTTCTACCCATTGAGATGTTCACAGTCTAGGTGGGGAAGGACATGGAGAATGAAGAATAAGCAGACCATTAATTCCCAGAAAGGAGTACGGTTACCTCTGGGCCCTTGCGGAGGCCAATGAAGCTTTGCCTATGGCCTTTAAGAGCTTTTCATTTTTCTCAGCAGCAGGGATCTGTCCATTCTATACTTTTTTTTTTTTTCAATCTTCAAACATTTTATTACCTTTCTGGCTACTTAGTGAATTCAGAGTCTTCATACTGACTAGTAGAAGATGGGAAGGAATTTTTCTTTTGCCTGGAAGTAAGTAACCATTTTTGGGTTGCTAAAGTCAATATTTAGCCCCTTCCCTGAGCACCCCCTCCCCTCAATCTCTATGCCCTGGCACCCATATAAAAAATAAATAAATAAAATGTTTAAAAAACTAAGTCAATATTTATTCATAAAATTATATCCTAGTCTTTTAAGTTCAGACTTCAGAGCCAGACTGCCTGGGTTTGAAACCCAAGCTCTACTCTTACCAAATGTATGATGCTGACAAGTTGTCAAATATCTGTGTTCCTCAGTTCCTTCATAATTAAAATGAAAAGTTCATAGGATAGTATGGATATATAAATATAAGTATAGACTTATTATGAGTATTGAATAAGTGAACATACTAGCACCTGGCATACAATATTAATGGTATTATATCTCAATACAAGGGACTTACATTGCTACTTAGTGATTAGATTTGACAATCAGTAAGGAAAATGAATTTAAACGTAACTGGTTCTTGAAAGTCCTTAGGAAGTGACATTTTTGGAGACCCACAGCCCACCTCTCAATATGTCTAGCACTGTCAATTTTTCCTTCAATGTTAAAACAAATTGTTGATTTCTCTGATTGAACATTAAGTAGTATAGCAGGTTTGCCTGTAGGGACCATGTCACACCAAAAGGCCACATTTTGAAACAACTTCATGTTGAGAGGCACCAAGAACTGAGCCTGATCTGAGAAGAGCAAACTTCCTGTACATCTCATGGTCATTTAGTGAAATGGCAGGCCAGAACTGTGACCCAATGTAAGTGATTTGTTTTCTCCTCTTTGACCAACTCCTCCTATTGTCTGTTTTTGCCAAGACAGAGTAATTGAATTTAGAAAAATTAAATACAAAGCAATGACCTTTTACTGACATCTTGAGGTGCAACCCTTATTAATTTTCATTTGGGAAAGATAACTCAAGTTGTGTCATGTAAGCCATAAGCTTCTCGGATGGCTGAATAGGAACAGCTCCGGTCTGCAGCTTCCAGCATGATGGACGCAGAAGATGGGTGATTTCTGCATTTCCGACTGAGGTACCTGGTTCATCTCATTGGGACTGGTTGAACAGTGGGTGCAGCCCATGGAGGGCGAGCTGAAGCAGGCCAGGGCATCGCCTCACCCAGGAAGTACAAAGGGATGGGGGATTTCCCTTTCCTAGCCAAGGGAAGCCATGACACACTGTACCTGGAAAAATCAGACATTTCCACCTAAATACTGCGCTTTTCCAACAGTCTTAACAAACAGTACACCAGGAGATTATATCCCATGCCTAGCTCAGTGGGTCCCTCACCCACAGGGCTTTGCTCACTGTTAGCTCAGCAGTCTGAGATCGACCTGCGAGGCAATAGTCTGGCGGTGGAGGGGCGTAGGCCATTGCTGAGGCTTGAGTAAGTAAAGCAGCCAGGGAAGCTCGAATTGGGTGGAGCCCACCACAGCTCAGCAAGGCCTGCTGCCTGTTGACTCCTTCTCTGGGGGTAGGTCATAGCTGAACAAAAGGTAGCAGAAACTTCTGCAGACTTAAACGTCCCTGTCTGACAGCTCTAAAGAGAGCAGTGGTTGTCTCAGCATGGCATTTGAGCTCTGAGAACAGACAGACTGCCTCCTCAAGTGGGTCCCTGACCTCTGTGTAGCCTAACTGGGAGACACCTCCCAGTAGGCTGACTGACACCTCATTCAGGCAGGTGCCCTCTGGGACAAAACTTCCAAGGAAGGATCAGGTAGCAATTTTTGCTGTTCTGCAGCATCTGCTGGTGATGCCCAGGCAAACAGCATCTGAAGTGGACCCCCAGCAAACTCCAAGAGACCTGCAGCTGAGGGACCTGTTAGAAGGAAAACTAACAAACAGAAAGGAATAGCATCAACATCAACAAAAAGGACATCCACACCAAAACCCCATCTGTAGATCACCAACATCAAGGACCAAAGGTAGATAAAACCACAAGGACGGGGAGAAACCAGAGCAGAAAAGCTGAAAATTCCAAAAACCAGAATGCCTCTTCTCCTCCAAAGGATCGCAGCTCCTCACCAGCAATGGAACAAAGCTGGACAGAGAATGACTTTGATGAGTTGACTGAAGTAGACTTCAGAAGGTCAGTAATAACAAACTTCCCCGAGCTAAAGGAGAATGTTCAAACCCATCACAAGGAAGCTTAGGAAGATTAGACGAATGGCTAACTAGAATAAGCAGTGTAGAGAAGACCTTAAATGACCTGATGGAGCTGAAAATCATGCACAAGAACAATGTGACACATGCACAAGCTTCAGTAGCTGATTCAATCAAGTAGAAGAAAGGGTATCAGTGATTGAAGATCAAATGAATGAAATAAAGCAAGAACAGAAGTTTAGAGAAAAAAGAGTAAAAATAAATGAACAAAGCCTCTAAGAAATATGAGACTATATGAAAAGACCAAATCTACATTTGATGGGTGCACTGAAAGTGGTGGGGAGAATGGAACCAAGTTGGAAAACACTCTGCAGGATATTATCCAGGAGAATCTCCCCAACCTAGCAAGGCAGGCCAATATTCAAATTCAGGAAATACAGAGAACACCACAAAGATACTCCTTGAGAAGAACAAACCCAAGACACATAATTGTCAGATTCACCAAGGTTGAAATGAAGGAAAAAATGCTAAGGGCAGCCAGAGAGAAAGGTCAGGTTACCCACAAAGGAAAGCCTATCAGACTAACAGCAGATGTCTTATTAGAAATTCTACAAGCCAGAAGAGATTGGGGGCCAATATTCAACATTCTTAAAGAAAAGAATTTTCCACCTAGAATTTCATATCCAGCCAAACTAAGCTTCATAAGTGAAGGAGAAATAAAATCCTTTACAGACAAGCAAATGCTGAGAGATTTTGTCACCACCAGGCCTGCTTTACAAGAGCTCCTGAAGGAAGCACTAAACACGGAAAGGAACAGCCAGTACCAGCCACTGCAAAAACATTCCAAATTGTAAAGACCATTGATGATAGGAAGAAACTGCATCAACTAATGGGCAAAATAACCAGCTAACATCATAATGACAGGATCAAATTCACACATGACAATATTAACCTTAAATGTAAATGGGCTAAATGCCCCAATTAAAACACTCAGAATGGCAAATTGGATAAAGAGTCAAGACCCAACAGTGTGCTGTATTCAGGAGACCCATCTCACGTGCAGAGACACACATAGGCTCAAAATAAAGGGATGGAGGAAGATCTACCAAGCACATGGAAAGCAAAAAACGCAGGAGTTGCAATCTTAGTCTCTGATAAAACAGGCTTTAAACCAACAAAGATCAAAAAAGACAAAGAAGGCCATTACATAATGGTAAAGGGATCAATTCAACAAGAAGAGCTAACTGTCCTAAATATATATGCACCCAACACAGGAGCACCCAGATTAATAAAGCAAGTCCTGAGTGACCTACAAAGAGACTTAGACTCCCACACAATAATAATGGGAGACTTTAACACCCCACTGTCAATATTAGACAGATCAATGAGACAGAAGGTTAACAAGGATATCCAGGAATTGAACTCAGCTCTGCACCAAGCAGATCTAATAGACATCTACAGAACTCTCCACCCTGAATCAGCAGAATATATGTTCTTCTCAGCACCACATCACACTTATTCCACAATTGACCACATATTTGGAAATAAAGCACTCCTCAACAAATGTAAAAGAACAGATATCATAACAAACTGTCTCTCAGACCACAGTGCAATCAAATTAGAACTCAGGATTAAGAAACTCACTCAAAACTGCACAACTACATGGAAACTGAACAACCTGCTCCTGAATGACTACTGGGTAAATAATGAAATGAAGGCAGAAATAAAGATGTTCTTTGAAACCAGTGAGAACAAAGACACAAGTTACCAGAATCTCTGGGACACATTTAAAGCAGTGTGTAGAGGGAAATTTATAACACTAAATACCCCCAAGAGAAAGCAGGAAAGATCTAAAATTGACACCCTAACATCACAATTAAAAGAACTAGAGAAGCAAGAGCAAACAAATGTAAAAGCTAGCAGAAGGCAAGAAATAACTAAGATCAGAGCAGAACTGAAGGAGATAGAGACACAAAAAACCATTCGAAAAATCAACAAATCCAGAAGCTGGTTCTTTGAAAAGATAACAAAATTGATAGGTGGCTACCCAGAATAATAAAGAAGAAAAGAAAAAAGAATCAAATACACACAATAAAAAATGATAAAGGGGATATCACCACTGATCACACAGAAATACAAACTACCATCAGAGAACACTATAAATGCAAATAAACTAGAAAATCTAGAAGAAATGGATAAATTCCTGGACACCCCCCCCCCCCCAAGACTAAACCAGGAAGAAGTTGAATCTCTGAATAGACCAATAACAGGCTCTGAAATTCAGGCAATAATTAATAGCCTACCAACCAAAAAAAGTCCAGTACCAGATGGATTGACAGCCCAATTCCACCAGAGGTACAAAGAGGAGCTGGTACCATTCCTTCTGAAACTACTCCAATCAGTAGAAAAAGAGGGAATCCTCCCTAACTCACTTTATGAGGCTAGCATCATCCTGATAACAAAGCCTGGCACAGACACACAAAAAAAGAGAATTTTAGACCAATATCCCTGATGAACATTGATGC
The DNA here is from genome assembly GCF_006542625.1 of Nomascus leucogenys. Classification (NCBI taxonomy): domain Eukaryota; kingdom Metazoa; phylum Chordata; class Mammalia; order Primates; family Hylobatidae; genus Nomascus; species Nomascus leucogenys. The sequence continues at coordinate 91,671,672 of NC_044382.1, read as the reverse complement.
AAAAATCCTCAATAAAATACTGGCAAACTGACTCCAGCAGCACATCAAAAAGCTTATCAACACAATCAAGGCAGCTTCATCCCTGGGATGCAAGGCTGGTTCAATGTATGCAAATCAATAAATGTAATCCATCACATAAACAGAACCAATGACAAAAAAACACATGATTATCTCAATAGATGCAGAAAAGGCCTTTGATAAGATTCAACAGCCCTTCATGCTAAAAACTCTCAATAAACTAGGTATAGATGGGACCTATCTCAAAATAATAAGAGCTGTTTATAACAAACCCACAGCCAATATCATACTGAATTGGCAAAAACTGGAAGCATTCCCTTTGAAAACTGGCACAAGACAGGGATGCCCTCTCTCACCACTCCTATTCAACATAGTGTTGGAAGTTCTGGCCAGGGCAATCAGGCAGGAGAAAGAAATAAAGGGTATTCAATTAGGAAAAGAGGAAGTCAAATTGTCCCTGTTTGCAGATGACATGATTGTATATTTAGAAAACCCCATCATCTGGCCAGGTGTGGTGGCTCACACCTGTAATTCCAGCACTTTGGGAGGCCAAGGCATGTGGATCACAAGTTCAGGAGATGAAGACCATCCTGACTAACATGGTGAAACTCCATCTCTACTAAAAATAAAAAATAAAAAAAAAATTAGTTGGGTGTGGCAGCAGGTGCCTGTAGTCCCAGCTACTCAGGAGGCTGAGGCAGGAGAATGTCATGAACCCAGGAGGCAGAGCTTGCAGTGAGCCAAGATCATGCCACTGCACTCCAGCCTGGGCAACAGAGCAAGACTCCATCTCAAAAAAAAAAGCAAAAAAGCAAAAAAGAAAAGAAAGCTCCATCATCTCAGCCCAAAATCTCCTAAAGCTGATAAGCAACTTCAGCAAAGTCTCAGGATACAAAATCAATGTGCAAAAATCACAAGCATTCCTATACACCAATAACAGACAAACAGAGAGCCAAATCATGAGTGAACTCACATTCACAATTGCTACAAAGAGAATACAATACCTACGAATCCAACTTACAAGGGATGTGAAGGACCTCTTCAAGGAGAACTACCAACTACTGCTCTACAAAATAAAGGAGGACACAAAGACATGGAAGAACATTCCATGCTCATGGATAGGAAGAATCAATATCATGAAAATGGCCATACTGCCCTAGGTAATTTATAGATTCGATGCCATCCCCATCAAGCTACCAATGACTTTCTTCACAGAATTGGAAAAAACTACTTTAGGCCGGGCATGGTGGCTCATGCTTGTAATCCCAGCACTTTGGGAGGCCGAGGCAGGCGGATCACGAGGTCAGGAGATTGAGGCCATCCTGGCTAACACAGTGAAACCCCGTCTCTACTAAAAAAATACAAAAAATTAGCCGGGCGTGGTGGCGGGCGCCTGTAGTCCCAGCTACTCGGAGAGGCTGAGGCAGGAGAATGGCGTGAACCCGGGAGGCGGAGCTTGCAGTGAGCCGAGATTGCGCCACTGCACTCCAGCCTGGGCGACAGAGCAAGACTCCGTCTCAAAAAAACAAAAAAACAAACAAAAAAAAACAAACAAAAAAAACTACTTTAAAGTTCATATGGAACCAAAAAAGAGCCCGCATTGCCAAGAAGCGGGAGGCATCACGCTACCTGACTTCAAACTATACTAAAAGGCTGCAGTAACCAAAACAGCATGATACTGGTACCAAAACAGAGTTATAGACCAATGGAACAGAACAGAGGCCTCAGAAATAACACCACACATCTACAACCATCTGATCTTTGACAAACCTGACAAAAATGAGCAATGGGGAAAGGATTCCCTATTTAATAAATGGTGCTGGGAAAACTGGCTAGCCATATGTAGAAAGCTGAAACTGGATCCCTTCCTTACACCTTATACAAAAATTAATTCAAGATGGATTAAAGACTTAAATGTTAGAACTAAAACCATAAAAACCCTAGAAGAAAACCCAGGCAATACCATTCAGGACATAGGAATGGGCAAGGACTTCATGACTAAAACACCAAAAGCAATGGCAACAAAAGCCAAAATAGACAAATGGGATCTAATTTAACTAAAGAGCTTCTGCACAGCAGAAGAAACTACCATCAGAGTGAACAGGCAACCTACAGAATGGGAGAAAATTTCTGCAATCTACCCATCTGACAAAGGGCTAATATCCAGAATCTACAAAGAACTTAAACAAATTTACAAAAGAAAATTAAACAACCCCATCAAAAAGTGGGCAAAGGATATGAACAGTCAGTTCTCAAAAGAAGACATATATACAGCCAACAGACACATGAAAAAGTCCTCATCATCACTGGTCATCAGAGAAATGCAAATCAAAACCACAATGAGATACCATTTCACAGCAGTTAGAATGGCGATAAGTAAAAAGTCAGGAAACAATAGATGCTGGAGAGGATGTGGAGAAAAAGGAACGCTTTTACACTGTTGGTGGGGGTGTAAATTTGTTCAACCATTGTGGAAGACAGTGTGGTGATTCCTCAAGGATCCACAACTAGAAATACCATTTGACCCAGCCATCCCATTACTGGGTACATACCCAAAGGATTATAAATCATGCTGCTATAAAGACACATGCACAGGTATGTTTACTGTGGCACTATTCACAATAGCAAACACTTGGAACCAACCCAAATGTCCATCAATGATAGACTAGATTAAGAAAATATGGCACATATACACCATGGAATGCTATGCAACCATAAAAAATGATGAGTTAATGTCCTTTGCAGGGTCATGGATGCAGCTGTAAACCATCATTCTGAGCAAACTGTCACAAGGACAGAAAACCAAACACCGCATGTTCTTACTCATAGGTGGGAATTGAACAATGAGAACACTTGGACAAGTATGGGGAGCATCACACACTGGGGCCTGTAATAAGGTGGGGGTCTGGGGGAGGGATAGTATTAGGAGAAATACCTAATGTAAATGATGAGTTAATGGGTGCAGCAAACCAACATGGCACACATATACCTATGTATCAAACCTGCACGTTGTGCATATGTACCCTAGAACTTAAAGTATAATAAAAAATAAATAAATAAATCAAATTAAATTTAAAAATTTTTAAAAAGACATAATAGTGTTTCTATTCTGAGATGCGGTGTGTTACTATTCCCCATATTATTTCAAATGATAGCAATATTAAAACAATTTTGTATTATAGTTCCCTGAGTGTTAGCACAATCAGGCTACTCTTTTTTGCCTTCAAAGCTAAGACCTTGACCCCAAACCACCAGCATCTCTCACCCAGGTGGTGGCAACAGCCTCATAACTGATCTCTCAGCCTCTAGCTTTGCGCCTCTCTGCCCCAACAAGAGGAAATGTAATGGCCAGAACAGCCTTACAAGGTCCCTTTTATTCAACACCCTACAATGAGCCTCAATTCATTCTCAGTGAAAGCCAAATGTCTTCCTTCTCTTTTTAATTATCAAAGTTCATTTTATTGTCCAGGATATGGTTTATCTTGAAATTATATGGGTGCAAGAAAAAAAGTGACTGCTGCTATTGTTGAGTGGAGTATTCATATACAGAGTATGGCATCTACCTTGTTGGTTGATTGTGTTGCTCAAATCTTCTATGTTCTTACCCCAAACTCTCAATCCTCCCATTATGCTTATCACTTTCTAATGCAATATATGCTACTTAATACGCTTAGTGTTTATTGTCTATCTTCCCTTGTTAGAATGTAAGCTCCACAAGGCAGGCATTATTGATTGTTTTGTTTCCTGATGTATCTCATTTTTCTGGAACAGTGCCTGGCACGTAGGAGTGCACAGTAAATATTCACTGAATGTTTGAAGAATGCTCCATCCCAACCAAAGGTAGAATAAACCAGTTACTTATCTATTTATTTTGAGACAGGGTCTTGCTCTGTATACAGGGTGCAGTGCAGTGGTGTGATCACAGCTCACTGCAGCCTCAACCTCCTGGCTCAAATGATCCTCCTTCCTCAGCCTCTTGAGTAGCTGGCACTACAGGCATGCACCACCATATTTGGCTAATTATTTTACATTTTTTATAGCTATGGGGTCTCAACATGTTGCCCAGGCTAGTCTCAAACTCCTGAGCTCAAGGGATCCTCCTCTCTCAGCCCCCCAGAGGGTTGAGATTATAGACATGAGCCACTGCGCCCAGCCCAGCTATGTTTATTTCTATGCCTTTTCTTCCCTTTATTATTCTGTCTCACACACAAATATGTCTTTTACTCTGATGTCCCACTGATATGATATCATTTTTTATTCTTATGGATTATATACTTTTTTAGTCTGAATATCATTTGAGGGTGGATCCAAGATTTGGGGGCCCTCTTCAAGTAAAAGAATGCGAAATTAAAAACACAGAAAGGGCTTGGAAAGAGGCTCTTCAGTCTCATTCATTCCAGCTATCATGTTGAGGTGCAAGACACCACTCCCCTTTCTTTCCATTGTGGAAGGAATTTCAGATAGTAGAAAACAGGGGCTTCCACTGATAATTTCCTAGAATAAGCTATGATGTTAATGATAAACAAGATTAAACTAAAAGGCAAAGAGAAGAAGAAGCAAAAAAAGTAGTTTGATTCTGCCAACATGTAACAAATTAAAGTGATTTACCTGAACCACTTAAGGTTAATTATGATGAAGCACAATGTAGACCGTGAATGTCATTATTCTGATAGATTCACTTTGGCTGCCACAGAAGCTGGCATTTGATTCTATGCTGAGCTAAGGAGCTTCTTCAGCTTCTGGCACACAACCCAAAGCTTGCCCCCCTCCTTGTTTTTTTTTTTTTTTCATTATTGTTAAAATCAATGGAACACTGGAAGAGAGGGAAAGGAAGAGAGAGCCTCAAAAGCATGGAGGCATATAGCAATCTGAGGAAAAGAAGAGGTTGAAGACATTAATGTAGTATCTATAGCCCCAGTTGAGTTTCTGTTCATCTCCCTTCAATACCCATTCTCTATCCAAATAGTGATGTGGTGCTTTGTTTAATTACTTGCTTAATAGAAGTCTTCTCTCCTAGACTGGAAGCTTCCTAAGAGCAAGGTCCTCATCCACCTCCCTCCTGCTCTCCCTGCAACATGTCCCCCTCCATGTGTCTGGCACATTAAAGGGTTTCGATCAATAATTGATATGTGAATTCCTTTTATGAATGAGTAAACAAATTGAAGAGAATTTGGCTCTTAGAATCCCCCACTTGGCAGAGCATCTCCTTATTCTTGTTTTCTTTATTTCATTTATTTTTACACCAAGGATTTCTTCTGCTCCTTATGCCCAAGGCTAGAAGACTTAAACCCCTGAATGGGAAAGTCCCTTATAGCAACTGCCTTCATCAAAACGAATTAGACCATAAAGACATCTAGTCTGCACTCTCTCCTACCTCTCACTTTCATTTTATTTGTAATATGTTACTAATACATGCAGAGCAGGATACATGAAAAAAATTACAATATGTTCTCTTTACCTAATGTGAACATACATTTGGCTAAGTAACTGTGAAATATTTGATATTTTCACAGGGAAGCCAATGATGTTCAGTCTCTGAAGTTGGTGCTTTGGTTTATTTGACATATTTTCCACAGTCACGTTACCAGTAATTTTAGAGGTCCCAGGGGAAGAAACATTTCTCTTTCCCGAGTTCAGTAATTGTCATCTGAAGGTCTGAGAGCTGTACCACTTGCTTCTTGATTGTTTGGTTAGAGAAAAAGTTGTATGAAATGTCCTTTCTATTTTCAGAATATATATTTAACATAGAAAGCCTGCTGGTAATTGTGCCAGCACTTAAGCTATTGTTTCTTCGAAAGGGCCTACTCTGTTGCATGTGCCCTCTAAATGTAACATCTTTAAAACTTGAGTTCAAAGGACTGCTTCTCCTTTCACTAAAAGACTTTGGAATGCTGTAAATTCATGTTCTCAGTAATTCTGGTCCTGGACAAGTTTCCTCTTCAACACCCCCTGTCCTTTGTTGTCATCTTTCTTCTCAGCGTCCTTCTGATGTCCAGCTTTGTGTTTCCTGCCATGGACATTTCCTGAGATCACTTGAGCTTATGTTCCATCTCCGAGAGAAAGCTGATGAGAATTAGTCATCCATGAATGTGATTATGGATGATAATAAGCCCTTCTCAGTTGAGGTATTGCAGCTTAGCAGGAGACTTTTGAAATATTATCACTTTGCACAATATGATTTTACCCAATATTCACAACAACCCTGTGAAGGAGAAGATGTGGCTAGAAACATTTCCATTTGTAGATGACAACACTGCATTTCTGAAGGGCTAAATGATTTGCTGATGGTGATGTTTAGAGGACACCAGCACTTAACCCAAAGGTAGCCATTGGGTCAGGGTTTCTGCACTATAGTCCCTTCTGTGGTTGCCAGAAAGATGTTACGGGACCCCACCACTTACCAAAGTTAGACTTTGGGTCAAAGGTTTCCTCACTATAGTCCCTTTAGGTTTTGCCAGAAAGATGTTATAGGAAAGGGGTCCTGATCCAGACCCCAAGAGAGGGTTCTTGGATCTCGTGCAAGAAAGAATTCAGGGCGAGTCCACAGTGCAAAGTAAAAACAAGTTTATTAAGAGAGTAAAGTGGTGAAAGAATGTCTACTCCATAGAAAGAGTAGCACGTTCCTGAATGTAAGAGGAGAAACACATCCACCCTAAGTACAATACTCGTATATATGGGGAGATGTGCTCTGCTACAAGGATTTGTGATAAAGGATTAATTTGCTTAATTACTATATTTTGCAAGAATCGATATTATTATCTTTAAAGCAAAATTAGGAATGCCTTTGTTCTCCAGATATCGGGATATCTGGATACGCCCAAGTCTGGGTCTGTTTAGTAAACATTATTAATTTGTTCCCTTAACCATAGACATCTAGAGGCTAGGAATGACTAACCTTCTGGGAATGCAGCCCAGCAAATCCCAGCCTCATTTTCCTAGCCTTCACTCAAAATAGAGTCGCTCTGGTTCCAACACCTCTGACAGTGACACAAAAAGTAGCAAAGTCTGAACTGAAAACAGGCTGAGTCAAGATACTTTTGCATTTTTCTATCATCAGGTTATTAGCATCTGGAATGATCAGATAACAAAATTGTAAGCAAAATAGTTGGCGAATAGGAAGGACTGTGGCTGCACGCTAATCTTTCAGCCCTTCCCTGATCTTTGACTCTTCTCTTGCTTCTTTGATTCCACATTCCCCTTCTCCTCCTTTTCTAACAGAATCTTCTAGTTTCCTAAGCAGATTCCTTTCTCTCTGTGTCCCTTGGAGCATCCAAGGGTTTTGGCCCTCTTCTTTGTTCACTTTATACTGTCTACATGTGTCACCTTAGGTACATCTTTGGTTTAAACCATCATCTTTAGGTTGATGACTTAAAAAACCCAAATCCTGAACTTAGGTAAGTCTTTGCTGAGTACCATGATGGTGCACACAATTGACTACAGGGTAACTATTCTGGATAGTCAACTATTACTCTAACAAGACATGGCCAACTCACCAACCATCTTACAGACTGAACATTTGTGTGCCCCCCACATCCATATTTTGATGCCCTAATCTCCAATGTGATGGCATTAGAAATTGAGGCCTTTGAGAGATAGTTAGGTTTAGATAATACCATGAGGGTGGAGCCCCTAGTGATGGCATTAATGCCCTTACAAGAGAAAAAGAGACACCAGAGTGTTTTCTCTTTGTCAGGTGAGGATACTGTGAGAAGATTACCATGTGCAAGCCAGGAATTGGACCCCCACCAAGAATCAAATTTGTCAGCACCTTGATCTCAGATTTCCCAGCCTGCAAAACTGTGGGAAATAGATGTCTGTTAAGTAAAAAAAATCCTGGTGTTTGCTATTTTGTTATGGCAGCCTGAGCAGATTAAGACAAAATGCACTCCCCACCTGCTACCCTCATCTATTGCTTACAATATGAAATTACAACTTTGCTATTAGGCCATTTTCCAATTTTTTCACCTATTGATCTATCTGACTATAGTTTGGATATTTGACCCTTCAGACTTCATGTTAAAATTTGATCCCAAAGTTAGAGGTAGAGCCTAATGGGAATGTTTGGGTCATGGGGGTAGATCCCTCATGAATGGCTTGGTGTCATCCTTGTGGTACTGAGTTCTCACTATATTAGTTTCCATGAGAGTTCCCCTAAGAAATGGTTGTTGAAAACAGCCTGGCACCTCCTCCTCTCACTTGCCTCCTCTCTCACCATGTGATCTGCACATGTTTGCTCCCCTTCACTTTCCACCATGATTGGAAGCTTCTTGAGGCCCTCATCAGAAGCAGATGTTCTCACCATGCTTCTTGTGCAGCCTGCAGAACTGTGAGCTAAATAAACCTCTTTTCTTTATAAATTACCCAGTCTCAGGTATTCCTTTACAGCAACACAGACTAAGACAAAAAATTGGTATCCAGAGGTGGAGTGTTACACTAAAGATACCTGAAAATGCAGAAGGGGCTTTTGAACTGGGTAATGGGTAGAGATGGGAAGAATTTGGAGGGCTCAGAAAAAGATAAGAATTTGAGAGAAAGTTTGGAACTTTTTAGACATTAGTTAAGTGGTTGTGATCAAAATGCTTACAGAAATACGGTCAGGAAAGGCCATGCTGATGAAGTCTCAAATGCAAATGAGGAACTTACTGGGAACTGCAGCTATCACCCTTGTTACACCTAGCAAAAACTTGACTACATTGTGTGCATGCCCTAGAGCTTTGCGGAAGGCTGAACTTAAGATTGATGACTAGGATATCTGACAGAAGACATTTCTGAGCAGCAAAGGGCTCAGGCTGCTGTGTGGTTACTTCTAACTGCTTATGGTAAACTGGTAGAGAAAAAGCAAACAGAGTGGAAAAATTCGGAAAATTCACATCCTGGCCATGTGTTAGAGGAGAAAAGAGCATTTTCAAGATAGAAGTCCTAGGGTATTGGGAAGCAAGCACTTGCTAGAGAGATTAGCAGAGATATAAGGCAGGCAGGTGCTAATAGTCAAGACAATGGGGAAAAGTTCCCAAAAGCATTTCTGAAAATTTCAAGACTGAGCCTCCCATCACAGGCCCAGAGGCCTAGGAAGACAGAATGGTTTCAAGGGCCAGGCCCAGGGTGCTACTGTCCTTTGCCACCTGGGCATTCTGCTCTCCACATCCTGGCCACTCTGCCTCCAGCCACAGCTCAAATAGCTGCAGGTACCACTGGAGCCACTGCTCTAAAGGGCACAAGCCATAAGCCTTGGCAGCTTCCATGTGGTGTTAGGTCTGTAGGTGTGCAGAATGCAGGAGTGGTGGTGGAGAATAGGCACCTGCCACCTAGATTTCAGAGGATATAGCAGAAAGCCTGGGTGCTCAGGCAGGAGACTACCACAAGAGAGACTACTCCGGTGGAGAGTCCCCAAGGCAAGACTACTAGGACAACACTGAGCAGAAATATGGGTTTGGAGGCCTCACAGAATCCCACTGGGGAACTGTCTAGTGAAGTTGTGGGAGCAGGGCCACTACCTTCCAAACCCCAGAGTTATAGAGCCACCAGCAATGTGCACCTTCAGTCTGGAAAAGCCGAAGGTATTTAACTCCAACCTGTGAGAATTACCATGTAGGCTGCATCTAGCAAAGCCATGGAAACAGGGCTGCTCAAGGCCTTGGGTGCCCACTCTTCTCACCAGTGTGCCCTGGATACAGAACGTGCAGTCAAGAGGGATTATTTTAAAGTTTTAAACTGTAATATTTGCTTTGCTGGGTTCCATACTTGCATGGGCCCTGTTACCCGCCATTTTGGCTGATTTTTTCCTTTTGGAATGGGAATGTTTACCAATGTCTGTTCCATCATTGAATCTTGGAAGCAAATAACTTGCCTTTGATTTATTTCTTTTTCTATCCCTTCACTTTCAATCTATGTATGTCTTTGCAGGTGAAGTGAGTTTCTCATAGGCAGCATATAATTGGGTGTTGTTTTTTAATACATTTGGCCACTCTGTCTTTTAATGGGAGAATTTAACTTTGATTGCAAAAAAAGAGACAAACAAAATACTGCACACATTAACTGCCTTCTCCCCAACATTTTGAATTTTTGATGTCACAATTTGCATTTTTGTATGGCCTGTCTCTTAACAAATTGTTGTAGCTATTATTTTTCACAGTTTTGTTTTTTAGTTTTCTTATAAAGATAGAAGTGGTTTAAATTTCATGATTATAATATTAGTATTGCAAAATAACATCACTTGTTTTTGAAGTCTGCCAAAGTGATGTTAATTGTAGTACCACTCAGCAAGTGATTTAAACTTACATTAGGTATTTACATTCATAAAAAGTCCCTCTGCATTCCAATACCTCAGGCAGAGCCAGACGTTTCACTATTTTACCAGGATTCTGCTTATTCCATGGGTTCTCCCTCTTCTCTTTAAGCTGTTTTTAACTGTGTGCCCCTCACCCATGAATTTCCTGTTTCTTTCTTGTGCAAAGCAGTTTATTTCTCTATGGGTTTTGTGGTCTCCTTCCCAACTCATGGATATGCAGCTCAACCAGTACAAATTAATATTGCAAAATAATTTACAGAATGCTTTGCAGCCTAAATGCTTAATCTCAATTAGGTGCTGGAGAAAAACAGCAATATCTTGAAAGCCCTAAGGTAGAAATCAGGGATGAGCTTTAATGACTATTTCTTCTCCTCTGCTTTTCTTTTTTCCTCTCTTCCCCTCTCTGCTCCTTCCACCCTGCCTCCTTCCCCACTGGATTACACAAATCTTCTCAGAAGCACAAGAGAGATAAGTTATATCCCTAAGAAAATACATATATATTTGACAATGTGCTACAGAACTGCATTATTCATTACACATTAGTTACTGTTCCCTTTACTATTGACTATTTGGGAATGATGAATCCTTAAAAGCTTACTGCAATGTTAGGTTTAGTGCTTGAGCAAAGGTAACTAACTTTGACGTTGTACTTGTTTAGAAATATTAACACTTCTTATTCTATATTTTAGCATTATAATTAAAATTAGTTTTTAACAATCACACACCACACATACAATGGAGTAAGTTCACTTAGAAAATGATGACTTTTCACTGTTTTTCTTTGTATACTTTTAAATGAACCACCCCAAAATATTTTACCCCAAAATATACTTCTTCAATATATTTCAAGATAACTATTCACAGTGGCAAGAAACACAGAATAGCTAAAAAGATGCTTTTGCAGGGAGGAGATTTGCATCTGTAGAGAAAATCTGCACTAGTGTGTCCAGATCTTGAAAAGGTTAACTCAACCACAGGCTACTGTCTATTCTTTCTGAGAGCTGCTACATGTGAGGTTTCATCTGCATCACAAGACTGCCTTTGCCCCATGACTTTTTTCTCTCTTCCTCCCATAACTTGCCTTGCCATGCTCCAAGCCCCTGTTCTTTCTGTAACTTCAAGATGGTATAAAAGTATCAACCATCTGGCCCTCTCTTTGAGTTTTCCTATTTTGTGTGACTCTTTGGTGCACATTAACAAATTTGGTATGTCTTTTCTCTTATGAATATGCCATCTTTCAGTTGATTTTCAGTGAAACTTCAGAGGGTAAAAAGAAAGTTTTCCCTTGGCCCCTACACTTCTAACAGATTAAAATAAAATTCACATACCATAAAATTCTCACTATTAAAGTGTACAATTCTGGGGCCTTCAGTGTATTCACAAGGTCATGTAACTATCACCACTATCTAATTCCAGAACATTTTCATCACTGCAAAAATAAATCTATTATAATACCCTTGAGCAGTGCTTCTCAATTTCTGTCTTCCCCCAGCTCTGCCAACCACCAATTTCTTATCTGTCTCTGTGGATTATCCTCTTCTGGGCATTTCATAGAAATGGAATTATACAATATATGGCCTTTTATGTCTGGCTTCTTTCAGTAACCATAACGTTTTCATAGTCATCCATGTTTTAGCATATATCAGTACTCTTTATTTTTATGGATGAATAATATTCCATTTATGGTTATTTATGGACATTTTGATTATCCATTCATTAGTTGATTTGAGTTTTCACTTTTTGGCTATTATGAATAATTATTCTATGAATATTCACATGCAAGTTTTTGTGTGAACATATGTTTTCAATTCTCTTGAGTATATACCTAAGAGTGGAATTGCTGAGTAGCTTTATGTTTAACCACTTGAGAAAGTGCTAAACTGCCTTCTAAAGTAGCTGTTTGATTTAAAATTCTCACTAGCGTCACAAAAAATTACATTAGATGGTAAAAATGCATTTGTAATGCAATGATAAATCTATTGCATTCAATAGAATTAAACAGGCCAGAAATACTTTATCCAAAACTATTGCAATAAGAGAAATTGAACTGAACTTTGAGTACAACAGGGGCAGCTGGAGATTTATAGCAATGGGCAGAGTGAGGGAGTCAATGGATGGAAGAGTACCAAGAGGAACCTGGTTGGACACCAAGGGTGGGTGATTCTAGTTAAACTGGCTTGGCACAATTTTTGCTAAAGTGGGCTCAGCAGAGCAAGGAGAGCAGGTTAACAATAATGCCTAATAGAGAAGAGGCCTAAGAGGAGGCTGGCTAAAGTTTGACCAAGGAGGGAGTCCAGTACTATATAAGGTTTCCAACTCCACATCCTCATTAACACTTGTTTTTGTCTGTCTTTTTGATTGTAGGCATCCTAGTGGGTGTAAAGCGGTATCTCATTGAGGTTTTGATTAGCATTTCTCTAATGACTAATGATGTTGAATATCTTTTCATGTGTTCATTGGCCATTTGTATATCTTCTTTGGAGAACTGTTTATTCACATTCTCTGCCCATTTTCAACTGGGTTATTTGTCTTTTTGTTTTTGAGTTGGACGAGTCCTTTATATAGTCTAGAAAGTAGACTATATAAAGGACTTATCAGACACGAGATTTGCAAATGTTGTCTCCCATTTTGTAGGCTGTCTTTTTGCTTTCTTGGTAGTGTCCTTTGAGGCACAAAAGTTTTTATTTTGATGAAGTCCATTTACGCCCTAGGGTCATCTCTAATGATTCACAGCCCTAGTATATAGTGCCTTCCCCTTGAGTGATGGAAACTGAGATCTGCCTTTAACCAATACAATATAGCAGAGGTGATGGGATATCACCTCTGTAATTGTCTTGTTATGTAAGACTCTGTCTTAGTGGACTGGAGAGAGAGATTCTCCTGCTGATCTTGAAGAAGCAAACAGCCATGGTATGAGCTGCCTATTGAGAGGGCTGGGAACTGTAGGCAGTCTTCAGCTGACAGCCAATAAGAAGCAAGGACTTCTCAGTCACACCACCACAAAGAAAGTAATTATCCCAACAACCGGAATGAGCTTGGAAGTAGATTCTTCCCTAGCCAAGTCTTCAAATCAAACCAACACATTGTATGCAGCCTTATGAGATCTCATTGAGGTTTTGATTAGTATTTAACAGAAGACCCAACTAAATTGTGCCCAGATTTCTGACTCACAGAAACTATAAGTGTGTGTTCTTTGAAATATTTAACTGATTAATTAACATTTGTTAACATTAATTAACATTTGTGGTAATTAGCTATGGTGATAGAAAATGAATACACCTTTTAAACTAATACTTTTCAATCTGTTTTAATCCATGCTCAATTTCATAAATGTAAATGTATACATTTAACCCTTTTTGTGGTGTAACCTAAAATAAAAATATTTTGACAAAAAAAATCAAAGCAATGACATAAAGAGTTGCTTTGTCTTCAAATAATATAAAACATTTCCAATTTTGATATTTGCCTTAAAATCTAGATAAACTTCAAATAGATTAAATGACCTGCCCCAAAATTCCCAAAAATAGGTTGTGGCTGTCACCATCATTTGCTGTCTCCTTTCTAAACAGCACATTCAATCTTCTTAAGGAAAGATACCACACTTAATATTATAAAGATCCCTTTTCTGAAGGAAAAATTATGACAAGTAGTGCGACAGAAATTTTTTCTGTTGGTAAACATATTAGTAGGAAAGGTCTTATGATGTTTAAATATTGTCACATATAATTGCACATTGAAAACATTATCATTGCTGAAAAGATGAAAATGACCTGAAATCAGGGTAATATGAGAACTCTGTGTGACAGAAAGCATAATTAGCCAGCACAGTGTCTATGGTTCCCAGATTGCTAAGAATCACTTTGAGGTATTATTTAAACATACACAGTCCCCACCCTCCAGAGCAGGGACCTGGGATTCTGTGTGTTAAATAAATGCCCAGGTAAGTTTATGATTAGGTACATTTGGGAGATTGAATAAAATGAGAAATACAACTGCAATATTTAACTGATTAATTAACAGATAGATTGATGTGTAGATATTCAAGTGTTTAATTGCTAATGTGCAGGTTCAGTCTCTGTATTGGGTCTTCAGGGAAAAGTTTAAATAAAAGACATGTGTCCTGAAACACACTGTCAGTTAAGAATGAAAGAAACTAAAAGTAAATGCACTGAATGTGTTATACAGTTGACTTCTATTTTTTTTTCTGTTTTTTTTTTTTTTGAGATGGAGTTTTGCTCTTGTTGCCCACACTGGAGTGCAATGGCATGATCTTGGCTCACTGCAACCTCCACCTCCCAGGTTCAAGCAAAACTCCTGCTTCAGCATCCCAAGTAGCTGGGATTACAATCATGCGCCACCATGCCCCACTAATTTTGTATTTTTAGTAGAGATGGGGTTTCGCCATGTTGATCAGGCTAGTCTTGAACTCCTGACCTCAAGGGATCCACCCGCCTTGGCATCCCAAAGTTCTGGGATTACAGGCATCTGCCACTGTGCCCGGCCAGTTGACTTCTATTAATAATAACTTTTTTTCTATCAGAATATAAGATCCATGGGGAATGGAAGCATTATCCAGAATAAATATTTTTTGAATTTGTTATTACTAATATTATCAATGAACATGTTCCACTTACCTTGAGAACAGGGCATCCAAAGGAAAAAAGGGTCTCTCAGGTTGGCAAAATAGATCAGATAGAAAAAATAGAGGGAAAGGAAACACTCAACAGCTTCTTTGTTTTTTAAGAAACTCTCATAATCAGAGTTTGAATCTCCTCTGAATTAACTGAGTGGTCCAAATGGAAAATTTAAGAATACCTTTAAAAAAACACACACATAAAAAACTGGCTTCCTAGACCTTGTGGTTAGCAAATAGGTCTTGCCAATTTTGATAAATTAGTTGCTAATGAATCAGAAACATATGGACTATATGTGGTCATATTTTGAAATAGAAGAAAGGTGCTTGGAAAATGTATTTAGTTAATGCCAAAGTTTAAATGTTTCAGAAATAGTCTGTGGCATTCTCAGAAAGCAAAACATTTTCACTCTGTCAGCATTCTAACTTCAATGTATTTATGTAGTGCCATTTAGCCCTAGAAACAAATTAACAGAAACAATCACCTTGCAAAATAACCAATATTTTCACTCACTCATGAACTGACCTGGCTGGTCCCTATTATTCTTAGTCCCTCACACAGTCTTTAACATTTATTTCCTTTTTTTTTCCTTTCCATATTACAATACAGGAATAGCAGAAAGGTAAGTGGTTTAAACTTCAGTACATATCCATTACCACATCTTCCCACTGGTTGGTGGGTATTAATAAATGCAAATAATATATGTAATTCTGCATATATTTTTCAACGTGTGTTCTTGAAAAAACAACCAATAAAACACAAAACTATTATAATGCTGAAATATCACAGTATAGAACTTGAATCATAATTGTAATTGCACAGCTAAGAAGACATTATATAAAGAATAATATTTTATTTGGTACATATCAGAGTAGATTTTTCCCATTTTAATTTGCTTTATTATTGAGTTGCTATTACTGTTCAATGTTAAGCTTTATTTTTGTGTTCAGTATGAGGTTATTTTTATGGTTATGGACTACAATGGGCAATAACAAAAAACAAGCAACCAAAAAAACCCCCCAGTGTTTTCATAAATTCATTAAGACAGCCACTCAATATACTAAAGGAACAAAAAACAATTCCCCAATCAACAAGCTTGCTACCAGAATTCACTGGTTATATGACTGAATGTACTAACCAGTTTGATCAAAGCAGTTCATCCTCCTCAAATGTCTAATACCCTCTTTTTAGACACTTTGCAAACGGAATGAGTCTCAATCTCTAAGTAACATGATAGCAAATTGTCAAAAAGATTTTGCTGTTCAGTGTTTCCGGAAATGGAACTCTAGAGCTACTTTAATAAAGCCTTTAAAATTGGAGATAATTCAATAGGTCTGAAAAAAAAAGACTCTCAAGAAACAAGAAAATAATGCCAAAAAACGATTTACATAGAACAGATATTAAATGTGTAGTGCCATATAAATTCCAGTGAAGAAAATCCATTCTGACAGCTTACAATGTTATATTGATTAGAAAAGTTTTGGAACATTACCAAGGTCCATGAAAGGCATGGGAAATAATTTCAAAGGAAAGAGAAAAAATTTTAAAATACTCTTTCCCTCTGCATTGAAGAATATTACAGTATAATAACAGAACAAAGCTTTCTGGAAAGTTGCCATATGTTCCATGGAAGAAGAAATAACATGCAACAGTAGGTGTAATTATAGCAGATACCAGCTCACTGATGTTCTATTCCCATTGTCAAGTGACTTAAAGTACCCAAGAAGTGCCAATGCAAACTAATTTCTTGAATTTGCTTTTTACTTTTGTGTATAAAGGAATGGTACACTGTTTTTATAACATCTGATTAAGAAGCCTGATTTTTCCTCTTTTTTCCATCTTCCCTGACACAAATAAGTTAAAAAATGAAAGGAGATGCTTCTATGACTACTCACTTGAGAGGTTCACAGCCTGAAGCTAGGCAACACAAATCAGTTTATAAAAATGTATCTGGCAACATGGATGTGCTTGGGGGACATTATGTTAAGTGAAATAAACCAGGCACAAAAAGACAAGTACCGCATGTTCTCACTCATATGTGGGAGCTAAAAAAGTTGATTTCAGAGAAGTAGAGAGTAGAATTGTGGTTACTAGGGAAGGAGTGTGGGGCACATAGCCAGAGGTCGGTTAACAGAAAGCAATTATAGCTATATAGAAGGAATAAGTTCTAGTGTTCTATAGTGCTGTGGCGCTAGTGTTCTGTAGCGAATATAATTAATAATAATTTACTGTATATTTTTAAATACCTAGAAGAGCAGATTTTGAATGTTCCCAACACAAAGGAATGATAGGTGTTTAAGACGATGAATATGGTAATTCGCCTGATTTGATCATTACACATTGTATACATGTATTGAAATAGTACACTGAACTCCATTAATATGTGCAATTATTGTGTCAATGAAAAATAATAATAAAAGCAAAAAATGGGAAGAAAGACATGTATCTGAATTCAGCTTAAGAAAAGACTCAGTCTTATTTAAGTAGATGAATGAGGTGTACTTCTACAGCAGTTGTCCTCATACTTCAGGTGACAGAGAACCTTCTAAGGAGTTTGTCAAAATGCATTCCCAGGCCTCTCCTCCAGAGGTTCTGATTTGTAGGTTTGGGATGGCACTTATTAACCTGCACATAAACCAGAGCCTCCAGTGTACCTGACACAGGTGGTTCTCAGACCACAACGTTGAGAATCTCTGCTCTACCTAGAACCCGCACCTTCCTCCTGTTCTCCTCTCCTCCAGGCCCTGGAGGATCAGGGTCCTGATGGAAGTCTATTGGACCTCTGTGAGGGAAGGGAAAACATTTGAGAACTACTTCCACAGGCTTACTTTCTTTTTCTTTCTTTCTTCTTTTCTGACCTAAATGCAGAAGGAACAATTAATTATACCCTTCAGTCCACAGTTCACGGCACATAATAATCATTGCTGAGAGCAAAGGATCTCCTTCCCTCCCTACCTCCCTTCTTTCTTTCTTCCTCCCTCTCTTCCTTATCTATTTCCTTTTATCTCCATTCCAGTTAATCATTTTTCTCTATCCCATAGTCAAATTCTCTAATGCTTTTATTGCGAATCTTTTGTTAGTGTGCTTTTCTTGCAAAATGAGCATTGCTGCTTTGCATGACTATATGTAAATGGGTTTGTGTTTTACTTATTGTCCCTAAGCACCATGGTTGTGAGATACATTCATGTGTTGCCATGTATATATTGAACCTGTTGTTTCCAACAGCTACAGCCCTGGTGTTTATCTACCACATTATTATTTGATAGATAACCAGGTTGTTCTAACTCTTTGCCACCACATATAATGCTGCAATGCATATCCTTGTACACGTCCCCTTGGATCTGTGTATGAACCTCTTTGAGATGTATATCAAGAAAAGAATAGCTGGAGGTTTTCAGCCTAAAAAAACATCTTCTCTGGATCACTCAAAACCACCCCAGCCATATTTGCCACTGAAAGTCTCATTATTACAACTTTAAAAAGAGCATGGTATAGCTTGGCTGGGATGTAGGAATATGTGTGTTTATTCTACTTTCATGTGCTCAACACTTTACTGAGTATTTATTATATATTTGAAGATATAAAGATAAATAATTCATATCCTTCATCATAAGTGTATATATAGATATCTCCCATTTTTACAGATGGGGAAAATAAGGCTTGAGCTCATGCAACTAGTAAGTGACAGTCAAGATTTGAGACAAAAATCTATCTAATTCCAAATCCTCTAGAAACAATAAAATAGGGAGAATATTGTCTCTACAGGAAAAACATTACCTTGCTCTTTTGAGAATGTGAAATGAGGGAAAATAATATTTTTCTCCAGATACTTTATACTTATAGCTCTTGATTGGTTGGCAGAAAATAGTTCCTTGCCAAGGTGAGTCTCCAACCCAAGACATATGACAGGTTGTTTTTGTGTTCTAGAGAGAAGATGGAATACTCTGTGAGCCAGACCAGTGGTCTGGGTGGAAGCTGAGCAGGAAGGATGTGGCAGCAGAATCTTTTAAGGGAAAATATCTCCTTCAAGCCACCATTTCTTCCTTTCCTCAGTACTTTATTTAAGACAAGCTCCAGCATAAGGTGGATAGGCCACAGAGCAGCCTCATGAGAATGAAGCAGCCCGAATGATTCTCATATGATCATATACTGGCATAGGGGAAGGTTAAAGGGACAATGATCATTTCCAGTTTAAGAACTTTTAAAGCAGTGGGACTCAACTTTTTCCAATTTGATATCTTATAAGGACAAAAGCATTTTGATATTGTGTTATGACAATGGCTGTTCTTTTTTCAGTTTTGAGTGAAATGTATAATAGCAAAAAGCTACAATGAATTTAGTAATACTTTAGCTTGTATCTAAACATTTTTACAAATACTAGTATAGTTTTATTTTTTAAAACATTTTATCTCATTTTATTATTTTTTGCTAGCTGCTGGGAGTTTGTTTTCTTCTTGGTGCAAGGGAAATTGTTACAGGATATCAGGTAAGCTTGGGTGTGACTTGGATAGTGAAGAGTGGAGTGCTCTCAACTTCTTTTTTGATATTTTGCCCTTTGACATAAAAATAACCCAACTGCTTTCAGCTCATTGCAGCCTGCCTAGTCTAGGGTTGTGATGGGCCTAGCACCTCCAGAAGTGGGTCAGGCCTCTTTCTCAAGGCTTCCCCAGCCAGGTCATGGGTGGACATTCGGCTAGAAACCTGGGGAGATCCTGAGTGCTCTGAGGACTCCAATACTCTGGCCATGAATGGGAGTATAAATTTCTCAAAAAGAAACTTGCTCACCAGTGATTAGGACCAGCCTTGGGGAGACCCTGGTGATGGTAGGGGGATGGCATCCCCAAATACTAAACACTTCCACAGAAGCTGTTGGTGGAAGTGGAGCCCAGGAGCATTTGTAATAGTCATGCATGAGCAGGAATGAGCCACTGGAGGGGATGGCTGCTGTGTTCTTGCTGGTGGGCTGATGTAAACACTGGCACACCATCATGGGTGGCAGGGACAGAGATGATAGGCCATGGAATTTGCAGAAGAGACCACAGAGGCCACTTCATGACCGAGATGCATATGTGTGCGTGCTTGGATGCATATTTATTTTACTACAGTATATGCTATTCTTTGCCTCTACAGCCTAGAGCCCATGGTCAATCCTGGGTGAGCATTTGAATTCCCAAACCCTTAGAATTACTTACTCTGTTCACCAGTCCACAATAGATCATGTCTGGGAAACCACTATCCTAAGTGCTCCATATCTATACCACTAGTTGGGCACTTAATATACCATCTTGTATTCTCAGGTTATATTTTATATTTTTCTGTTAACATTCCTCTTCTTCATCTGGATTGTAAACTCTCTAAAAGAAGAGATCATGTATTGCATTTTAATGTCCACAGAATGAAGAACAGTACTTTGCAGAGCCTTGTTAAATAAGGAGGGGTAAAAAGATTTATTAAGTAACCATTTTGTACCAGGAATTGTGATGGGTGCTTTAGGTTTATTGTGGACCTTGAGGTTGAATCTACAGTCTAATCCCATCATGGCAACTCACCCATTTCCTTGCCTATGATGGATTCTGGCACCTCGGCTTAAGCCAATCAGAGCATTGCATTCACCTAAGGACTCCTTGGATTATGGGTGGGCCTGAGACCTAAACTGGGCATTCAGATTGAGAGGAAATATTTTCCCCCATTTTTGGGGAAGGGTTTAGCTATGGGCAACTGATTAATGCAAGGATCTAGAACCTTGATATCATTGAGTCATGTAATCAGTCAACCAAGCCAAAACCACTTTACAGCAAATATCTTCTCTTTAGTCCTCATACCCATCAGTCACTTTTCTCACCCTGCTCTTCCCTGAAAGGCTGACCTATATGGTCTGTGTCAATGGATTTCTTGCCCTCTGGCTTCTGGTTGGCTTTAACCAATGGGGAACACAGGCAAGAGATGGAAAGGAGGAAGAAGAGTATGGTTAACATATTTATTCTTGTACAATGTGCTGTTTTGGAACACCCTGTTGAATGAGATATGAATGGTTTACTCTTTAAACTATTTTGAGTTCTGTTTTCAGTCCCTTACAGTAAAAAATTTATACGGATATATACATGCATCCATATAGATATATTTCCCCTATGCTTCTGTGGGCACTGATGATGCATATATTATCTCATATAAACCTTTGAAGAAGTTAAAGTAGCTTTATTATCTCCATTTTGCTGTAAGGAAACCAGGACCCAGAGAAATGAGGTGTCCAGGATAAGGACACAGGCTTGAAAGAAGCTTAATTATTAAGTTTAGAAATTGATTTACATTTACTAAATGCTCTATTATAGTATTACTGAGTTCATCTAAAAAAATTTATAAGGCCAAGCACAGTGGCTCACGCCTGTAATCCCAGCACTTTGGAAGGCCGAGGCAGGTGGATCACAAGGTCAGGAGATGGAGACCATCCTGGCCAACATGGTGAAACCTCGTCTCTACTAAAAAAAAAAAAAAAAAAAAAAAAAAAATTAGCCAGGCATGGTGGCATGCACCTACAGTCCCAGCTACTCAGGAGGCTGAGGCAGGAGAATTGCTTGAACCCGGGAGGTGGAGATTGCAGTGAGCCGAGACTGTGTGGCTGCATTCCAGCCTGGGTGACAGAGCAAGACTCAAGTCTCAAAAAAAAAAAAAAATTATAAAATGTCTTTCAAATACTTTTTTTTTTTTTGAGACATAGTCTCACTCTGTTGCCCAGGCTGGAGTGCAGTGGCGTGATCTCAGCTCACTGCAAGTTCCACCTCCCAGGTTCACGCCATTCTGCCTCAGCCTCCCGAGTAGCTGGGACTACAGGTGCCTGCCACCACGTCCGGTTAATTTTTTGCATTTTTAGTAGAGATGGGGTTTCACTGTGTTAGCCAGGATCGTCTCAGTCTCCTGACTTCATGATCTGCCTGCCTCGGCCTCCCAAAGTGCTAGGATTACAGGCATGAGCCACCGCACCCGGCCTCAGATACTTTCTTAACCAAAGATTGTAATCAGAAAATAGGTTCATTTCACCTTTTGTACAGATTTTAGTTAGTGCCCGGATGCAAGGCACATGTCCCTCTGTCATTTAATCACTCTTGATCTGAGGAGATTCTGACATAAACTAGATCATATAAATGGAGGAACTGTGTCCGGAATTGGTGGGTTCTTGGTCTCACTGACTTCAAGAATGAAGCCGCAGAACCTCGCGGCGAGTGTTACAGTTCTTAAAGGCGGCATGTCGGGAGTTTGTTCATTCTGATGTTCAGATGTGTTTGGAGTTTCCTCCTTCTGGTGGGTTCGTGGTCTTGCTGGCTCAGGAGGGAAGCTGCGGACCTTCGCGATGAGTGTTACAGCTCATAAAGGCAGTATGGACCCAAAGAGTGAGCAGCAGCAAGATTTATTGCAAACAGCGAAAGAACAAAGCTACCACAGTGCAGAAGGGGAGCCGAGTGGGTTGCCACTGCTGGCTCGGGCAGCCTGCTTTTATTCTCTTATCTGGCCCCACCCACATCCTGCTGATTGGTCCATTTTACAGAGAGCTGAGAGGTCTGTTTTGACAGGGTGCTGATTGGTGTGTTTACAGTCCCTGAGCTAGACACAAAGGTTCTCCACCTCCCCACTAGATTAGCTAGATACAGAGTGTCCACACAAAGGTTCTCCAAGTCCCCACCAGAGTAGCTAGAAACAGAGTGTCGATTGGTGCATTCACAAACCCTGAGCTAGACACAGGGTGCTGATTGGTGTGTTTACAAACCTTGAGCTAGATGCAGAGTGCTGACTGGTGTATTTACAATCCCTTAGCCAGACATAAAGGTTCTCCAAGTCCCCACTAGAGTAGCTAGATACAGAGTGTCCATTGGTGCATTCACAAACCCTGAGCTAGCCACAGGGTGCTGATTGGTGTGTTTACAAACCTTGAGCTAGATACAGAGTGCTGATTGGTGTATTTATAATCCCCCAGCTAGACATAAAGGTTCTCCAAGTCCCCACCAGAGTCAGGAGCCCATCTGGCTTCACCCAGTGGATCCCGCACAGCGTTGCAGGTGGAGCTGCCTGCCAGTCCTGCAGCTTGCGCTGGCACTCCTCAGCCCTTGGGTGGTCGATGGAACTGAGTGCCCTGGAGCAGGGGGCAGCGCTCGTCGGGGAGGCTTGGGCAGCACAGGAGCCCATGGGGCAGTGGGGAGGCTCAGGCATGGTGGGCTGCAGGTCCTGAGCCCTGCCCCATGGGGAGGCAGCTAAGGCCCAGGGAGAAATCGAGCACAGCGCTGGTGGGCCAGCACTGCTGGGGGACCCAGCACACCCTCCACAGCTGCTGGCCTGGGTGCTAAGCCCCTCATTGCCCAGGGCTGGCAGGGCCGGCTGGCCACTCCGAATGCGGGGCCCGCCAAGCCCACACCCACCTGGAACTGGCGCTGGCCAGCAAGCACCGCTCGCAGCCCTGGTTCCCGCTCGCGCCTCTCCCTCCACACCTCCCCACAAGCTGAGGGAGCCAGCTCTGGCCTTGGCCAGCCCAGGAAGGGGCTCCCACAGTGCAGCGGTGGGCTAAAGGGCTCCTCAAGTGCCACCAAAGTGGGAGCCCAGGCAGAGGAGGCGCCGAGAGCCAGCAAGGGCTGTGAGGGCTGCCAGCACGCTGTCACCTCTCAGAACCAATTTGCCTTCTCTTAAAGGACACCCCTGGGATACATTCTAAGAGATTTAAAAGAAACCGTTTTATTTAGAAGTAATTTCAAACTTCAGAAAAAGTTGCATGAGTGGTATAAAGAACACGCCTATATGCTTTACCCAGACTCTCTTATTGTTCATATTTTTCCAAGTTTCTTTGTCACGACATCACACCTGCCTCTCTCTGCATACAGACTTACATATTCTTAAATAGTTCAGAAAAAAAGTGTGTGTCTGTGTGTGTGTGTGTGTGTGTGTGTATATACATATATTCTCACATAATTCAGTCTCATTTGAGACTATGTTGCATACATTATGCCCCTTCTAAATACAGTTGACACTTGAACAACACGTGCTTGGACTACACAGGTCTATTTATACATGGGCTTTTTTTCAATTAAATTCAGTTTGAAAATACAATATATGTAAGGTGTGAAACCCATGTATACAGAGGGCTGATGTTTTGTACACTCAAGTTTCATGGGGCTTACTTGAGATGTGCATATTTTCTGCTTTTGTTGTACATGACTGGTCCTACAACCAATCCCCCACATATACTGAGGGACAATTGTACTTCAGTGTGTATCTCCTACGAACAAGAATGTTCTCTTATATAACCACAGTAGACTTATCTACTTCAGGATATTTAACATTAAATACTTTAATCTACCCTATAATTAATATTTCCATTTTTTAATGATCTGATCGTGTTCTTTATAGCATTTCCCCCTCCATATGGAATCCACTCTAAGTTCACATAGTATATTTAGTTTTTGTATCTCTTTAATTTTCTTTAATCTGCAAGAGTTCCTCAACGTTTCAGTGACTATGACTTTTATCACATCACCATTTGTGAAACCTCCAGCCTCTCTCTCCTTTTAAATAAAATGCTTCTAATTTCTTAAATAAAATGCTCCTGATTTTTTTCTGATGTTTCCTCATGATTAGATTTAGTTTTTGTGTGTTCTGCTGGAAGACTACCTAGATGAAGTCATGTCCTTCTTAGGATATTGCACCAGAGGCACCCAATGTCTGTCTACACCTCCTTGATAATTTTAGTGGTGATCACCTCTTCAACGTTATTATCTGATTTCTCCACTATATAGGAGAGAGGCCTGAGTTTGAAAGCCAGGATTTGTCAAAGCACAAAGCACTGCTGGCTGCTTCCTGTTGACTCATTCATCTGCCCTTACTGGGAACTTTAGTGGAGGCATTATCTGCTATGACTCTAAGCTAAGAGAGTTTTCTTTCTCATGAGACCAAGGTCTGGGTAAGGGAGGTTACAGTCAAAAGGATTTCTATAGCTTCTGAATTGTTTTCAAATCCTAACAACTGGCCTCTCACTATTCAGTTAAACTACTCTTAAGGGAAAACAATTTCATCAATTTTTTAAACCTCTTCCCTTTCTAACTCACAGTGCTTTTAGGGTCTCTCAACTTCTCCTCCATAAAAGAAGTGTCTGATTTGTTTGTTCAGACCTCGGTGATTTGTTTCTAAGCAGCAGGCAAATTGCTTTGTTCTCAGAATAAGCTTGAGGAGGAGGGATCCCAGGGTGGGACGGCAATCAGAAGGATTTATACAATGGTTGGCTCCTCTTTCATATCATGGAGATCCCAGGGGCCATAACAACTTGGTTCTAGTCCACACTGACAGTGCTGGAGGTCACATCTCTAGTATCTTTCACTTAATCTTTTTCTGGGGATTTTTCCTGTCCCAGGAGGTAGTTGGAAAGACAGCAAACTTTGGTCAGGCTTTGCAGGTGGGTCTCTTGGCTCATGTGAAATCTGGATGTAATAGATTTAAGTAAACAACTGATCTTAAAACCAGTCCAATTGCTGTTGCGTCAAAATTTATCCCAGGCCTCAAAGACCTTTAGAGGGACTAAAGCCAAACTCCTTACCTGTAATTACATTCTGTTGATTTGTCTGAAGTTACTCCCCTTTGTCACTTCAGGTCTACACAAAACTCCCGAGACAATAATGGGCATTGTTGGTTTGCACAGTGCTGGTGGAAACGTGGGTGCAGAAAGGCAAACTTGTGGTCGGTGCATTTTATTGCAGGATACAAATCACACAGCTGAATCTGGCAACTATTATGAGGCTGAAATAAGCACATATACTCACAGAACAAAGCAACCAAATTATGTGTTTAACATAATAATAATTGCAAAAGCTCTACAGGCATCGTTTTGAGCTATCTGCTGCCATAAGTCCCAAGGGCTTCCTTCAACCATGGGGAAACTGAAAAATGAACAGTGACAGGAAGCTGGGGTGGAGCGAGAGCTCAGCCACTAGTTTTCTTTTGTGCGTGAACAATTGTTTTAAAGTTTAAATGCAATATTCAGTGTATCATTTGTTGCCACAAATTATCCCTTGGATAGTTTACTATGAGTGCCAGCTTCTCTGGGGTGCCTTCTGTGTTTTACAAGTGGTTCCATCAAACAATGATTATTATTCTTCAAAAAATTATCCAAGTGGCTTATTACATGACAAACATGTGGTTTGAGTTTTGCCGTAAATGCAGAACAAAGGGTCTGAGAGTGTTTCTTTTTGTTATCTGAGCTGTGTGGCTCTAAGGAAACATCAGATAGTTCATTATTCAAATGAGAATATTTTCTTGCCTTTCATTTCATTTTCAGTTTTATTTCTGTATATCCATGACATTTTAGCAAGCAAGCTGCCTCCTCTAGAAGAGCCATCTGCTTTGCTTTTCAACTGTGAAACCATCTGAGAGAACGAATACCTTCTTCCTCATAGAAACACATATGGGGTGAGGGGAGTGGTATTGTTAATTATATATATGATTATGCATGAATATATACATATATAGGTATATATTTATGTGTATTTGTGTATGTGTATGTGTGCCTGTATAGTGTCTTTCTTTACTTTTTTCTCTTTTTAAAAAATACTAGAGCATAGATGTACAGTCAAGGAACTTGGTCTCAATATAACAACTAAGCAAAAATCTCCAACCCAACTTTCTCCCATGTCTCAAACCTTTCTCAGTGCAATAGGCTATGAGTTACATAAGCATGGGGACTTTGGTCTGCATGTTGACTGGTATATTCCTGGTGTATAGATGAGTGTCTGGTATACAGCAGTTGCTAAAATAATAGTTGTTGGATGAAGTGGTGTGAATATCAGTGTTTCTCCTCAGTAAATTCTGTGTATTAGGCATGTAACAGTCAGAAATTACTCTTCCTCACTATCAGCGCCTGTAGTTACTCCCACTCAGGAATGGTTATAATCTTTTGCCTGGTGCTAATACACACTCTGCTATGGTGATGGTTTGGGGCAGGACACCTTCTATGACTTGTGTTACATTTTCTTACAAGATGACAAAGCAAAGATGCCTTGAGGCCATCTCCTATGAGTTGTTAGGCATCCCTGCCAACTCTGTAGGATTACTTAAATTATCACTAGTGAAGATACATTTTGGATCCTGGCCTCAGGACTTTTTCTACATGAATATATTGATAGAAGAAATAGGAACCTATTATCTATTGAGATGACTAATAGTAAACCACTACCATAACTCAGGAAATCTGTGAAAAATACCCTCCCATGTATAAGTTTAAAATGGCACAGCATAACCGGCCATGAAACAACAGCTATCAGACTAGCCTGATGTCCTATAACTGGAAATGGATTATCTGATTGCACCAAAGATTTCAGAGGCATGAAGTCAAGTCAGCTGGTTTTGGGGTTTCTATTGTGGAAAAGATTCATATTCATATATTGGACCTTGTCTGGCTACTCACAGAGTAACCGAGAGCAACAGACTTTCTGTTCTTGACAGAAATACATAGAATACAAAGGAAGAGACTGGAGATTATCCCTGATGTCAGTAAAGTCTATAGCTCATGGAAATGGGGGCTAGAAACATGTGACAATATTTTTTAGGAACTGTTCTATCACACATTTTCAATAATTCTCTATTTACTACAGAACGGAATTCCCAATTATAAGCAAGTTTTGTAAAAATCTAAGCTAATTCTACCTACTCAGAATGAAGCCTCTTTGCCTGTCCACAGCCACTCTTTACTGGAACTGAGGTGGAGAACACTCACCATTCACTAAACACCCACACCTTGATTTCCCTACCACATTGCTTTGAGGGGCATGCTGTCATCTCTGGTGGTTGAAGCTCCAGGAAAGGGGCTGGTGCATTCCTCTTTGGACATACTAAATATGAGGTATTGATGGTGCAACCAAGGGTGAATTGTGCATTAAAGGGTTGGAGAGAGAGCTCAGCACCCAAGAGAGAGGTCTGGCTGGACACTGAGATTTAAGAGGCTTTCACCTAATGATTGTATGTGAAGGTTTGAGGTAAATGAGATCATCTAAGGTGATTATGTACAACAAGAAGAGACGAGGACACTGGTTTTATAGGCTAGGCAGAGGAATTAGTACCAGTGAAGGAGACTGTGAGACAATGATCAGAATAAGGAAGGAAAATGGTGTTATGAATAATTAAGCTAATATTTACTGAATGCCATCTATGTGGGAGAGCTCTGTTTAAGCATTGTGCATAAGGTAAATCAACTAATACAACAATCTTATAAAATAAGTTATATTATCTTCATTTTTAAGTTGAGGACATTGAGGCACAGGAAATTCAAGTAACTTCCCTAAGACTACCAACTAGAAGGTGGTGGGGTTGGAATTAAATTTATCTGATTCCAGAATCTGTACCCTACTCTATTCTACAATACCTCAGCAAAGGAAAAAGGAAAAAGAGTTTCAACATGGAGAGAGCAACCCACATTTGCACAATGCCATATGGTCCAGAGAATTCAATTAAGATAATAAATGCAAAGTGTCCACTGAGTTTGAGGATTGGGAAAATACAAGTGATCTCAGCACAAGTTGTTTCAGTGGATTTGAGGCAGTAGAATTTTGAAGCAAATGAGCTCCTAAGTATCACCTATATTAGATCTATTTTTAAAAATTTATTTATCCAGGCCCTGGTTCCAGGACACTTACATAGGTTTTCAAAAAATAGTCATTCTCTGAATGTTGCAAGAGTAAAATTGAGCATGAGATGTCAATTCTCCACATTAGCTTCAATTCTCCATTTCCCTTTAGCTGTATAGAAATAGCCTGTGATGAAGATTCAAGGCTGTATAGTTTGTGAAACAATCAGGGCTTGTCTAGCCATTTTTGTTTATGTATATGGGAGGTCATGAAGAGGCATGCTATGGAGACTTTAAAGATGAGGGAACTGAAGCACAGAGAGGTTAACAGTTTGCTGTTTGTGGAGGTGAGGGGTGGGGGAGGGGAATCACCTAGTGTTACTTCCAGGAGATTTGAAAGGCTTTTTACTCTTACTGAAACTAACAATTTGATTCAACATTTAATGCTAGACTTTTAGCCCCTTTATAGATTCTGTTGGAAAAGAGATGGCTTATTGGATGGGCAAGAAAGACCTTCAAGACCCTCTTCTCCTGGTTTCTCTCAGGCTCAGGAAACTAAGAAGTCTCTATTTTCTGCAATTATCTCTACCTTAGTCCCATATAGTTAAGGATTAATATGGTTTAGTGGTATCTCCACCTAATTCTCATCTTGAATTCCCACATGTTGTGGGAGGGGCCTTGTGGGAGGTAATTGAATTATGGGGCTGGGTGTTTCCCATGCTGTTCTCAGGATAGTGAATAGGTCTCATGAGATCTAATGGTTTTAAAAATGGTAATTTCCCTGCACAAACCCTTTTCTCTTGTCTGCCACCGTGTGAGACGCACCTTTCACCTTCTACCATCATTGTGAGGCCTCCCCAGCCATGTGGAACTGTAAGTCCATTAAACCTCTTTCTTTTGTAAATTGTCCAGTCTCGAGTATGTCCTTATCAGCAGCATAAAAGTGGACTAATACAAGGATTTTCTAGACCACTTTGGCAGCCATCACTGAAACCGGCCTGAAATATCTATAACGGTCCTTCTCTTAGGTTCAAGCCAATTTGAATGGAAGGAGATTTCTTTATTTCAGATATCCTCACTAATTAATGCTCTACAATAGCATAAATTTCTTGTGGTCCAAATCCTTTTTATTTAAAAGTCACTAAGTGGCCGGGCATGGTGGCTCACGCTTGTAATCCCAGCACTTTTGGTGGCCGAGGCGAGTGGATCACCTGAGGTCAGGAGTTCGAGACCATCCTGGCCAACACAGGGAGCCTTCATCTCTAAAAAAAATATATAACTCATGAATACTAACAGTTTATGTTTTTTTAGTCATACAGTTCAAATGCCTTCTACTAATTTTAAACAGCATCTGGATTTTAAAGGAGCAAAATTCAAAAGAAAAAAGCTTGAAAATCCTTCACTGGAAAAACCTGCCCATTAAAAAAAAATAAGACCAAAGCTCAATTCTCACCTGGTTCCAAAAACCATTTGAATTCAGCATATCATGTGTTGGATTTTAGAATGGAGTAGGCAGAGAAACAGAGGGAAAACAGCAACATGTGTAGTGATCACCAAAAAAACAGCCCATTTCCAATACTGAAAAAAACATGGCTTGTACATAGGTCACAGAACACATCAGACCAAACCAAAGTGCCAAGTCACAGCTTAAAGGAAAAGAATCCATGAGGGACCTTCGTGAGCAGATGGATTAGAAAGGCTAAGTTTCAACTCATGAAGACTTGAACCTAGGCTATCTGAAATAGCCAGTCAATAACATTAATAATAATCATAAGACTCTGAAAACTACAGTTGGGGGGATTAGGCCAAATGGAGAAGCAAGGGACTGAACAAGAGAAGGGACTTTCCAGAGAATTAGTGAAAACAACAATCTGGTAATGAGGGAGTTGCTTCTTTCTGCTGGAGTGAAATTCCTCTACAATGTTTTTCCTTTGTGGCTGCATTTTCTAGCACCAGTAGGAGTGCCTTCTGAAGAGAATAAGTCCAGTTCACTATTGAATCTGCATTCAAAGATGCCAGTAAGCAGGTAAGAGAAAAGTGTTTTTTGCTTTTGTTTTTGTTTCATTTTGTTTTGTTTTTGAGACAGAGTCTCATTCTGTAGCCCAGGCTGGAGTGCAATGGCGACATCTCACTCACTGCTACCTCTGCCACCCGGGTCCCGGTTCAAGCAATTCTCCTGCCTCAGCCTCCCAAGTAGCTGGGATTACAGGCACGTGCCACCATGCCCAGCTAATTTTTGTATTTTTAGTAGAGATGGGGTTTCACCATGTTGGCCAGGCTGGTCTTGAACTCCTGACCTTGTGATCCACCCACCTCGGCCTCCCAAAGTGCTGGGATTACAGGCGTGAGCCACGACACCCTGCCGAAAAAAGTGTTTTGTAATTGAATCACATGAGACTATGTGGAAAGAAGTCTGGCTCAATGAATTAAAAATTTTCATTGGTTATCTTCTTATAGTAGAGTGTTTCCCATTGAAAACAGCTTCAT
Source organism: Nomascus leucogenys (assembly GCF_006542625.1). Lineage (NCBI taxonomy): Eukaryota > Metazoa > Chordata > Mammalia > Primates > Hylobatidae > Nomascus > Nomascus leucogenys. The sequence continues at coordinate 91,640,660 of NC_044382.1, read as the reverse complement.
GGGCTATCTTTTCCTAATAATGTAGCCAAAGTTGGTCAAAATCAAGAATTCTCCTGTTAGCTTCACTGGAATGCTTGTCCAAATTTTTTCATTGCCTTTCCATTTTATCAGCTTGCCAGCACATAAGTAACCCACAAGCAGCCCACAACCCAGGACACACATCTGTCCAAAAAATTATCTGCTCTTTCTCCTATCTAAACAATAAGACTTCTGGTAAGGATCACATATTTGATTACTGATAAGTCCCTTGCAGTATGTCTTACAGGCTCTGTAACCTCTATTGGATCAAATTACACGTGGTGTGGAAGAGGAGAAAGAGTGGAATGCTGCCGTAATCAGCCTTGGGTAAGCAGAAAGGAAGGAACAGTAAAAAATATCAACGAAAATAAATATGGAGCTCGTACTCCATGTGAGACACTGCCTTAGACATGGTGGGCCATAGAAACAACCTTAGGATGGAGTTCCTGTCCTTAGGAATCTCTCAGTCTAAGTGGAGATTATAGAAATACAGAGTCATCACTTGAAGCCTGTATTTTGAACGAGTACATAACAAAAGGCCAAAGACTTAGCAATGAGGACCCTGAATTAAGAAGTGGCATCCTCCCACTACTCTCAGTTGGAATGGAACAAAATTCATGAGGGACACATGAAAATGTCCCCAGATCTAGAAGAAAAAAAAAAGTTACTATTTGATGAGTTCATACCAAGTGCCAGGCTCTACGTGCTTTACATGTAGTAACTCATTTAATCCTCCTGATAACCCATAGGTGATTGCTATTGCTATTTCTTTTTTTTTTTTTTAGAGATGGAGTTTTGCTCTTGTTGCCCAGGCTGGAGTGCAATGGCGCAATCTTGGCTCACCGCAACCTCCGCCTCCCAGGTTCAAGCAATTCTCCTACCTCAGCCTCCCGAATAGCTGGGATTACAGGCATGCACCACCACGCCCAGCTAATTTTGTATTTTTGGTAGAGATGGGGTTTCTCCATGTTGAGGCTGGGCTCGAACTCTTGACCTCAGGTGATCCGCCCACCTCGGCCTCCCAAAGTGCTGGGATTACAGGCATGAGCCACCGCGCCCGGCTGCTGTTGCTATTTCTGTTTCACAGATTTGGAAACTGAAGCAAAGACGTTAAATAATGTGGCCACGTCATGCAACTAATAAGCAGTAGATCTGAGATTATCTCAAGGGTATATTAATGCACCTAATGGTGCACCTAAAATGACCAAATGGGTCACTAACAGTTCCACAGTGAGAAGGAACTGGGAATTGGTATTAGAACTTATTGTAAAGCCTGTGAATTTTCTTCAAATAAATGCATATGTAATACTCAAATATGTAAAGAAAGGTTCTGTGTGCTTCCTGACAATAATGAGACCAGATAATTTGTACAGAGACTCCTCAATGGATGAACAGCTTGAGTTCCAAAAAATCTTTCCCCTTTTATTCTATTTTTTTTTTTTTTTAGAGACAGGGACTTGCTATGTTGCCCAGGCTGGTCTTGAACTCCTGGCCTCAAGCAATCCTTCCACCTCATACTCCTAAAGTGCTGGGATTACAGCTTTGAGCCACTGCACCTGGCCTTCCCTTTCATTCTTATATACAAAGTGCTATTATATAAATAAGTAGTTGTGCTTTTGTTCTGATGCATAGTTACTCTGTGTCTATGAAAGATGGTACATTGAAAAATTTTTAAGCATTAAATTTTTGACTTACAAGACTTCAGAATCTGGAAGCATCATGTGTACAGAGGAGATGAAAAACTTTGAAGTTGAAGGAAGGTCCTTGATCAAAAGAAAGGGAATGTAGTGTTTACATAAGTGAGAGGGATATTCCCATTTCCAAATGGAAATTTTGTTTAGGTGAAGAGCCACTAGTAGTACAATGAAGTACAAACCCATTTATTCAACCAGGCCATAGAACCATTTGCATTCTATGTATCTGGCTAGGGGAAGTAGTCAGTGAAACCCATTAAACAGTGCTCGGAAGAAACCATCCAGCTCAGTACAATGAAAATGTACTTTTCAAGACCCAATAATCTATCCAAACACCATTTTAGATGCTGTGGGAAAAGAATGCCAACATTCCTACTCAAGTAGACTGCATTATTATTGGGGAAAGAAAACAAAAGCACGCAAAATGAGAGCATGAGATGCTGACCACAGCCTGGGAGTTAAGGAAGAGATTAAAGGAACAAACACCTTTCTGACCTGAGTTTTCTGAGAAAATGGAGCTGGAGCTTGGTAACACTCATCAATAGCCCAAAGATGGACTTTTGGGACTTTGCCTGAGAGCCTGTGGAGAAAATAAAGACCTGGGCTGGATAGTTTCTTCTGAGTACTGTTTAATGAGTTTCACTGACTACCTCCCCTAGCTAGATACATAGAACGCAAATGGTTCTATGGCCTGGTTGATTAAATGCTTCATCAGGCAGACAGGCCCCTGGGAACTGTATGCAACATTTTATTGCCTTTCAAGGCAGTTGTTTCTCATTGTATAGATGCGCCTGAGTGGATAAATAATCGAGAGAGTTTCAATGCCAAAGGCTAATTTGCCCTGGCTTTGGAAATACCTCTTTTTTTTTTTTTTTGAACCCCTAAGCAGCATGAATTATACCGATAGTTTTGCATGTTTCTGGCTGACCACCAAGGACCCCCCTTCCAGGAGGATGGGAAAGTTGCCGGATGAAGTTTTCTCACAGAATTTACCACTGACTATAAAGTGAAATTGCTACAATGAATAATCATCTTTCCTTGTGCAATCTTAATTGAGTTGGCAACATGTGTAATTACCATGATGGCAGAGGATCCCTGTGATGTTGAATGAAGGACGAGTTTCTTTGGCTATCTGCAGAAAGCCTCAAAAAACGTTGTCTTCTTAAAGGCCCAATCACCACTGAATTCATTTGAGCCAGAGGTACATTTCACTTTGCTTGGATTTACCAGGGCTTTCAAAATTCAGTGCTTTCATGACTTGCAAATAGGTATTTTTGGAAAGTGAATGCTTGCAGGTTAAGGGGATTTGTAATCTTTCTTTCAAGTGCTATTCCTAAGGTTCAAACATGTAAGTCTATCAATGAGTTGCAAATCACTGTAATGCAACACTTATCCAATTTGCAAGGATGTTAGTTAAAAAAAAAAATCAGAAAAAAAAAAAAAAGAAAAAAAAAAAAAACCAACTCTCTCAAGGGGAAAAAAAAGCTTCACAGTGAGAGCCCGCCCAGGGGTAAATTATAAAGATCTCCCACGAACATCAGAACTACATAAACTGAAGTGTAATTACCACCTAAGTAGGAAAATATAGTCTTTGTTTTTTACCTTTTCACCAAAAGACTATATACTCGTAGAAGTTCATGAAAGGTCATTGGCAGAACCTAACCTTTACTTTATTGAAACTACCAAAGCTAAATTATACATGTTTTTAACAGCCTGCTGAATGCTATGCAAAGGCTTCTTTACAAATGCCAATCATCAGTGAAACCTCAAGTCAGTGTCAAATCCTTGCAAATAATAGTAACAAAGTTCTTCAGTCAGATGCCCATGACCAGAGATGGGTTTCGTTACTTTCCCCTCTGACTTCTCATAACTGGAGGAAAGCTAGGAGAGAATGTGATATTGCAAAAATAAGCCCTGAAAAGTGCTTTGCGTCTTCCAAAAACTGATGAGCTAGATTATTGCTGTAAGTACAATTGTTCACAAGAATATATTATATATGTGAAATCTGTATTAACTTATTTAGGCTCCCATGGTATCATTTAGTAAGTTACAGCTACCAGGGACTCTTGGTATGCATTTTCTTCTATCTGGATAAATAAGAAATGGTAATATTGCTCAAGGTAGTGTGAGAGAGCTGAATATTCTTGAACAGTCAGTAAAGGTCAAAATTGGGAAACAGGAATTTGCTTATACAATCCTTTCTGTGGCTAGCTCTCTTGCTAGCATGCAATTCAATACTTTCTGGGAACATTCATGTGCTAAAGAAACATGTTTGTATGCATCCATTTTTGTACTTCCATTTGCTTAGCATGGCTTTTGTTTGGTAGCTGAGAGTGCTGAAGGACATTAGGCTTATTATTTAATTTATTCAGTCCCCAGGGCTAGACCTCTAGGCAGAGCCATGTGTGGACCTTTTTGATGTGCTTCAAATTATAGTGTTTAGGCAACTTCTGCTTCTCTTCCAATGTTTCTGATGTGATCTGAGATATTGCTGGGTTGACTGGCCTAGTGGAGTCTCCTCTCTAAGAGGGCAGTTTGTGTAAAGTGGGGAATCAAGATCATCCCCTGTGTAGGAAATGAAAGTATGTTTCAAAGCTTACACTGTGGGGGGAACAAAACACACTAGGGCCTGTCAGGGTTGAGGGGCGGGGGAGGGAGAGCATCAGGAAGAATAACTAATGGACTCTGTGCTTAATGCCTAGGTGATGGGTGGATCTGTGCAGCAAACCACCATGACACAGGTTTACCTATGTAACAAGCCTACACATCCTGCACATCAACCCCAGAACTTAAAATAAAAGTTAAAGGGAAAAAAAGAAGAAAATGTAAACTACTAAGAAATGCCTGTTCTTCACATTTTAGATAACTAGTGGATCTGGGACAATAGGATCTGGTTTTGTTTGTTTGTTTGTTTTCCTCTGTAATGTAACAGTGCCTGGAAGAGTTAATGCAATTTTATTAAAATTTCTATTTTAATGCCAAGAAACAGTTTCTTCTCTGGAAGCATGTAGTTCAATATTTGTTAAAAGCCAAAAAGGGAGAATTTGAAAAGACTCTTCAAAGAGTTTTCTGTCATTGCTGAGGCAACAACAATGACAGTGATAATCACGATCATTATCTCTTTCATTTGCATGGGATTTTATAGTTCATAAAACACTTTTATATACATTATGTCATTTTCTAATATAACTAAAACCTTGCATAATACGAAATTAGCTGTTGCTTCTGTCAAGGCCATTTGTGGGTTATTAGAAGCTGTGAGCCAGATGTTATGAATGGTATAAAGAGTGTATCATGGCAACGCATAGAAAGGTCCAAACTTTTGCATAGACAGAATGGCAAGACGATGAGAGGAAAATGTACCATAGTTTGCTTTACTGGAATAAAGAGTCCAAGGCAGGGTCAGGGCGAACAGAGGCATGAATACCTACTTTGCCTTTAGTACCTTATCCCAGAGATGGAAGGAATCCATTTGAAGTGGCTGCCTAGGAATCTGCGTGAGATGGGTATTGATGCCATGTCCAAGATAAGCAGGAAGGAGTATAGAAGTGCCTCTACTTATGAGCTTTCCACTTCTGAACTCTCATGAATTTATGAGTAAAGCTGCTTACAAAATAAAAGCACCTCCACTGTGTTGTATCACCATCAGTTTCATTTATGAATTATTTCATTGATTCATAGATTCATTGATTTATTAAGCATTCTTTTCACACATAATTATTGTGCCAGGCACTCTGCTTGGTGTTGGAGACATATAGTGAAAAGGACAGACAAAGTGCCTGCCTCATACAGCTTGTTTGACATAGACAAAGAACAAGGAAACAAATAGCAAAATAAATACAGATTGTGATGTATCATAAAGGAAAATACAGGGCAATGAAACAGAGAGACACTTTGAACTTGTTTTTGAAACCATAGATCCCCAGAGCGGCTCTATTAAAGAAGCCTTAAAAATTGTGTTATGGAGGCCCAACGCAGTGGCTAATGCCTGTAATCACACCACTTTGGGAGGCCAAGGTGGGCGGATCACAAAGGTCAAGAGGTTGAGACCATCCTGGCTAACATGGTGAAACCCCATCTCTACTAAAAAATACAAAAAATTAGCCAGGTGTGGTGGCAGGCGCCTGTAGTCCCAGCTACTCGGGAGGCTGAGACAGGAGAATGGTGTGAACCCAGGAGACGGAGGTGGCAGTGAGCCGAGATCATGCCACTGCACTCCAGCCTGGGTAACAGAGTGAGACTCCGCCTAAAAAAAAAAAAATTGTGTTATGGAAAATGTAACATCCCTTTGACAAACTCTGGGCTTACTTCTTCAAAATGTCATGAAGAGCAAGATCAAATGCTCATGAAAAATGGTTAGGGCGGGGTGCGGTGGCTCATGCCTGTAATCCCAGTGCTTTGGGAGGCCAAGGCAGGAGAGTTTGAGTGAAGCCAGGAGGTTGAGACCAGCCTGGGCTACAAAGTGAGGCCCTAATCTACAAAAAATTAAAAACAAAATTAGCTGAACATGGTGGTGTACACCTGTAGTCCTGGCTACACAGGAGGCGGGAAGATCACTTGAGCCCAAGAGTTTGAGGGTGCAGTGAGTGAGCTGTGATTGCACCACTGTACTCCAGCCTAGGAGACACAGCAGGACCCTATCTCAAAAAAATTGAATAAATAAAAAATAAATGCTCATGATAAAACAATAACATGGAAGTAAATGTATTTTTAGAGTACATTAAATACAATAAGGTATCCCCTTACAGAAGAAACTAGGTAGGTCAGTGTTAGAAAGTTGCTATGGTGGACAGCCCTTCTCTTTAAATAGCTTCCTTAATTTTTGAGAAAAAGAATTGCTGCTACAGATTATCTCATAAGGTTTTGTTATATAATTCTTGACCAATTAAAAAATATATTGAACAAGCCTGTACTAGCTTGAAATATATTCTGATCTTTATTCTCCTTATTTATTTTATTAAGTCTTGGCAAAATGCTCTGTAATTGCCAGATGTTCTCACAAGTCATATGAATATTCAAAGCAATTTTTTAATACTTTATCTTCATTTAAGTATCATGTGCTAACCAACTGCACTACTGGAGCTCCTGAAGCTTTATCTTCAATTCACTTCTTATAAGGCTGAATCTAGAGCAAATCTCCCTTCTCTGTACCAACAAATTAGCCCACATACATGGTTCCCAGGAGGGTACATCTATGATTATTGACACATTTCTTGCTTAATCAAACTGATCTGAGTTTTGAATGTGTAAAAACAGAGACGGAAAAAATTTAGAATGCAAATGGGAGAATGCAAATTAGGGAAGAGGTGAATACTCAAAGGAAAATCAGCATGATATTGGCAAAAGAAAGATGAGTAGATGCTGGACAAGGAAAAACAACAGTCAGGAAATAGTCAACTTATATGTTGCAAATCTCTTTTGTGTTCACAGTGGACATTGCTATTCAAAAAGAGTATTCTTTTCTCTTGAGCTTGGGAATGGCCTTAGAATCTTTTCAGCACATTACAGCAACCTCTGTCACTTTATCAGAGATATCATATGGGGTCAAATCTATTTGTCATGGCAGTGTAAAGGGTATTGCTCACCCAAATATTTACCTTTTAACAGGTAATATGGTTTGGTTGTGTCCCCACCCAAATCTCATCTTGAATTGTAGTTCCCATAATTCCCATGTGTCATGGGAGGGACCCAGCGGGAGTAATTGAATCATGGGGTCAGTTCTTTCCCACGCTCTTCCTGTGATATAAAATAAGTCTCATGAAATCTGATGGTTTTATAAAGGGGAGTTCCCCTACACAAGCTCTCTGGCCTGCTGCCATGAAAGACGTGACTTTGCTCCTCATTCCCCTTTAGCTATGATTATGAGGCCTCCCCAGCCATGTGGAACTGTGAGTCAATTAAACCTCTTGGGTATGTCTTTATTAGCAGTGTGAGAACAGACTAATACAACAGTCTTCCAAGTCTTAACTTGAAACAGCCATGCAGGAGTTGGAGGCAATAATTATGAAAGATATTTAGGAAATATCTTCTTTTTAGGAAAAATGAGCTCATTTAGGAAATTTCATTTTAGGAAAAATGAAGATATTTTGGGACAGGGATCATCATTTGTTTTTCTTGCTCCCCAAATTCAGGTCACCAGCTTGAACAGACACTTCTTGCTCTGTCCCAAGGACAAAGAAGATGGCTGGTGCGTTCCCTTCTGTGAAGAATTTGCTGGCATTTGAAAGAAACGGTCAGTAGAAGATTCGCTGGATAGTGAAATTCTTTGCGCCTGGGATATGTTCAGTCTGTTATTCTGCTGCACCAGGAAAGAAGGTCTAGTGTCTTATTTCATTCTGGAGCTTTTTGAAACTTTTTACTCTGTACTTTAATTTTGGCAACCTTGGACTGATGGGGTTTGTAGATATTAATTATCAAATTGTTATGTATTCACTGATATTCTTTCAATTCAATAAGTATTTTAAATCCCTTGTGGTGTCTGTTGAATACGTTACCAGGAAACTGAAATAATATTTTCAGTCTTCCTTTTTTTTCCTCCACAAAATAGAAACAAGATAACTATACATAGCTGATAGTTATTTTCTCTCAGAAATTCAAATATATTATTTTTAAGTGCTTCTGTAAATATTTGAACTGAATGCAATTTAAAAAATAAAAATCTGAAGACCAATACAATTTTATCTCATAAGATTTTGATTTTTGACCTTTAAGTCAAGAATTAATGTCTCTATATTAGCTGCAAATGGATTTAATTACCTATATCTGATTCCATGTTAATGATATTAAACCCAACATAGAAATATTGCAATTATGGGTGTGGTTTTTAACCTAAGTATTCCCAGGAATATTTGGGACCAGGCAGAATATGGAAATGTTAAAGGTTACAGCTCAGGTGCTAAAGGTGAGCCTATAATGAACTAAATCAAAGTTCAATGAAATAAATTCAAGATATTTATTGATGTTTATTAGTAACCCTAATGGATCCACTTTACTTACTTGCAGGATAATTGGAGTATAGTAGTGTAAGCAGAGGTTTCAGTAGAAGGAAGCAGCCTATTGTTAAAGACCAGTTGTTCACTTTGCTGATGGTTAAACACTGCTCTAATATAAAGGCAAAAAATATTTGCAGTGTTTTCCTTTTTTCTGTTTAGGCTTAAAGGAAACATAAGTAGCTGTAGTATTGTGATAGAGAACACACCTAAAGTCATCAGTTTTAGGTAAAAGGCTAGTGAGGCCACTCCTGAAATTTTGCCTTGGAGGGGCTACAAATTACTATTACCCTTCTGATTCCAGTTGTGTGTGTTACAAGTTTATTTTCTGCAACTTTGAGGATTTGAAATTTTCCTTAATGCATTTGTTCAACTTCTTTCCAAGAAAATTATGCTATTAATTTAATTACTAAGATCTTTATTTGCATTTAACTTATTAAATATATGTGTTAGGAATTGCTTAGTAGAGTATTATTTATGGTTACATAAGAAAAACACTGCTGATAAATATAACTAGGAAAGAGAGAAGGCTGCTGGGATTCATCATATACAGCATATAGCCAAGGTACTGTAAAAGCAGTCATTTATTATATGTGACTGTATTTACATTTTTAATATTTGTATTGTCCAGAAGGATTTTCTTGCAAAAGAGTGGTAAAAGAGGCCAATAATCATTAATATAACTAGATAAGTTCCTTGCAGAAAGGCAGAAAAATGCTCCAGAAACATCATATGCTAAATTTTCTAGGACTTGTGGATAGCTGTGGATAGCTGGGTTTCAGCCAATTTTTGACAGCATATAAATAATTTTGATATATATACAAAAGAAACTTTGGAAAAGTTCAGATGAGCTTTTCCTTGGAGACATGACTGCACAAAGCTCTGGTGCTGATTATAGTTCATTCAGTGCAAAAAGATCCCCTCTTCCCAGCTTTTTACTCCAGTAGTAATTACATGGGCTCCCAGAATGGGGCTAAAAATGAGACCTCTTTTTATGCAGTACTTGGCTGTCACATTTGTCACAGAGAAAAAAGAAAAGCGTTGATGCGAGTTTGTAACAGAGTTCAAACACTTTTCAGGTTCACCATGGTTTTTATTTTCCAATAGAATTTCGTTTGACTCTTGCCTACACTTCTATGGTTATCTCTCACTTCTGCTAGCCTCAGCCTGCTTTCTACATACACTCCACTCAAAAGAGGCTGGATCAATTCTGAAACGTGTTTATACAATTATTCACTGACCACATCTGTGTCTACACATGCAGTAGGAAGTAAAGATTTCTCCCAATTATATTCAGACTCTAACAAAATGGCAAATCACTTTGTTAGAATAACCACTTAATAACTTCATTCTGCTCCTATGTGTCAATTTAAGTGCAAATAAAATTGATGCCTGAGAAACATTTTGTGGAAGGAACATTTTGTGGGAGATGATTGTCAAGAAGGATTACTTAAGTGTTTCCCAGCATTTATATATTAAACCCACAGATGCTGGAGGCTGAGTGGGGTGGAGTAGATAAAAACTATAGTGATTGGATAAGCTGAGGAAAAGGTGTATACATTTTCACATGGTGAAAAAGCTGTGACATGTCCTGTACTTAATGAATCTACTTCATTTTACTTGATGTAACCATTCTTTAAAATATTTGATGAAGGAACCCTTTTTTTTTGCCTCATATAAAAACTACAAACATGGCTGGGTGTGGTGGCTCACACCTGTAACCCGAGCAGTTTGGGAGGCTGAGGCAGGAGGATCTTCTGAGTATCAGAGGTCCAGAACAGCCTGGACAACAGAGTGAGATCCCATCTCTATTAAGAAATAATAATAGTTAAAAAATTAAGGCCAGGCGTGGTGGCTTATGCCTGTAATCCCAGCACTTTGGGAGGCCAAGGCAGGTGGATCACAAGGTCAGGAGATGGAGACCATCCTGGCTAACACGGTGAAACCCCGTCTCTACTAAAAGTACAAAAAATTAGCCAGGCGTGGTGGCGGGTGCCTGTAGTCCCAGCTACTCAGGAGGCTGAGGCAGGAGAATGGCATGAACCTGGGAGGCAGAGCTTGCAGTGAGCCGAGATCACACCACTGTACTCCAGGCCGGGGGACAGTGTAAGGCTCCGTCTCCAAAAAAAAAAAAATTAAAAAATATTCTGAAAAATTAGTATTTTGCCAAACATACTTTCAGAAATGCTAATCTGAACACACTCCTCATTTTACAGATGATAAAACTGACCTCTTAAAGACGAAATTGCATGCCTAAGATCCCACAGTTAATTAGTAGCTTATTGGGCCTAAAAATCTAGGGCTTGTGATGTTGTCAGTTTCAGTACACGATTCCCTACTTGCTCTACTTGTCTATAGCAGATAATGTGGCAACATTTACTTTTTTAAAAAGCTTTTTTAAAATGGAGGTGCAATTTACATACATTTCACCCTTTTTAGTGTACAGTTTTAGGAGTTTTGAAACCACCACCACAATCAATAGTTATTTTTTTCTTAAAAAGTTAAGTGTTTTAACAAATGTGTGCTAGAGTGCATGAAGATAATTTCAATGGAAATATATTTGAGTTCAAAATCTGTTTAAATGGAGAACCCTAGGCAGTCCTGACTAATGCAGCTTATTGTATAGACTTCAAGAATGACCATAGGCAGAAGAATTATACTGGGAAAAAGAAATGACAAGCCAAAACAGCCAAAAGTTAAGCTGTACCATGAGAGGAACATATGGCCTAAGAAATTGCCAGGCATGGCTCTCACCTCTAACTGACTGCCTGTCCATACACATCTAAAGAGAAGGAAAGGAGTGGGCAAGAAATATCCTTGAGATTTCAGTCCTGGGGAAGGAAGAAGCTCCCAAAGAACTCTGAATTCAGGGAACAGCCATTCCTTGTTTGAGATTTGTTTTTTTCAACTCACTCCATGACTTTCCTTTAGATTTCCCTTTCTCCACTCTCCCCTTATTCTTTCCAAGTTCCATTCCTGAACAGAATCAGAAGGTCCCCTCTCCTTTTTTTTCATTCTGAATCTCTGTGATACATGTTATTCAGTGGTGAGGTAAAATCATCATATTTTAGTTAAATACCAGTCATCAGAAGCCCTTTGGGATCACTCAGTTTTGAGAATGGCACTTCTAATTTCAGTTTCGTATCATAAGTACATTTATGCTACTTGATTATAGTTTCCAAGTGAATTTTATCTTTAAAATATCATGCCCGGTTTTGTTTCTGAGGCAAAAAGGTCTCTGATCGAAACTAGCAAATCTAACTTTATTTCTTTTGTCCAGATTTTCTTTGCTCTTCCCGACCATTTCCAACAGAGTAATGGGGTGAGAGAGCACCTCACGCGGGACTTTTCCTTTTCTTTCACCCCTGAGGAGTAACACATCCTGTTAGCCCTAACTTGGGCCAAGCCTGTTTGTTTCACAAAACAACCATCTTTAACCATGCTGGGTAGAAACAAGAGATGGATACTCCTCGGGAGGAGTGAGCATGCCTGCTGTGCAGGTAGGTCTTGCCCAACTTTAACATGAAAAGGATCTAGTAAGAAAGAAAACACGAAGCCCTGGAAAAGGACAACAATCGCCATATGGAGGCAAAATGAAAGCAGGTTGTGTACACAGACTCTCCGTAGGGATTACACTGAGGAGACAGGAGGCTTCTGGACCTCTTCTGGCAGGTCAGATGGCTGAGCACAGAAAGTGCAGCTCTGGTGCAGACTGGCAGCTCATGTGCTGCTGAGCACTGACTCCTGTCCCCAAACTCCAGCTGTGGGACACATGGAAACCAAAGGCTGAGTGATGTCTGAGAATGCAATCACCAACTCTGTCTGCAGGAAACATGGTTCTAGAATGGCAAGTATGATAGAGCTGTTTAGATCAGTAGGATATCAGATTGCTCAAGAAGACACTCCTCTCTAAGGAGCCCTTCCTACATGTCAGACACTGTCAAGTGGTTTACCTCCTTTAATATTCATAACAAGCCTGTGGATAAAGACCAGAAGAAAGTCTCCATTTTGTGATATTGAAAACTGATGTTCAATGAGGTTAAGACAGTTTTTTAAGGTACAAATGTATTAAGTAGCAAAGATAGGACTTGAACCCTAGTCTGGCAGACTCTAAACGTGTGCTCCCAACCTTTTCACGGTATTGCAGGCCAATGTGGCAAGGGAAAACAACTTTTGCTCAGTATTTTTTTCTTACATCATGTGACCTCAAAAGGAAGCAGATCTTTTGGCTACTTAAGATACAGAACAACTTGTTTTTATCTTTAAGATGGTCAATGCTTTAGTCTTACTATTTAACACAAGGCAGTTCTCACTGCTTTTTTTTTTTTTTTTTTCTTCCCTCAGCCAGCTGTGCTTTATTGACAATGCGCCCCTCAGGTCTTGACCGCGTACTTCCGCAGCGGGTACAGCCGCTCCTTCCGCTGCTGCTTCCTGGTCTTCAGGTTTTCCTCACGCTTGTTGAGCCGGCGGCGCATGGCGCGTGTCTTCTTAGGCCGCAGGTCCAGGGGCTTGTACTATTTGCCCTTGTAGGATTTCCTGAGGTTTTCTTTCTGCGTCTGGTTAATAACTGTGAGAACACGGGCAATGGATTTCCGGACGACTCGGATCTTAGAAAGCTTGAAGGCCGCACCGCCTGTCACTTTGGCGACACGCAGCTGGGACAGCTCCACCTTCAGGTCGTCCAGCTGTTTCAGCAGCTCCTTCTTCTTCCCGCGAAGATCTCGAGCCTTTATCTTGGCCATTGCTGCACAGGCCGCCGACGCCGCCGCCGCCGCCCGCTCCGAGGGAAAGAGCAGTTCTCACTGCTTTTACAGACAACTCTGATGGTGGTATATACATATATTTTACTCGTTGGATAGTACTGACTAATCAACCCACAGGTAAGAGTAAACTTGAAAAGTTTATGTGAAAAAACCGTTCCTCACCCCTTTCCTGATGGTCAGGGAAGGGTGCTCTGAATAACCATGTTAGTTTATTCAATTATTAATAAATTCCCTTATACTGACATCACTTTAATAAAAAGTTATGGAGAAAGTATCTAATGTTGCATTAAATATACCATATCTGATGAGGAATTATCTGTTAGTCCAATGCCATGGAGGAAACCACCAGAGAATTGGGCATTTTTTCATTTTAGTCAACTGAGCTTTCTGAGTTCTTAATCTCACAGGCATTATGGCCCACTGGCATATTTGTTTTGCATATTTCATGTGGGAAGCAGAATTCTAGTTTTTCTGCTGTCGCTATTTTGTAAGGTAGTAGATATTAGCACATCCCTGAGTAATAAATAACACAAAACTCAAGCCAACCACAGGAACGTCAGGTCTCTTACTGCCTCACATGCTTGCCAGGCAGCTGAAAGAATGTCTAAAAAAGATATCTGCAAGGTAATAAAAGACAGAACTTCCTTCAGATATATATTTTTGGTGGGAATTTACATACGCTATTGTTTATCATATTCTATCAGCTATGGTGAAATGGACATAACAGTCACATTTGGAATGAACATAAAGCTTTATTTATGTGCCATACATATGGAAATAAAATGAATTTCCAAGAAGTCCTAAGTGCTTTTTTATTTTTTTTTTCTCTCTCAATATAATGAGAGAACACCCATACCACATGGAAAATAAAATCACAGTTACAAGCATTCAAACAGACTTACTGATATGTAAAGTTCGTAATATCCCTGTTTGTTGCAAGACCTGGAGCCCATAATGACATGTGGGCCTTGAAGCACATGGGCGGGCCCAGCTGAACACCCAGATTTGTTAGTGGCTGCCAGCATAGTTTTTGGTACTATTGCAATTTAAAAAATAGGAAAAATTAGAGCAATCTACTTATTTCCAATAGATTTTATGTGAATGAAATGAGATAATTTATATAGAAGTGTTTTGAGGGCTGGGCCTGGGGGCTCACGCCTCTAATCCCAGCGCTTTGGGAGGCCGAGGCAGGCAGATCACGAGGTCAAGAGATTGAGACCATCCTGGCCAACATGGTGGAACCCCGTCTCTACTAAAAATACAAAAATTAGCTGGGCATGGTGGCGCGTGCCTGTAGTCCCAGCTATGCAGGAGGCTGAGGCAGGAGAATTGCTTGAATCCAGGAGGTGGAGGTTGCAGTGAGCCGAGATTGCGCCACTGCACGCTAGCGTGGGCGACAGAGCGAGACTCCACCTCAAAAACAAACAAACAAACAAGCAGACAAAAAAAGTGTTTTGAAAACTCCTATGACATTTTATAAAGGAGAGTTCATTCTATTCAACATAGATGAATCTTGTTAAGATAACTTTAAGTGAAAAAGGCAAAAGAGAATTTTAAATAGTATCATACCATTTTGATGAAGACCAAAAACAAGAAAAGCTTGTTTAGGCTTCCTATATATATGATAAAATTATATTGAAATTGGAAGGGGATGATATGCACAAAATTCAGTGTAGCTCTTACTTCTGGGGGAAGACCAGAAGATGAGCTAGAGAATAAACACACAGACGAGTCATGTTCTAGTTTTGAGGTAAGTGGTGGGTTCATGGGTATTCATTATATTATTATTATGCTCCAAAAATTAAGTTACCTATATTTTATAGTTATCAAAATTATATTGAAATAAAATGAGAGCATTTATTTCAGATGATCCTATCTTATAAGAAGGAAACTCAAATCCCAGTTTGTCTCTGAATTACTAATGATATTTTTAGCTTCAACTGTTCTTCAGATTGTTTTCTTTTCCCTTCCCTTTTCCTCTTTTAGTCTTTTTCACTTGGTGTTGCATCCACAGACTTGTACTGAATACACAGACGCTCCCAAAGCAGCGTAGCATTGACGCATAATCTAGCACAGCAGTAGTGGGGTCTTTGGAAGCAGGATCTGCCTCTTGCTATCTGGGCCTTGATCAAGGTCACAAAATGGCTTATTGCTTTAGTTTCCTAATCCTTACCATGGAGACAAAAATCAAACATTTCACAGGGCTTTTTTGGATATTAAATGAGTTAATGTTTGTAAAGTTCTACATACCATGTTGTTCAATTAAACACTGTGCTGGCAGTGGAGGTGCAACAATGAGAAAGATGTGGTTTCAGTCAGAACAGCTCACTATCAAAGCTCTTAAGAAATGAAAATTGGCTGCTAAATATACCATAACATTGCACAAGCAACAGAGCTTGAACAAACAAATATTATTTTGTAAACACATTTTGAGAAAGAGTAAATGACTTGGGTTTGTTATCATCATTGGATTAGACTCATGAAGATGGAAGAATGCTGTTCTTCCATCCAGCCCCTAAAACAATCCTGTGTATTCACTCCTTCCCAGAGAGACAACTTGAAGACCGCACAGATGGAAATGGTGGCCCCATGAGCTAAAACTGTCAGACTGCTCATTAATTTCCTTGATGAACTGTTGACAAAATATTAGACCAATGAAAGTTCATAGACAGAGACAAAGAGGAGCTGAACACATGCAGTGATTTTCTTGTTATTCCAAGAACTGTTACAAACTGTGACCCCTAGGACTAGATTGTAGACTCTGTAGACTCAAGAAAAACTCAGGAATACATCTAAGGTTTCAGTCAAATTAATTCCAACCAGGGGATGAGAATTATGTTTGCAGGAATTAATTATTCACATATTTTTCAGAGTCCTTGGGGGGTAAATACACATTCTCTGTTCACTTTGGTGATAAAAATACTTTTTTTTTGGATAAAACCATTCAATTATTTACTGACCCATTAGCTCTCAGGATTTCATGAAAAATTATGATGTTTTGGATTAATTTGAGATATTGCAATTTAGTATGAGTGATAGTTTATGTTGTTTTATTTTCCTAAAGATATCCAAGTTTGATGAGGTTGTTAAAGGCAGTCAGCAAAAAATTATGACAACTGCAATAACCAGAAATTATAAGAACAAATATGCAAACATGTGGTTTGGGGTAGGAACCATATGAAAAGGTTATTATGAATACAGGAGAAAGAAAATTAAGAAAGGGACGAGAAGAGAACAAGAAAGAAAATGGAAGGCAAATATATAGATAAATACACTGATCTTAGCCAAAAGGCCGAGAAGCTATGGAAGGATGGATGGATGGATAGATAGATAGATAGATAGATAGAGATGGATAGATAGATAAAAAGATATTAAAGAGTTTTTCCATTCCACTACCTCTATAGAAAGGAAGGCTGCTGAAACAGAGGAGGATCTTTTCTCTGGCTTAAGCACAGATCTAGTCTTACATACTGTGGCTCCCTATATAACTGAGGCCATTTTTCAGTGCTTTTCAGTTTAGGAAAAACTTAGGAAAAGGAAGGAGGCTAAAATCTGACCATTCTTCCCAAACCTGAAGGTGATTTTCTGTTTTGTTTCTGTTTTGTATCATTGTTTGAAAAAGAGAGCACTGGGCTAATGTCCCCTGAACATCACACACACATAGTTACATAGGATCTTGCTTCTGAAGATCATGTACATCATCCAACACTATAAAAGCAATGCTATCTTCAAGCAGGCCACTAGGGTAGTTGTGGCATTTCATCACTCACCTGAATAAAGAAGTAGATCTTTCTTGTTTTAACAGTCTGAAATTGAGGGGATGGGAATTCTAAAAATTTTTGATTGAGCTTTCTTTCAGTAGTTCTACCAAACATATTTGGACTCTTACTATTGCTTCCTTAGCAAGATACAGAGAATAACCCTCACAGAGGCTGGCCTTCTGTCTCCATTTACCACTACGTGTTATGCTGTACCCCAAAGATATTGCTGACAGGCTTTGATTGCAACAGAAGGCATCTTTGTGGAGTCATGCATATGGGGCAGTTCTATAGCACATTTCACACATTGCACTTCGTGAGAATGAACATGTGAAGTGCCAACTGCTGACGTTAAAATATGGCTACGGTATTAAAAGAAACTTGCTCAGAATTTAAGAGATGTCACAGGTCATCCTTTATAGGACAACACTAATAACAAATAAGAAAGACAGAAAATAAGTTTAAAAAGGAGGAAGGAAAAACAAAAACCCTGAGTATTTGAAATATCTTTTTCATTAGGAAAGAAACTATTTGTAACCAACAAGGAAAAGACTGTTCTGCAGCTCCTTATTTGACTTCAGTATTTGGGTAGAGTCATCACTAAAGTGTCTGTTTTTCTGCAGCCTAGTTTTGAATGTAATGTAAAAAAAGAAGCAAATGTTTCATTTGGGCACTTTGAAATGTTTTACAAGTGAGCATTTATATGTATCTTATCATGCAGTCACCCTACAAAGTCAAGCTAAGATAAAAAAAGTTTTATATTACAAGTGGAAACTATGATTTTCAAAAGTCGGGGAAGAAATAAACAGCTAATCTCCATTGTGTGCACTAGAAACAAAATCTAGTATAATGACACAGGTTTTTCTCTCCTTCTAACAGTGGTTAAAGCTAAACCTTTGCTAAGAGGCCAGTTGGGTGTCACAATGCCCATTTGACCACACAGAGGTTCAAACTCTCAGTTTCCTAGAATGATTATGTTTGCCTTGGCTGAAATTATTTAATTATTTTTAGACACTTTTGAGACAGCTACAACATTCCATTATTGCATTATTGACACAGAACACACCACTATTTTTATTTTAGAATGTTAAACTATTTTAAACATGCTGACAATTATGGCAAATAGTTTAGCAAAACACAAAGTAGCCACCATCCACTTAGTGAATTTTCATAATTTGCTATATTTGCTTCAGTTTTGTTTTTGTTTCAGAGAGGAAGTATTCGAAACAAAAGTGTTACCTACACATTTATCCCCTGGAGATTTCTCTGAGATTCTATACCATTCCCTTCCTTCTCAGAGAAAAATCACTGTCCTGAATTAGGTGTTTATTATAACTGCATATATTTTAAACATATATTGTATAATTACATATTCATAAATGCTCTACAGTATAATTTTGCTTATTTTTAAGTTTTATATAAACTTACGTGTAAATGATATTACAACTATTATCCTGCAACTTGCATTCTTTCTACTAAAAATTATGGCTTTGGTATATAGTCATGATGATGCATGCTGCTCTTACTCATTACTTTTAACATTTGTGGAATATCTTTTGTTTGTATCAGTGCATTTATCCTCTTTTCTGTTAATAGACATATAGATTATTTTCTCTTTTTTTGGCTTGTATGTGTATTCTCATATATCAGTGAAAAAGTTTCTCTGTGGTATACATCTAGATGTGAAATTCCTGCATTATGGAGTATACCTGTCTTCAGATTTACCAGATATTGCCAAATTGTTCCATATCGTGGGTATACTCCCAGTGCTCTACAATCTTGCAAAACTAGATATTCTCAGACTCTAATTTAATTTTTTTGAGTTTTCTGTTAAAAATTTTTATTATGTAAAATTTTAAGCATAGTGAAATATAATGTAATGAACCTTGATGTACTTCTTTTACAGTTTCAATAATTATTGACTTATGGTCAGTCTTGGTTTAGGCGCACAGCCACTCTCTATACGCCCACTCCATTATCATTTTTTGATATTTTAAAGCAAATCACTAACAGCACATTATTGCATCTGAAGCTAATTCATTTGATGTCTCTAAAATATAAGAATTCTTTCAAAAAAACTGATAAAATCAAAAAAATTCTTTCAAAAAAATGATAAAATCATTACCATACCTAAAAATTTTAACAATAATCTTTTAACATAGTTACATACCCAGTTAGTGTTCAAATTTTCCCAGTTGTATTCTATATGTTTATAGTTCATCTGTGTGAGATCTAAATAAGATCCAAATTTTGATATGTCTTGTCTCTTTTAATCTGTATGTCCCCCTTTTTCTATTTATTTATTACTTTTACATTCATTTTTTGAAGAAACAGGGATATTTGACATAAAGTTTCTCATAGTCTGAGTTTTGCTGATTATTTCCATCTCAATCCAATAGTGCTATGATAACAAAATACCTGAGACTGCATAATTTATAAGCAATAGACATGTATTGCTCACAGTTCTGGAGGCTAGGAAGTCCAAGACCAAGGTGCCAGCAGATTCAATGTCTGGTAAGAGCTGTTCTTTGCCTCCAAATGGCGCCATGAGTGCTATGTCCTCTGGAGGGAAAAGGGAAAAGGGAGCCTAGCAAGTTCCTTCCAGCGTTTTTGTAAAGGTACTAATCCTGTTGTAATGACAGAGCCTTCATGACTATCACTTCACAAAAGGTCCCACTTCTTAATACTGTTGCACTGGGGATTAAGTTTCAGCATGAATTTTGGAAGGACACACATGAAAGCCACAGTACTATCCTAGGGTATTATGTAAGAATTTCCAGTAATATTTCATACATGGCAGTATGTATTATATTAACTATGTTTTCTTATTTTTGTATTTTTAATGCTCTAGCATTAGTGGCCTCTCTGAATGGGAAGAGACTGTCCCTCCAGGGCTAGCAAGACATAGTAAAAGACTTGCCTAGAAGCATGTCTTTCACATGTAAACTAACCAACCAGAGTCTGTACTCTGAGGCACCTCTTATCTGGCTCTTATCTCCAGGAGGCAGCATTCCTCTGTCCTAAGCACCAAGGGCCAAGTACCAGACAACCAAAGACCACCACTATAGTCCAGCAACTGCCAACATTCTTCAAACAACCCTACCTAAACTGCTCTGCTTTGCCTTCCCCTTGGAAAACACAATAAAGGCTCTGGACCATGCTGTCCCTGCACCCCTTCTGCTTACTGACCAAACCTGGCATTTCTCCATGTGGCCCTGAATGCTGTGATACACCCACTCCGCTTGTGCAATGTAAATAATAAAAATCTCTCAATGGCATTAGCTTCTCTATATTGTCACCCAGTCACCTCTACAAATTAAAATCCCATGGGTACATGACACATGTACTTCTATTAGAAAGCATGTAATGTCTTGTCTTACTTTTGGTGATGTTAGCAATCCTTGCCTCCATTAATTTATTTCACTAAGGGTTGTAAAATGGTGATATTCTCATTCTGTCATTTTTCTTCATTTATTAGCTAGAAATCATTTATCAAGAGAAATTTTCATTACTTATTTGGTTCCCTTGGGTTATGGTTTTTATTGGAAAGTCAGAAAGAATATTTGATTCTTTATTTATAAGCTACTAAAATGAGTTGGCTTTCTGGCATCTTTTAAAAGTGATGAACAAGGTTTGTCATGGTGGTAATTGTTGTGTAGACACATTGTTATCTCAAGAATCTATACATATATACCTCAATGCCTTAATACATTTTTTGGTTATTATTCTTATTGATGCTTATTTTTGGCCACTGGGAGCCTCTTTAAGTTGGCTCCTAAGTCCTTTTGTCGTGACCCTAGTAGTTTGGAGAGCTTCCTTGCTCTTGAAAGTGACAAAATATTTCTGACAATTCTGTAAATTATGCTTCCAGATCTGGAATCAGCTCTTTCTCCAAGGAGCCTTTGTTCATTTTAGTAGGAAATGGTATTTAGAGACTAAGTGTAGTTACATTGTTGAATTAGGGGTACATACGTGTAGATTTATGTTTGGTCTCTTTATTCTTGTCACAATACCTTACCATCTTAACTTCCATAGCTTAAAGTACTGGAATTTTTAGGGTAAGTCTTCTTACCTTTTCTTCTTGAAAATTCTCTTGAATAGATTTGACCCTTTTGGAATTACATATAAATTTAGAATCAGCTTATTAAGTTTCATGGAAAAAAATTCAAAAAATTTTAAGCATTTTACTGATGTTATAAATGAATGCTAGGATAATGATATCTTTGTATTATTGCATCTTCCTATTAATGAATATGGCATATTGTTCCTTATACTTAGATACTTTTTCTATCTCTTAGAAACATTTTATAATTGATAGGAAGTTTTGCTCATTTTTTTATGTGTAACTGACAGTATTTGTGTCTGTTGTGGATCTTTTTTTCTATTTTATACATATATTATGTATATATTATAGAAAATATAATGTTATATATTATAATATATAAATGTAATATATACCTACATTTTATATTTAATATATATTTATATATTATATTATATTATATAGTACATATATTTTCTGGGAATGTAAATTAGTAATAAAGTATATTATACTTTATTAAAATAAATGAGCTTCAGAGAAAGGGAAAATCTGGCAATCATCCTGAGAGTATATGAATAAAAAGAGTAAGAGTAAAAACTGGTCAAATCGGTATTTCTCAAAGTGACAAAGCAGAAAATAAGTTCCCTGATATTTGACTGGCCAGTTTGTGGGAAACAGTAGTTGTGAGTCAAATATGAGACACTGATGATGAATGAATGAAATCGGATGGCATAAGAAACATGGTTTTTCTTTAGACTTCCTACCTTTGATAGAGCTAAGATACAGAAAAATGTTTCTCTACTAGAAGAAAAAGAGAGAAACACATAGTGACAAATGCTAAAGAGGCCATTGAGAGTGGTAGTCAGGGAGTCAGCTGCTACTCAGCTACAACCACTATCATGCTGCAAGAATGTGAGCCTGCTGTAGCCTGGTCCTCTGAATTTTCAAAGCAAACCAGAAATTCAGATTTTGTGAATTCTCTTGGGTGGTAAGTTTTGGTGACAAATTCCAATATTTTAAGAACATTGTTTGACTGTATAAAACACATATATAGATTGTTTATGGTTTGAGGGCCGCTTTTCTGTGATCCCTGGATTAGAGATTGTTAGGGCTCAGAAATCAGTAACTCCAACTGTGGCGTTTTGACATGCTGAACTGCAGAAACCTCATGTGAGTGCCCTCCTCCACCCACCGTCTCTCCCAAAACCTTTATCTGCCTAAGATCCAGCCCCACCAAAAGGAACAATTGTTTTTTCTTCTCCCTGTAAAACCAAGAATGCAACGATGCCTGAACAGACCCTTTCACAAGATAATGGACAAGCTAATTTCTGTTCCCTGAGCCGTTCATTCTCCCTAGTAATCCCCTCAACAGAATTTCTCTTCGCCCCTCTCAGGTAACCTGTTTTGCCAGGGCAGTATCTAAGCTTCTGAACCACTTGGAATGGTGGACATCCCTCAGTGATTCTCCCCATGTGCACATTAAATAAATATGTGTGCCTTTTCTCCAGTTAATCTGCCTTTTGTGAGTTGATTTTTCAGCAACTCCCCAGAGGACAAAAGGGAAGTCTCTCTTGGTCCCCACAAGGTTTTCTAAATATAATAATTTTTAAAAGTTAGTATTTGGATGGTTGGAATACTTTAGTCAATAGGGACAACAGAAGTAAAGCCTCACTTTACTTTCCCGGTTTTTTTTGTTTGTTTATTTGTTTTTCAATCTACAAACTCCTCTTTCCCATCACACTAGCAATTCTGAGACACTCCAGTAGGGGGCACCTATCACGTCATTTGAGGATCTCTGCCACCACTGAAGATGGGATTGTGCTGCTTTCCTTAAGTTGTGTTGAGATAAGAAAAAGGTAGACTAAGATAATCATATAAACACAGACTCTGAAGTCTGGAAGAAGTCTTGGAAAGAATTAATTCCACCCAAGGCTATGTAGGTGAGGAAGCTAAGTCCCACAGAAATTGAGTGGCTTGTTCCAGGACACATCTTAAATTAGTGGTATCTGCTGCTTTTTAGGTTTCTTAATAATTTTCAAGTTTTGTGCTGCAGTGTACAGTTAGCCAAGCTAGTCATGGGATTGCATGAACATCCCAGGGAAATGCTAGTTTTTTTTCATTATGCATAATTAGGGCTTAATTAAATTTAATTATTTATAATTATCCAAGTAGAGATTGAATATGCCATATTGTCTTTACTATGCTTGAGTAAAAATATAAAAGGCCTGTGAAGGCAGTAATTGAATAAGAATGCAGAGCCTTGTATGTGTAGTAATTACACTGTAGTTTCCTGCTAGTTTCCAACACTACTGATGGAGGTTTGCATAAAAGATCATTCCCTCCTCATTATAACTCTAGGTAGAATTATCCTTTTTTATACTATAGGCTTATTATAAAAATTCTTTACACATATGTGGTTGTGTATGTGTACAAAACAGGTGTTGAAGCTTTTAAACAATCAGTATGAAAAATAGTAGAAAGCAAACTTATTACCAAAAATAATTAAATGTCACCTAATTTATTGATAATTCCAGGTAAATAACAATAGTACATGTTATAATTTCTTGAGTCCTACTGTATTAGTCCATTTTCATACTGCTGTAAAGAACAGCCCGAGACTCGGTAATTTATAAAGAAAAGAGGTTTAATTGACACACAATTCAGCATGACTGGGGATATCTCAGGAAACTTACAATCATGGCAGAAGGCAAAGAGGAAGCAAGGCACCTTCTTCACAAGGCAGCGGGAAGGAGAAGTGCTGAGCAAAGGGGGAAGAGCCCCTTATAAAACCATCAGATCTTGTGAGAACTCACTCACTATCATGAGGACAGCATGGGGGAAACTGCCCTCATGATTCAATTATCTCCACCTGGTCTGTCCCTTGACGTATGTGGATTATGGGGATTACAATTCAAGATGAGATTTGGGTGGGGACACAAAGCCTAACCATATCACCTACCATGTATCAAGTGATGCTAAGCACTTTGCAAATTATGTTACTTGTTCTTTTTAACATGCCCAACAGATAGCTAGTATTCCTATTGTAGTTTTGGTGATAAATTCAAATTTATAGATGAGGAACTGAGGCTCAAGTGATTAAGTGACCTTGGATTTGACCTGAGGCCTCTGACTTCAGAGTCTGTAACAATATCTGCACTGTGTTGCCTACCTAAGTAGATGTTTCAGATGACGTTAGCATCATCTAAAATTCTAACAAAAAATCACTCATTATAGTCTTTTAGAGGATTAAAGACAGTTTACCAAAACTGTTTGTTCTTCATTCCACATTTCCCTTGGAAGTTCTGAGACTTGATTTCCTCAATGCAACATCTAACTAGTGGCATTGCTCAAACTTTTGGCTTGTGTTTCTTTCTAAGCACGTACTTCATAAAATGTAGTTTGAAGTGAGACCCCTTACAAAGAAAGTGAAAAGATCCAAGAAAGCAATGCTGTCAAAATGAATAAACATTGTAAGAGACTATTTGTGGGCATTAGTGAGGAAATTATCTGAAAATATGTCATAAATTTAGATCCCAATTAAACACAGGATATACAATAGTTGCCTATAAAATGTGAACATGTTGTAGATACTTTAAAATCTCAAGTTTAATGCTTAATGAGAAAGAGCTGTTGTATGATGTCAAACAGAGTAATATTGCATTTTTGAGAAATCATATCTTTGACTTTCTCTGTGAAAGTAAAATTAATCTGTGAGTAATTAGGATGAAAATTGTTTCCTGTTTTCTCAGATAATACTTAGAACTTTAAGTAAAGGCAATTAGTTGTGGTTTACTCTCACAGGCAATAGAGTGGATTGTTAGACTGGGATTGAGCTGGGAAACTCTTTAACATACAGACTTCTTTAAACCTTGGCTGGTAACCAGTATTTGTCCCCTTCCATCTTGAAGAGTTTACACCAACTTTAGTGGCTTACATTTAAAAAAGATAGTGTCATAAGTTTTTCGCTCCCAGACTTTTCAGTTGTTGTTTGTTCTAAAATAAATTTATTTGCATGCTATAGGTAGTGGTATGCACTTTCTACTTTGCTACACTCTCACCATTCCATATTATGTTAATTCTAGCTGCTTCACTCACTTATGTTTCTCTTGGTCATGAAGGCATTTGATTTGCAACCCTCTTTTATGGTCTAACATGTATAAAGAAATGCAATATTGGATTTTATTTGAGCAGAGTGATTAAGACACTGGGGACAAAAAGGAAGAGGTAATTCTTCATAGATTGGGGAAGACTTCAGGAAACGTTTCAATAAAGAAGTAGCCCTTGAATTGTCATTGTAATCCCCTGATGGATTCTTCCTGTCCACTGCACAGACAAAGCCAGTTCACTGAGACTGTGGTATTGCAGTAAAGAAAGTGTTTAATGGACGTGAAGCCAATCATGTGGAAGATAGAGTTATTACTTAAATCAGTCTCCTCAAAGGCCCAGAGGTTAGGGTTTTTTCAAGAATAGTTTGGTGGGCAGGTGGCTAGGGAATGGAGAATGCTTATTGGCTGGGGATGAAATAGTAGGGGTGTGGAAAATGATCCTGGTGCACTGAGTCAACCTCTCGGTGGGGGCCACAGGACTATGTGAGTCTTGAGTCAGCTGGTCGTTAGAAATGCAAAAGTCTGAAAAAAAAATCTTAAAAGACCAATTTTAGGTTCTACAATAGTGATGTTATCTACAGGAGTAACTGGAGGAGGTTACAAGTCTCGTGACCTCTAGAGAAATGTCTGGTTTGTGTTTAAGTATATCTTAGCAGCACTAAGGCTCCTTTCATAATTCTAACCTTCTGGCCTTTCACTAGTTTTACAAAGGTGGTTTAATTTTGGGAAGAGCTATTATCATCCTTGCTTAAAGGTTGAACTATAGGCTAAATTCCTCCCAAAGTGAGTTTGGCCCACACCCAGGAATGACCAAGGACAGGTTGGAGGTTAGAAGCAAGATGGAGTCAACTATGTCAGATTTCTCTTACTGTCATAATTTTGCAAAAGCAGTTTCAATATTAAGAGGAATAGGTATTATGTAGATTTATAGGGAGGGGAGGAGGTTATGCTGGGTATAGGGAGCATACAATTGAAGAAGAAAACTCAAAGGAGAGAAGGGGACCAAAATTATGGAGGCAGGTAGGGGCTGAACAATGGAGAGCATGAAATGACATATTGAAAGGTGAATAAGTATTCCCTTTGTGTACCATCTATAATATAACCCTAATTTCTATTCCAAATATGTGCACGATCAGTTATGGGCATAGCAGAATTATGGCTTGGGGGTAAGAAATGGGTTGCTTACAATCTGATCATAAATAGTTTCCTGAAGATCAAAACTGGAAAAGGGCATCAGAAGAGGGTGCCTCTTTCCTTGTCATCATTTGATGATGAAAATGTTCTATCTAGACTGGAATATTGGCTATATAAGTCAAAACTCATCAGATTATAAACTTAGGATCTGTTACTATATGCAATAATACCTCAGTGAAAAAATTAGGAAACAGGGAACATTGTTATGTAATAATGAAAACAATAATGATGCTTTAAAGTTATAAGTGAAAATCTCTCAGGGTGATGACAATCTGACCTTTTTGCAGTATTAGGGTATGTTTGCAACTCTTCTTTGTCAGATATTTTTTCCTCTCTTTAATTCAAGCAATTATTTCCAGAAAAATATTCCAATAAGAAAGTAATCTATTTTCAGTTAAAATTTTTGTATAGATGACATTTGGCAGAAATATTAATTTTTATATTTCAGTCTTCTACCCAGTGGGTGCTACTTAACATCAATTTCAAATAATTGAAAAGTAAGTGTCAAACATTCTGAGAACTCTTAAGAAGAGGAATGTATATATGAGTAATTGTAAGGTGGATATCACCATATGATTGGTGTGAACACATTCTTATTTCATTGTACCACACAGTTCATTTGACTGACTGTCATAGACTCACTGGTTGAGAACTCAGCTTCTGTAGTTGGATAGATCTGAATTGGCATCTTAAGTGTAAAATTTAGTAATTATACGATATTGAACTTGTTATAGAATCTCTTGAATTAGTTTCCTATTGCTGCTGTAAAATTACAACAAACTTGGTGACTTAAAACAACACAGATTTATCATCTTGCAGTTCTGGAGACTGGAAGTCCTAAAATAAATAAGCAGGGCTGTGTTTCTTCTGGAGAAACTAGGGGAGAATTCATTTCCTTGACTTTCCTACCATATGCTTTCCTTGGTTTGTGGCCCCTTTTGCTATCTTCAAAGCCAGCAGTGACTAGTTAAGTCTTTCTCATGCTGCATCACTCTCAGACTCCTCTCTTATGGCCAAATCTTTCCTATTTCCCTCTTATATGGACACTTCTGATTACATTGGGGCCACTCAGGAAATCCAGTTTAGTCTCCCCATCTCAAGATCCTTAGCTAATCACATCTGTAAAGTGTGCATATTCACAGGCTCTGAAGATTTGAACACTGACATCTTTATGAGTCATTATTCAGCCTACCACAACTGTCACCAGTAGAAAAGGAATAATAATACCTACTTTATAGGGTTACTGTAAGGATTAAATGGACAGTGTCACTGCTTGACACATGTAATGCATTCTGAGTAAAGTTAGTTTTCTTTCTAATTTTTAATTGTGGTAAAATATACACAAAATTTACCATCTTAACCTTTATCAACTGTACAGCTCTGTAGTGTTAAGTACATTTACATTATTGTGCAAATCATCTGCAGAGCTCTTTTCTTTTTGTAAAACTGAAATTCTATACCCATTCAACAGCTTCCCATTCCTTCCCCCACCAGCCCTTGGCAATCACCATTTTACTCTATGTCTATAAATTTGACTACTCTAAGTATCTCAGGAAAGTGGAATCATACATACAGCATTTTCTTTTTGTGACTGGCTTATTTCATCTAGCGTAGTGACCCTAAGCTCCATTCATGTTGTAGCATGTGTCAGAATTTTTTTTCCTTTTTAAGGCTAAATTATATTCTATTGTTTGTTTATGCCACATTTTGTTTATCCATTAATCTATCAGTGGACACTAGCTGCTTCTACCTTTTGGCTCTCATGATAGTGCTATAATGGACATGAATGTACAAATAGCTCTTTGAGCCCTGCTTTTAATTCTTTTGGGTGTATACCCATAAGTGAAATTGTTGGATCATGTGGTAATTCTATTTTTAATTATTTTAGAAATTGCCATTTAATCTTCTATAGTGGCTGCACCATTTTACATCCCTACCAATAGTGCACAAGATTTCCAGTTTCTCCGTATTGTCACCAATACTTCTTTTCTTCTTCTTTTTTAAATAGTGGGCACCCTGATGAGTATGAGGTGATATCTCATTGTGCAGTTAGGTTTGGATATTAATAATGATAAATTCTGCCATCCTGAAGAATGGTGGTATAATCTTAGGCAAGTTACTTTGCTTCTCAGAACCTTGAGTTCTTACACTGAAAATGGGGATAGCAATAATTTGCGGTACCATAGTAAGGATTAGAAATAAGAAGCAATGGGCCAGGTGCGGTGGCTTACGCCTGTAATCCCAGCACTTTGGGAGGCTGAGGCAGGCAGATCACGAGGTCAGGAGATCGAGACCATCCTGGCTAACACGGTGAAACCCTGTCTCTACTAAAAATACAAAAACATTAGCCAGGTATGGTGGCAGGCACCTGTAGTCCCAGCTACTCGGGAGGCTGAGGCAGGAGAATGGTGTGAACCTGGGAGGTGGAGCTTGCAGTGAGCCGAGATCATGCCACTGTACTCCAGCCTGGGTGACAGAGCAAGACTCCATCTCAAAAAAAAAAAAAAAAAAAGAAATAAGAAGCAATGTATGTAAAGTACCTACGCTTACTAGAAATGATAGAAATCTATAAGAACAATGGCAAATTTATTAGGGTTCTCCAAAGAAACAAAACCAATAGGAGAGATATACATCTATTCCGTATTTATCTATTCCATAAATATAAATAAATATATATGTTCCATATATCTATCTATCTATCTATGTATCTGTCTATCTATATATATATATATAGAGAGAGAGAGAGAGAGAGATTACAAAGAATTGGCTCATATGACCATGGAGGCTGAGAAGTCCAAAAATTTGGTATCTGCAAGCTGGAGACCTAGGAAGGCTGGTGGTGTATTTCAAAGGCCTGAGAGCCAGAAAGCTGATAGTATAGATTCCAGTTGGAGTCTGAAGGTCTGAGAACCAGGAATGCTAAGGGCCAAAGATTCGTGTTCCAGCTCAGTCAGGCAGAGAGAGAGCAAATCAACCTTCCTCCACCTTTTTACTCTGTTTAGCTCCTCAACTGGTTGGGGAGGGCCACCTGTTTTACTCAGTCCATCAATCCAAATGCTAATCTCTTTCAGAAACACCCTCACAGACATACCCAGAAACAATGTCTAGTCATATATCAGGGCATCTCATGGCCAAGTCAATTTGACACATAAAATTAACCATTACAACAACCATCACTGTGAAGATATTTAAAGGGAAAAGAATTAAGGAGAAACTCATCCTTGGTAGAGGGCAAAAGAATTTGAGTTGACTTTATTCTGAAGGTCAGCTTGTATAAAAGAGATTCTACTAGCTTAATTTTGCTTCTTAATTATTCCTTCCTTAAAATTTTATAAAGAGGTTCAGGATTTGCTTGCTTTCTCCTCATTCCTTTGAATCATGATACAAATTTAAATCTTCTTACTTTGTGCCAAATAGCATATTTCTTATGTTAAATTCATTCACTGAATCCTAGAGCAGACTAAACCTATATAATTAGTCTTACTAAAAGCCAGAAAGTTAGCTGTCAATGCTTCTATTTAACATGATGTGTGATGAGCATGTCATAAATCCAAACTGAGTTCCCAGTGTGCCATGCTGGTAATAAGTTCAGATCCACCGTAATTCTCCAGCATAATGTTCATCATTCAACAAAAGAAAACTCACCCATGAAAGCAGATTGTTATTTCTGGTGTAGAAGTGCAAATGAATGAAATACGAATATTTGTGTATTTAAATTCTAGTAAAAAGCCTTTTATTTACCGGGGGTCTATTTCTCTTCTAACACACATGTATATGTTTATATGTGGAGACAAATTGTTTGGGTTCAAATACTGGCCCTTTCACATACTAGCTGTGTGTTCTTAACCAGGTTACTTAGCACCTCTTTCTTCAGTTTCCACATATGTAAAACAGGATATAAATAGCATGCCCCTCAGGATTGTCAACTATCAGGTTGAAGAACGGACTAAGTAAATTAATACATGTACAACCCTTAAGACAGTGCTTGGCACATATAAGGGCTGTATTAATACTTGTTACTATTTCTGTAGGCTTTTTAAAAATGACATTATAACTTGTCACTTCATCTAAAAGGTTGCCCAGGTGTTAAATGATGGATTTAGACAAGCTGGACACCAAGTTTGCGTTCTATCATTCTACAGCTGATTTAGGGTTGAAGACAAACTGCTGTATTATCAGGATACAAGAGTTATGAGTTCTCTGATGGCATACTCAGTCTAGTCCCAGAGAGAAACCAAAAGAATGAATCATTTTACTAAATAAATATTAGATAAACTTCTGTATGTTTTACTGATATCATGGGCAAAGGACAGTTGAACAGTAGCCACTGAACAAAGTCTGCAGCACTATAGGGTGCACATGGCAGTATTCTAGTTAAGAGACTAACAATTCTTCTTGCAAAGCAATACAAAACTGTTGAATTTTATGACCTAATCATACAGGCAGTGCATTGTGCTATATAATCTATTTCTCTCAGCATAATGCAGTAAGCTTGTACTTGCAGGATTATCTGTGGCCCTGTGTAAACTAAATGGCCTGCATTTAGTTTATAATGGATTAGTACCACATCTAATATTTTATGGATAAAAGAGTATCTTTCTTAAGTGGTTAAAATAGTCTACATGGCATAAAACAATGCCAGATAATAATAGAAATTGATTTTGTAAATATTATTTCTTTAGTTTCTGCCTGAATAGAGCTTGTAAAATGTAAAATGTGTGTAGTGGTTTCAAAATGTTATCTGTGGAAAATGTACTTACTGAGTAGGTGATGGATTTGGGGGAGTTTAGCAGAATGTTTGCCCAAGTACTTTGAATCCAGAATTCTAAGTGATCATGACTGGCAAGCCTCAGAGGGTCTGTCTTCCAGCCCTATTGTTTTAAAGATGTGTGAATGGAGTTCTGGAGAGGTTAAGTTATTTAGCCAGTGTTGCATAATTTCTTAGAGACAGAGCTAAATGAGAACACTGGTGTCCAGTTCTTTCCACAATATTAAATTTTATTTTATTCCTTTCTAATTTTTACGGACTTGTGGAAGTCAAAGGAATTACTATATCCACATCACTTTTTAATCCCATATTCAGACAGTAATCTATAAACATGTTTACTTAAATACAATTGCAGTTTTCTACTAAACTCCAGACCTCTCTTCTGGGCTGTTTTCCTTGCCAGCAACTCTGTCACAAGATATGATTTTTCTTAAGGGTTTCTGAAACAGGTAACATTGAGAGTCAATTGACAGAGGGCCAAAGCCCTGAAGTCATCAGTTAATATCCACATATATTTACATACATATTTATTTTAAAATGAACATATCAGGTGCAGCCCAAGTATGAACTTTTCCCACTGACCTCATTTAGATGAAAAAGAAAATGAATTGTTGCAAAAATTCAGCACAATGGAAAAGGGCTCATGACTAGCTTAAACGGCATTAGCCAGTCCATACTACACCAGTCTATACCCACAGACCCTGTGGCATGGAAAAAGGTCACCGCAGGACATTTGTTCTGCAAAAGTTGTTATGTGTCATGTCCTGTAGTCCTGTCATGGTGGCCACAGTTGATTGGTGCATGGATCTATACCTTAGGAAACACCATTTAAGCACACACATAGGAAACCGTTGGTTTGTCTTGAGAAGCATATCCCCTAGAGATGTTTCAAATCAATGATAACTGATCAGACCTATTCAGCCGTGAGCTGTGGCTAAATTATGAGAATGGTTGAATCACCAACACTGGGAACAAAGGGCTCATGCTTCTTAGAGAACAACAGGTTATCTGAGTCACTTCAACTGTAGGATTACTAAAGTAGTAAATATTTTTTGAGCATTGACTATGTGCTGGACACTGTTCCAGATGCTTGAAACACATAATAAATGAAGCCCTAACTTCATGTAGTTTCTTTTTAATGGGGACAGGAACAGACAATAAGATATTGATATAATAGATTAACAGCACTATCACTTAGAAGGTGGTAAGTATTCTACGGATAAGAAAGGTAGAGTTTGGTAAGGGGGGATCAAGAGAATTCATAATGCTGATAGGCGGGGGCTTGCAATTTTAAACAGAGTATTCAGAGCAGTTCATACTAAGAAGATGTTTGAGCAAACATTTGAAGGAGGTGATGAAGTTAGCTGTATGGATGGCCAATAGATGATGTCCTACTGTTCTAATCCACTTTTAGGTTTGCTATATTGAGTTGTATGAGAGGGGGCCCACTGGGAAGTTGCCTGTGGCCCAATCTATAAGGGGTGCTAAAACAGCCCTAAAACTATAACAAGATGTACTCACCAGAACTTCTCTAAGAAAGAGTATTATATTTGGTTGAAAGGAATTCTTGAAAAAGGTTTTAAAGGTATGGGTGAGATCCATCTCAAGGGATATCAATGTCTCTTAGACATTGTATTCACATAATTCCTAAACTCACGTTCAAAAAGGAAAAGTTTCTTATCATCTATAGGCTTTTATTTGGGGGATGTTTCTCTTTCCTGGGTGAATTTTGCATTTTTGGAGTCAAATTTGAATTTCTTTGGAAAATTGGTTTTCTTTGGAAAATTGATTAAGCCCTGCCGCTCAAGTCTGTCCTTTCTATCTTTTTTTCCAAGTAATTCTTAGCATGTCTCCTAGTATTGGAGAATATTGGGTTGAAGGGGTGACATTATTAGACCGCACGAGTGCAGTGGGCAGTGTTGCCATCCCACCCGGATCACTAGCTCTGTGAGTGCATCCCTCAAACTGCTGGGCTTTGTCCCTAACAACTGTCACTTACAACTGCCCGTGGACACTGGAGCCACTGGAGATGCATTCTTCTGAAATTTCCCATTCTTTTCTTCTCAAGCCTCCCTTGACCTTTGTCCTTCCAGGGTGGCTTGTAGCCTACGTGTACTAGGGTGGGATGTAAGTCCAGTTCCTTCATCTCAAGCCTGTGATGCCCCTGAGATTAGGCTAAAATCACTTACTTAGCTTCTTCCCTTTTCCTATCCTGCTTCCCCACTCCCTTATTGGTCTTTCGTAAATCATTGCACCTGAGTTTCTGCTCAGGCTTTGTGTTTGGGGTAAACTCAAACTATGACCACAGGGTGCCCACAATTCTTGGTCAAATCATGGCTATATATTTCAGCCTCAGAAGTCCTTAAAAGTATATGGCTGCTGAGATGCTGCCCATAATTTATTTCTTTATTTACCTAAACATTTTCTGTTCCTTGAAATTGAGCTGAGCCTAACTATGCAAATGACAAGTCCTTTCCTAGGAAAATGCTGGATCCCAGATTCTTTGATGCTTCATGGGGAGCCATGTATATAGTACAGTTGACCCTTGACAATGCAGAGGTTAGAGGTACTGCCTCCCACTATGCAGCCAAAAATTCACATATAACTTTCGACTTCCCCAAAACTTAACTATGAATATCCTACTGTTGACTGGAAGCCTTACTGATAACACAAACAGTTAATGAACACATATTTTGTGTGTTATGTGTATTATATACTGTATTCTTACAATAAGGTAAGCTAGAGAAAAGAGAATGTTATTAAGAAAACAATAAGGAAGAGAAAATATATTTACTATTCATTAAATGGAAATGGACCATTATAAAGGTCTTTATCCTTGTAGTCTTCATGTTGAGCAGGCTGAGGAGGAAGAGGCAGAGGAGTGGTGGTAAAGCCGAAAGAAAAGTGTCATATAAATATACCTGCATACTTCAAAACTATTCAAGAGTCAACTGTAGTTCTTTAATTATGGCAAGATGGTTTTGTGTGTCTTTTATAAAGATGTAAAGACGTTTAACCACATAACACTTTGAGTGGAAGAATTATTAAATTCTTATATCAGACAAAAACTTTAGAAACTTTTTTCCTGAAGCACATTAATGACAAATTTAATCAATTAAATTTCATGAAACAGTTTAAACAACTAAAATATTGGTATTGCTGAATAGTTTGCATAAATTAAGTATTTTAAAAATCAGACAAATATGCACAAATGAATACAGTTACATGTAAATTTATTCTAAAACACCAACACTACGGGTTTAAAGTCACTTCTTTTTTTCTATGTTAGTTTCTATATGAGACTGGCATTTTAGTTATGTTAATTTTGATATTTTCCAAAGGTTTTAAGAATATAATGTTAACATATTCCTAGGGTTACAGAAACATTACCAGGCTAAAAAGAAAAAGAACACCTCCTTAGCCAAAAGAAGCCACAAGATCTGGATAATCAGTGGATCAATTTCTTGTTGAGACAGTGGAATTTGGATGCTCCTTCCAAGTAGACACACACACAGGTCATTTGGCTGAACTTCCTCTGTATAGTTAAATTTTTCTAGTTTGGTCAAAAGATTTTCAGTCATAACTCTAAGATGGGTTTTCCTTCTTCATGTATTCAATGCATAGATCTATAGAACCACCATAACCAGCAAAATATAGAATGTTCTCATTAATCCCCAAATTCTCTGTGTACCTTGCCAGTCAACCACACTCCCTACACACACACACACACACACACACACACACAAAGAACCCCAGGTAACTAGTGATTTGCTTTTACTCACTGTAGATTAGTTTTGTTCTTTCTATAATCTCATATAAATGGAATATTATATTTCTGGCTTCTTTCAGCTGCGTAAGGTTTTTGAGCTTCCTCCATGTTGTTGCCCTTTAGATGGCTGTACAATATTTCAGTGTACAGGCACACTGCAGTTTATCTATTCATATGATGTATATATGGGTTATTTCTAATTATTGGCTTTTTTGAATAAGGTTTCTAGAAACATTTACAGACAAGTTTTTATGAGAACATGTTTTTATTTCTTTTGAGTAACTATCTCTGAGTGGAATTGCTGGGTTGTGTGGTAAGCGTACATTTCATTTTGTAGGAAACTGCTGGTTTTGCTACACCACTTTTACATTCCCACCAGCAATGTATGAGAGTTCTAGTTCTTCCACATCATTGCCAAGCTTTTCAGTCTTTTTAACATTAGCCATTTTAATGGGTATGAAGTGTTATCTCATGGTTTTAACTTATATTTCCCTGACGACTAACGATTTTAAACATATTTGTATGTGTTTATTGGCCATTCGTATTTGTTTTCTGTTTGTGAAATGTCAGTTTAAATCTTCTCCCTGTTAATTTTAATTGAACTGTTTATCTTTTTATTCCTAAATTTTAAGAATTCTTAATAGATCCCAAATACAAGATTTTTATCAGACGTATGTATTGTGAATATATCCTTTTAGCTTATGACTTGGTTATTTCATATTTGAATGGTGTCTAAGAGCAGAAATATTTCTTTTGATGAAATTCAATGAACAATTTTTACTCTTATGGCTTGTGCTTTTTGAATTCCAAGAAATCTTTGCCCATGCTGGTGTCATAAAGATTTTTTTCTATGCTTTTTTAAAAAAATAAACTGTATGGCTTTAATTATTTACTTTTAGGTATATCGTCCATTCAAGTTAATTTTTATGTATGGTAGGAGGTAAGAGTTGAGGTTAGTTTTTTCCCTGTATATATCCAATTGCTCCTGTAGCATTCATTGAAAATGCTTTATCAAAAATCAATTGACCGAATATTTGTGGTCTATTTCTCAATTCTCTATTCTATTTCATTGAGCTTTACAGTGGCACCATACTGTCTTGATTACAATAGTATAGTAATTCTTGAAATCAGGTATTGCTAAGTCCTCCTGCTTTGTTCTACTTTTCAAGATTGCTTTGGTTATTTTATGTCCTTTACATTTCCATGTATATATTACATTGCGGTAGTCAGAGCTACCATGAATTCATCTATCTTTCTTTGACTCAGCATTTTGTTAACACTTTTCTTACCTATGTGGTTTTCTTGATCACAAAAGCTTTTCCCTATTTGACAAACATTTATTGGTTGCATTTTCCAATTAATTTTTCTAACTGCTTTGTTTTGTATTATGGAAGATGCTTCCTTTTATAAATATGTATAAAAAGTATCCCATGAGCTGCAATGAACTCATCACTATTAAACTACATACAAATTTTATTTTTACCATTAGAGCTCATTTGTAAACACTGATATAATGACTAATTTTTTTAATTCCAGGGAAACAACACAAACTCTACTGATATGTCCATGTTATTAAAATATTACCACTTATTTTATATAAAGAGGAAGAACACAATTTAGTTTTCTAAAACACAGATCATCCACATATTCCTGGACTGTTGATATACCCATTTTTGAGTTTAAAAATGACATTAGAATCTTGAAGAATTATTTCACTCTGGAAGTTTTTATTGGTTCAGATTTACTGCAAAATAGACATTATAATGACATGTTCAAAAAGATGAAAGAACATGTTTCATGATCCAAAGTATGTCATAGAGGGATGAAACAGAAGTTTAAGATGATAACCTCACAGATGCATAGCAGGAGTTCTAGGTTTATATTTTGGAAAGGAAATAGTGTAGAAGAGGTTTTAAACATATAGTGTTATATTCACAGTAACAGTCATAGGGACTTTGGTTTCTTACCGAACTCTTACTTCAGACTTGCCAGTAAGATAAGTTTCAACCATAAGTTGCTATATATTGTATATGTAGTGTGTTCAAAATTGTACCTAGCATGATGGGATAGCAAATTCAATTTTTACATATAAATGGATAGCTGGGTTTGCTACAAGTATAGATTTTAAAATGGACATCATTATAAAAGTGACAACGGCTAGCTGAAAAGAGTGAGCCCAACTTCCAATTGACCTGCACTGAAATGCCTCTTTCAGATGTTCATGGACTCAGCCATATTCTTCAGGACATATGTAATCAGGCAGTGTTCCTGTCAGGGCTCTTTGTGTCAAGGAAAAGAAACCCACCTAAGCTAGCTTAAGAACTTAAATTTTTACAAAGATATAGTAAGGGTGATAGAAATAAAAAATTAGATTCATTATGTAACCAGGTCCTGGGACCTGAAATTGTATAGCTATCAGGAATTGAGGTTACTCTATCTCTGTGGGGCCTTTAGGGTTATGGGGTCTCTGCTACTCTCTGTGTCTATGATCCATCTTCATCTCTGCCTACCTCTTATTCAGCTTGTACATATCTCAGAGGGGCTGATTCAGTCCTTGTTACATCACGAAACCTTTTATAGTTATGTTTCTGACCCTCATCTGCTGATTAGCCAAGGACTTCAGGCTCCAAATTCCCAGGGAAGATTGGCTCCACTTAGTTTTTAGCCAAGCCTCACGAGCCATAAGTTTTAGAAGCAAATGGAGCCACCATCTTTGGGTCAGTTGTCACATCAGGTCCAATGAGCTGTGGTTAAGGAAAGGGTCTGGGGTTATCTGGTAGAGAACATGATCATTCAGGCCAGTGGAGCCTGCCACATAGTGTGTGTTGAGTGTTGAATGAATGAACAAATAATGAATCAGTGTCCTGTCCGAACGAAAAATAAAGCAGAGGACCTTGAAGATAAAACTTGGTCATGTTGTAGGATTGCAGGCAACAAAAAACAGAAGAGAAGGCATTAAATTTATCTCTAGACATTTTACACTGAATAGAAACAGGCTATATTTAAAGTTGTTATGTCATTTGTTCACCACATAATTACATGGTTTAGTAGCCCTGCTGCTTGGAGGAATAAGACTAGATCAGAAGAGCAACAGTATGATCTCATAGGCCTAATTCTTGGTATTATTTCCTTCTGTTTTTAAGTTTTTGCTGATTATTTTGTGAGTTTAAAAATATTTCCTATCATATTGCATAGTAGCCATTTCTTCATGTGTTGCATTGTGTCCTTAGGAAGGAGAATGTAATTGGCATGTTAGTGGGATGTTTATTTCTTGATCAATATGTTTATTATCTTAATCTGAAAAATCTTCTTAGAAAATCAGAGATTATAATTGTTTGATTTAGGTGTTTGCTGCACACTTCTAATCTCTGAGGATGCTTATCTTCTGAGCTACCTCATTTGTCTTTTGGACAAGAGACATTTTGGAATCGTTCTGTTTAAAATAAAAGTACCTTTTTCTTAGAATTTATTTCCCATTAGACTGGATTTCATATAGCTTCATAAATTTTCTTGTACATTTTCCTTATGATGTGTGGAGTTATGTTTAAATGAATAGAGAAAATGGGTTATTGTAGGCCCCTATATCTTCTTCCCTTGATGTGCTTCTATATTGAATCCTTTGCCTTCTGAACCATAAACTGGTACTCATTTGGTTCTGTGACAACTGAATATGCTTCCATCCACAGCTCCTTCAGAGCCCCAGAAAGTTTGTTTCCATGGATACTTCTGCTGAGGCCTGCGTCCGAACAGCATGCAAATGTACCAGGTTGGCCTTTACTACATTCTACCTTGCCTTCGCCTGTGCTTGCCTCCACTTGATATTTAGAAATGTTTTCATAGATTTCATCCATGCTAAATCCATTAAGAAGTAGTGTGGGCACACAATAGGCACAGAGGGTCCACAAAGATGAATCTTCACACTTTGAGAATTCATGAGCATAAGCACTTTTCAAATGACTTCTCTGTTGGTAACACTATCATCTTTCATTTGGGTATGTTTGACTTATTCTTAATCCAGATTGCCAAGCATTTCTGAGATCAGCAATCAGTTCTACCCTCTCATCTTCTCTTTTATTGCACTTGAACTCTCTGGAGATAGGCTTGATTCTTAACAACTAGAACAAATATCATCTGGTTAAACAGAGACCTGTGTTAACAAGTTGGCACAGCTGTAGGACTACCAGCACTTGCAGGGAAAATGTATTAGTAAAACATTGTTTTGTTTCTTGAGAATCAAGGGAAATTCTACCAAAATCTTCCTGCAGCAGCTTACAGGTCCCATTGCATGTATTCCAGTGTCCTTGTGACATTCAGAGACTCTTCTCTTTAATTACAAGCAGATGTGAAGATTGAAATATCATGCTTGATAAAGTAAGTAATGTGGCAAATAATTCAGAGAATTATAGCTCATCTTCTAAGACAGGACAAAGAGAAAATCACCCTGAGAGGAAGCCTTCTTTGGAAATGTTCACCATGGATAGATTTCTTATTTAGTATATTGTGGTGACCTTGCTCTAATGCTTTTTATTGTCATCATTCCTTAGCAATAAACCAGAAATAGGAAACCACTCTCAGGTTCCAGTGGGAGTGGGATGTCAAAACTACAAAACTGAACTTAAAAGTGTTTTAACAGGTTAAAAAATAAAAGACCACAGAAACCACATGGACCTCAGAAGGGGAAGGAGCTTGTTTACAAGGTCAAGTCAAAGTGTAGTCAAGTGAATGACCTGTATCTGGGGTAGAACTGTGCCAGAAAGAGCCCTGGACACTCCTGACAGTAAGACTGAGGCAGGTTGAATATTTAAGCTAAACACGTAATTAAAAAGGTCTCACTCTCTATAGCTTTCCAAACCATGCAGTCTCTGTACATATACGTGTATATATCAGTGAGTGTATGTGGATGAGTGTGTACATGAGTGTGGTGTGTGCATGTGGATCTGTGTGAATGTGTATGTTTATGCGAGTGGGGTCTATCCCACTGCTGGTGATAGGTGCTATTTGGGCTATTTTCTATTGTTTATCACCATGGTCATTAAAAAACGATGTTTTCTTCGTGTTGTTTTTGCGTGCATGTTTGCTTCAAACTTGCAGATTCCTAATAGACTGATTTCTTCCTCTTCCATCAACCCTGTCCCTTGCTCCTCCCAAAGTGCATTCACTCATCATTCCCATTGTCACTGTCATTATGGATGGCTTACCATACGTGAGGTGTTCTGCTGAAAGCTAGACCCCATTCCTCCATGCAATACTTCCAACATTGCTGTGTTGTTGGTTACCTCAAATTCTTAAACATGACAAAACTAAGTCTTAGAGAGGCGAAGTAGCTTGGTTAAAGTCACATAGCAAGGGTTTGAACCCAAACCCATCTTATCATCAAATAAAGTTGTCCATTGTTACTCAAAAAACATTTTTAGCAATTATTTAACAATTATTCTGATTAAAGACGGTGAAATGAAGAACCATCAAAAGTCTACCTTCCCCTGGATCTCAGCTACTTGGGAAGTTGAGGCAGGAGGGTCCCTTGAGCCAGGACTTCCAGGCCAGCCTGGGCAATATAGTGAGACTCCTTCTATTAAAAACAAACAAACAGGAGTCCTGGGGTGGAGCCAAGATGGCCGAATAGGAACAGCTCCGGTCTACAGCTCCCAGCATAAGTGGCACAGAAGACGGGTGATTTCTGCATTTCCATTTGAGGTACCGGGTTCATCTCACTAGGGAGTGCCAAACAGTGGGTGCAGGACAGTTGGTGCAGCACACTGTGCGTGAGCTGAAGCAGGGCGAGGCATTGCCTCACTTGGGAAGTGCAAGGGGTCAGGGAGTTCCCTTTCCTAGTCAAAGAAAGGGGTAACAGACGGCACCTGGAAAATCGGGTCAGTCCCGCCCTAATACTGCACTTTTCCAAGGGGCTTGGAAAACAGCACACCAGAAGATTGTGTCCCGCACTTGATTAGGAGGGTCCTATGCCCATGGAATCTCCCTGATTGCTAGCACAGCAGTCTGAGATCAAAATGCAAGGCGGCAGCGAGGCTGGGGGATGGGCACCTGCCATTGCCCAGGCTTGCTTAGGTAAACAAAGCAGCCAGGAAGCTCGAACTGGGTGGAGCCCACCACAGCTCAAGGAGGCCTGCCTGCCTCTGTAGGCTCCACCTCTGGTGGCAGGGCACAGACAAACAAAAATTCAGCAGGAACCTCTGCAGACTTAAATGTCCCTGTCTGACAGCTTTGAAGAGAGTAGTGGTTCTCCCAGCACGCAGCTGGATATCTGAGAATGGACGGACTGCCTCCTAAAGTGGGTCCCTGACCCCCGAGCAGCCTAACTGGGAGGCACCCCCCGGTAGGGACAGACTGACACCTCACTCGGGCAGGTACTCCTCTGAGACAAAACTTCCAGAGGAACTATCAGACAGCTGAATTTGTGGTCTCACGAAAATCCACTGTTCTGCAGCCACCGCTGTTGACACTCAGCCAAACAGGGTCTGGAGTGGACCTCTAGCAAACTCCAACAGACCGGCAGCTGAGGGTCCTGTCTGGTAGAAGGAAAACTAACAAACAGAAAGGACATCCACACCAAAAACCCATCTGTACATCACCATCATCAAAGACCAAAAGTAGATAAAACCACAAAGATGGGGAAAAAACAGAGCAGAAAAACTGGAAACTCTAAAAAGAAGAGCACCTCTCCTCCTTCAAAGGAATGCAGTTCCTCACTAGCAACGGAACAAAGCTGGATGGAGAATGACTTTGATGAGTTGAGAGAAGAAGGCTTCAGATGATCAAACTACTCCGAGCTACGGGAGGAAATTCAAAACAATAGCAAAGAAGTTAAAAACTTTGAAAAAAAATTAGACAAATGGATAACTAGAATAACCAATGG
Source organism: Nomascus leucogenys (assembly GCF_006542625.1). Taxonomy (NCBI): domain Eukaryota; kingdom Metazoa; phylum Chordata; class Mammalia; order Primates; family Hylobatidae; genus Nomascus; species Nomascus leucogenys. The sequence continues at coordinate 91,598,685 of NC_044382.1, read as the reverse complement.
AGAGAAGGGCTTAAAGGAGCTGATGGAGCTGAAAGCCAAGTTTTGAGAACTACGTGAAGATTGCAGAAGCCTCGGGAGCCGATGCGATCAACTGGAAGAAAGGATATCAGTGGTGGAAGAAGAAATGAATGAAATGAAGCAAGAAGGGAAGTCTATAGAAAAAAGAATAAAAAGAAACGAACAGAGCCTCCAAGAAATTTGGGACTATATGAAAAGACCAAATCTACATCTGACTGGTGTACCTGAAAATGACGGGGAGAATGGAACCAAGTTGTAAAACACTCTGCAGGATATTATCCAGGAGAACTTCCCCAATCTAGCAAGGCAGGCCAACATTCAGATTCAGGAAATACAGAGAACACCACAAAGATACTCCTTGAGAAGAGCAACTCCAAGACACATAATTGTCAGATTCGCCAAAGTTGAAATGAAGGAAAAAATGTTAAGGGCGGCCAGAGAGAAAGGTCGGGTTACCCACAAAGGGAAGCCCATCAGACTAACAGCTGATCTCTCAGCAGAAACTCTACAAGCCAGAAGAGAGTGGGGGCCGATATTCAACATTCTTAAAGAAAAGAATTTTCAACCCAGAATTTCATATCCAGCCAAACTAAGCTTCATAACTGAAGGAGAAATAAAATACAGACAAGCAAACGCTGAGTGATTTTGTCACCACCAGGCCTGCCTTAAAAGAGCTCCTGAAGGAAGCACTAAACATGGAAAGGAACAACCGGTACCAGCCACTGAAAAACCATGCCAAATTGTAAAGACCATCGAGGCTAGGAAGAAACTGCATCAACTAACGAGCAAAATAACCAACTAACATCATAATGACAGGATCAAATTCACACATAACAATATTAACTTTAAATGTAAATGGGCTAAACACTCCAATTAAAAGACACAGACTGGCAAACTGGATAAGGAATCAGGACCCATCAGCGTGCCGTATTCAGGAAACCCATCTCACATGCAGAGACACACATAGACTCAAAATAAAGGGATGGAGGAAGATCTATCAAGCAAATGGAAAACAAAACAAGGCAGCGGTTGCAATCCTAGTCTCTGATAAAATAGACTTTAAACCAACAAAGATCAAAAGAGACAAAGAAGGCCATTACATAATGGTAAAGGGATCAATTCAACAAGAAGACCTAACTACCCTAAATATATATGCAGCCAACACAGGAGCACCTAGATTCATAAAGCAAGTCCTGAGTGACCTACAAAGGGACTCAAACTCCCACACAATAATAATGGGAGATTTTAACACCCCACTGTCAACATTAGACAGATCAACGAGACAGAAAGTTAACAAGGATATCCAGGAATTGAACTCAGCTCTGCACAAAGTGGACCTAATAGACATCTACAGAACTCTCCACCCCAAATCAACAGAATATACATTTTTTTCAGCACCACACGACACCTATTCCAAAATTGAACACATAGTTCGAAGTAAAGCTCTCCTCAGCAAATGTAAAAGAACAGAAATTATAACAAACTGTCTCTCAGACCACAGTGCAATCAAACTAGAACTCAGGATTAAGAAACTCACTCAAAACCGCTCAACTACATGGAAACTGAACAACCTGCTACTGAATGACTACTGGATACATAACAAAATGAAGGCAGAAATAAAGATGTTCTTTGAAACCAACGAGAACAAAGACACAACATACCAGAATCTCTGGGACACATTCAAAGCAGTGTGTAGAGGGAAATTTATAGCACTAAATGCCCACAAGAGAAAGCAGGAAAGATCCAAAATTGACACCCTAACATCACAATTAAAAGAACTAGAAAAGCAAGAACAAACACATTCAAAAGCTAGCAGAAGGCTAGAAATAACTAAAATCAGAGCAGAACTGAAGGAAATAGAGACACAAAAAACCCTTCAAAAAATTAATGAATTCAGGAGCTTTTTTTTTGAAAAGATCAACAAAATTGATAGACCACTAGCAAGACTAACAAAGAAGAAAAGAGAGAAGAATCAAATAGATGCAATAAAAAATGAAAAAGGGGTTATCACCACCGATCCTACAGAAATACAATCTACCATCAGAGAATACTACAAACACCTCTACGCAAATAAACTAGAAAATCTAGAAGAAATGGATAAATTCCTCGACACATACAACCTCCCAAGACTAAACCAGGAAGAAGTTGAATCTCTGAATAGACCAATAACAGGCTATGAAATTGTGGCAATAATCAATAGCTTACCAACCAAAAAGAGTCCAGGACCTGATGGATTCACAGCCGAATTCTACCAGAGGTACAAGGAGGAACTGGTACCATTCCTTCTGAAACTATTCCAATCGATAGAAAAAGAGGGAATCCTCCCTAACACATTTTATGAGGCCAGCATCATCCTGATACCAAAGCCTGGCAGAGACATAACCAAAAAAGAGAATTTCAGACCAATATCCTTGATGGACATTGATGCAAAAATCCTCAATAAAATACTGGCAAACCGAATCCAGCAGCACATCAAAAAGCTTATCCACCATGATCAAGTGGGCTTCATCCCTGGGATGCAAGGCTGGTTCAACATACACAAATCAATAAATGTAATTCAGCATATAAACAGAACCAAAGACAAATACCACATGATTATCTCAATAGATGCAGAAAAGGCCTTTGACAAAATTCAACAACGCTTCATGCTAAAAACTCTCAATAAATTAGCTATTGATGGGATGTATCTCAAAATAATAAGAGCTATCTATGACAAGCCCACAGCCAATATCATACTGAATGGGCAAAAACTGGAAGCATTCCCTCTGAAAACTGGCACAAGACAGGGATGCCCTCTCTCACCACTCCTATTCAACATAGTGCTGGAAGTTCTGGCCAGGGCAATTAGGCAGGAGAAGGAAATAAAGGGTATTCAATTAGGAAAAGAGGAAGTCAAATTGTCTCTGTTTGCAGATGACATGATTGTATATCTAGAAAACCCCATTGTCTCAGCCCAAAATCAACTTAAGCTGATTAGCAACTTTAGCAAAGTCTCAGCATACAAAATCAATGTACAAAAATCACAAGCATTCTTATACACCAATCACAGACAAACAGAGAGCCAAATCATGAGTGAACTCCCATTCACAATTGCTTCAAAGAGAATAAAATACCTAGGAATCCAACTTACAAGGGATGTGAAGGACCTCTTCAAGGAGAACTACAAACCACTGCTCAATGAAATAAAAGAGGATACAAACAAATGGAAGAACATTCCATGCTCATGGGTTGGAAGAATCAATATCGTGAAAATGGCCATACTGCCCAAGGTAATTTATAGATTCAATGCCATCCCCATCAAGCTACCAATGACTTTCTTCACAGAATTGGAAAAAACTACTTTAAAGTTCATATGGAACCAAAAAAGAGCCCGCATTGCCATGTCCATCCTAAGCCAAAAGAACAAAGCTGGAGGCATCATGCTACCTGACTTCAAACTATACTATAAGGCTACAGTAACCAAAACAGCATGGTATTCGTACCACAACAGAGACGTGGATCAATGGAACAGAACAGAGCCCTCAGAAATAATGCCGCATATCTACAACTATCTGATCTTTGACAAACCTGACAAAAACAAGAAATGGGGAAAGGATTCCTTATTTAATAAATGGTGCTGGGAAAACTGGCTAGCCATATGTAGAAAGCTGAAACTGGATCCCTTCCTTACACCTTATACAAAAGTTAATTCAAGATGTTTTAAAGACTTACATGTTAGACCTAAAACCATAAAAACCCTAGAAGAAAGCCTAGGCAATACCATTCAGGACATAGGCATGGGCAAGGACTTCATGTCTGAAACACCAAAAGCAATGGCTACAAAAGCCAAAATTGACAAATGGGATCTAATTAAACGAAAGAGCTTCTGCACAGCAAAAGAAACTACCATCAGAGTGAACAGGCAACCTACAGAATGGGAGAAAGTTTTTGCAACCTACTCATCTGACAAAGGGCTAATATCCAGAATCTACAATGAACTCAAACAAATTTACAAGAAAAAAACAAACAACCCCATCAAAAACTGGGCGAAGGACATGAACAGACACTTCTCAAAAGAAGACATTTATGCAGCCAAATAACACATGAAAAAATGCTCATCATCACTGGCCATCAGAGAAATGCAAATCAAAACCACAGTGAGATACCATCTCACACCAGTTAGAATGGCCATCATTAAAAAGTCAGGAAACAACAGGTGCTGGAGAGGATGTGGAGAAATAGGAACACTTTTACACTGTTGGTGGGACTGTAAACTAGTTCAACCATTGTGGAAGTCAGTGTGGCGATTCCTCAGGGATCTAGAACTAGAAATACCATTTGACCCAGCCATCCCATTACTGGGTATATACCCAAAGGACTATAAATCATGCTGCTATAAAGACACATGCACACGTATATTTGTTGCGGCACTATTCACAATAGCAAAGACTTGGAACCAACCCAAATGTCCAACAATGATAGACTGGATTAAGAAAATGTGGCACATATACACCATGGAATACTATGCAGCCATAAAAGATGATGAGTTCATGTCCTTTGTAGGGACATGGATGAAACTGGAAAACATCATTCTTAGTAAACTATCACAAGGACAAAAAACCAAACACCGCATGTTCTCACTCATAGGTGGGAATTGAACAATGAGAACTCATGGACACAGGAAGGGGAACATCACACTCCGGGGACTGTTGTGGGTTGGGGGGAGGGGGGAGGGACAGCATTAGGAGATATACCTAATGCTAAATGATGAGTTAATGGGTGCAGCAAAACAACATGGCACATGGATACATATGTAACAAACCTGCACATTGTGCACATGTACCCTAAAACCTAAAGTATAATAATAAAAAAAAAAACATTACCTTCTGTACTATGAAATACAATGAATGAAACTAATTAGTTATGTACAAGCTTTTAATAAAATTTAAAAGAGTAGTAAGGCCGAGCTTAAAAACTTTGTGAGAAACAACTAAACAAAGGGTCATAACCAATGATGCTAACTTCAAAAAGTAACAGCTGTGAAAAGAAGCAAAGGATGTGTTCTGATGTGGCCTTGCCCTACCATGCCAGCCACAGCACTAATGGGCATCATCAGCAAAGGATAGAAAATACTAATATTCCAAATACAGAGAGAAGCAAGCAGGGCCATCATTTCCTTTTCCTGGGTGGCAGGTAGCGGGGCAGGTGCTGAGGAGAGAGAGTTGAACCAGAACAGTGAACACCAGGAGCTGACTCTGGGGCAATGACTGGTCCCAAAGCCTAAGGCTAGAATAGGGAAGTCACCAGACAGACACAGGAATAGGACACACCTCCTACTGCATCCTCCTCGGTGGAGCAAATCTCAACATAGGACATTTAGCAAAGAATGAACAAGCCTGGGAAACACTGCATCTGGACCCATGTGCTTGGCTAGGGATGGGCAGGCAGGGCATTGAATGTCTGGTGAGTGCAGGGAGAGTGCTAGAAAAACCTTACCTGAACTAGCCCCACCTTAAAAAAAACAAAAAAACACAACAACAACAACAACAAAAACTGAAGCGAGGAATGACAGTACTGGGCAGCCTTCTTCCATTTTATTTTAAAAACTGTTTCTGATCTCCACAATGCTTTTAAGGGATTACTATGTAAATTTCCCAAAGACCCATGGAGAAAGGTCACTCAGAGTGCTTAGCAGAGAGCTCCAAATCTGAGCTACTTGACACCTGCACAGAAGCAGTCACTTCAAAGGACACACGAGAGGGTCTTTCCCAGAGGATCAGAATGTAATCCCCTCCTTGGGCAAAAAGCTCCAGCTTTTTGTGGGCAGTTTCCCAGATTTCCCAAGAGGATGGATCTCACTAAGTCCAGTGGCTCTACTGTTAATTACTATAAGAACCTTCCAAATCTCAAATGAAAAGACGGGGTTACTGAAGACTGAATGCTTCGCACTTCATCTCCAGTAACAGCTACTCCTCCATGGGACAGGATGTGTCCAGCTTTGTATGTCTTTTCCCTGAGCACAGTCCTACTTGGCACAGCAAGTATTGAATAACGAATAGAATTGATAAAATTCTATAGCTGCTCTACTAATACTGATGAAAATCCTAATTGTTCTAGAACCTCACCTACAAGGTCTGATGTAGGAGAAACAAGGAAAAGACACATGTCCCCACCTTCCTCAAAATAATATGCCGTGGCCTCCGTTGACTAACACAAATCCCTAACATTTACCAGAGAAAACAGGAAAACCTTCAGGTTCAAAATGCTTAACGATGCCCCTGCAATTTCTTCTTCATATATTTAAAACATTCCTTTTCTTTCTATAAGCTGCTGGCTAGCAGTACAGTGGCATAAAGCACAATTCTTCTGTTTAAATTAACCTAAAGCATGCCAATAATGTTTATGTCAATACATCAGGGATAGGGGAAAGCTCACACATACTCTGTTCCCCAAAAATGGAGCTTACCCTTACTTGTTTTGAATTTAACTAGCATTTTTTGACTTTTTGTCAGCAAATGTCTTCTTTTGCCTTCTAGATGAAGCTCGTTTCCTCATTCCTCTTCCCAGGAAATCTCAGAACTCAAAAAAAAAAAAAAAAAATCAGCCCTTTTTCAGAAGTTGAGGCCCTGAGAAGTGAAGAAAAACCTGTCTCAGGTCATACAGGTGATTAAACATTGAACCAAGAACTCCCAGACACCTCTCTAGTTCTCCTACATTGTAGTGCATTCACCCAGCACTCAAATTGTTTTCTAGAACTTGGGTGGATATGGCCAGTCTACACAGAGAATTTCTCAAAACCTGAGACTCTTTGTTCTCTCTCTCTTTTCTTTCTTTCCTTGTTTCGTTCTTTCTTTCTCTTTCTTTCTTTCTTCTTTCTTTCTTTCTTCTTCCTTCCTTATCTTGTTTTCTAATAAAATTCTCTTGACATATTTTAACCATAATTCTTATTAATGGTGTGTTTCTCATACTTTGTAAAAAGTGGCATATATGTATACTTTTTTTCCCACAAAATTATGTAGTCAAAATGAGATTCCAACTAGAAGTGGTTGCTAAATGTCATATGTAGATGTCCACATAGACTAGAAAGCTAAATTCAACTGTGTCTTTGCCCAGCACACCTAATAAAGTCTGTCATGGGCGCTGACATTGTTTGGCTGCGTCCATGGAATCAGGAGTGATCAGATTGCATTCTCCTCTTTACCCCAAGAAAAGTCTCTATTGTGGTAGTACAGGACATTTACTGCAAGGCTGGAAAACAGAATGTTCAGATCCTAATGTCCAAAGTTTTCATGTAGAGAATTAAAGGGCTGTCCTAAATGTCAGAGGCAAGGAAAATTCTTGTCTTGTTCCTTACAGGTAAAAAAAAAAAAAAAAAAAACACTTCCCAGAAATAATCTCTGATTTCAGAGTTTCCTGATATTCACATCTCACGTCAAGTCATATGACATCCCGCCCTTCTGCTGGCTGTGGAGAGGGAGATCATTGTGTTGCTTCAGGATTCTTGTGTTTTAGAAGTGCTAAAGAAATGTCTCATTCTCACGATGGGCCAATTTCTTTCTTGCTAGGTTTTATAATAAAATTTGGGCAGAAAAAGCAATAATGTTGATAGTTTGTATGACATTAAGTATAAAACAGCTTTCCAAATACAGAAAAATAGATCATTCCCAAAGATTTGCTGACATTTGTTTCTGGTCAACAATATTCCTCAAAATTTAGCATTATGGGATTTACCAAGCAGACAAAACAAAATGAAACCTAACATCCCTGGGAAGATTCAACCTATTCTATGTGGGACAGGTGCCAGTGAACTTGCTGAAGTGGTAGGCTTGCCCCCAACACAGCCTGCTGAGTGTTGCTGAGGAGTGGCAGCTTCCAACCCTGTCTCCACACAGAAATCTCCAGGCCTGGGGCATGGTTCAGAAGTACCATTGCCTGGGCCCCATTCCCAGACATTTTTTTTCCTCTGGGATGGGGCCTGGCAATTAGAATTTTTTTTAAAAAAGCTCTGGAGATGATTCCATGTACAGTCAGAATTGGAAACCATTAAGAGACTGGCCCAAGTGAATTCAGTTCTCTGCAGGAACAATTAATCAAGTGCTATGAACCAGGAAACTTTACCTGCTTCTCTCAAATATCCATCTGATGTGCATACCTTTCTCAAGAATTTGCAAAAAGAGATATGATCAAAGTTTTCTGAAAATATCTCTGAGTAAATGTATAGATTTGTCAGCACATACAGCATTAGTACCAATGCTCAAGCTCATTGACTTAAAATAGAAACTGCTGTATTGATTTGTGGTCCTTACAGAGGCAGAAATAAATTGTAATTGGAATCAAATTGCTCAGAAAATCCCCCTGGCAAGTCTATCTCCTAAGGAACATTCTTAAAGAATAAGGAACATGTTATCCTATCCTGTAGGCTTCATTCTGCCTGCTCAGGCCCACAGAGGCAAATCAGTGGCTCTGCAGACACACCCTTCTCCTGTAGAGAAACTCCTTTATAGGCAGGGAAGTATTCCCGGTCCATCACAGGGCTATTGGGCACAGACACACTTGCCCACTCAGCCCTGTGGAGCAGGGGAAGAGAGGTGAGCAGAGAAGGAAAAATGAAGAACTGTCAGGCCTGCTAGGGGTCTAGAGACCAGGGCAGGGATGGGAGAGAAGAGTCTCTGGAGGGAAGGGCACAGGGGCTTTTGCACCTACATAAAATAGTTTTCAATTCTGGCTCCCTGTTAGAATTACTGGCAAAACTTTAAAAATACTATACCAATACCCATGTTCCACTTGGATCAGTGAAGTCAGAATCTTTATGGGCAGGGCCTGTGCCATCAAATATGTCTTTAAAACTCTCAGAGATTTGGCCAGGTGCGGTGGCTCATGCCTGTAATCCCAGCACTTTGGGAGGTCGAGGCGGGCAGATCACGAGGTCAGGAGATCGAGACCATCCTGGCTAACACCGTGAAACCCCACCTCTACTAAAAATAGGAAAAAAAATTAGCTTGGTGTGGTGGTGGGTGCCTGTAGTCCCAGCTACTGGGGAGGCTGAGGCAGGAGAGTGGCGTAAACCCAGGAGGCGGAGCTTGCAGTGAGCCGAGATCCCGCCACTGCCCTCCAGCCTGGGCGACAGAGTGAGACTCCTTCTTTAAAAAAAAAAAAGACTCTCAGAGAGTCTAAAAGGCTGCCAGGGTTGAAAATCACTACTGTATTATCAGCCTCTTAAAGGGCAGGTAAGATGGATTAGCCATTTATATAGTATAATCTCTTGGGTGCTGGGAAAATCCACTTTCCCCTGAGTTCCTCCCTTACCTATACCTTAATGCACAAAAATTCTACAATTTGAGATGTCTTCCTTTGGCTTAATCAAACATTGACCTTGTTCTGTGTTAATAAAGCACACACTTCAGAAAGAAGGAGTATATGGAGCTGAATTTGATTCACTTTAATCATTCTGGGTATTTTGAAAGAGGAAGAAAAGGCCACAAAGTCAGAAGGAATGTTGGGGTATCAGGAAGGACAACACCAGGATAGGAACAGGAAAGGGGAACTAGAGACTAAATCAACCTTCTCCATTTTGTCTAGATCTTGTTCCTGAGGATGACCTCTGCAGACTGCTGGACCCAAGAGACTTGTAGGTATGGACCCCCACTTCTGAAACTGGAAAGACACGATTCAGTGGTTACAAGGGGGTAACAATAGGGCCCCATCCAGCCATTCTTTTGGTCCTTAAGCCTTTGGGGATCAGAGAACACATCTAGGCTGATACCATGGGCTGATAGATGGCTGAGCAGCAGCCATCCACAGCCAACTGAGGCTAGCAGCAAAAGAGATAGGACAAGGAGTCAGGTCCCCAACCCAATCTACTATTCTCCACTAGACCACAATCCAGACCACCTCTCCATTACTTGGATTTACTTTGTTCTATGGAAGCAGGTGCTGTTTCTTCTTCCTAGGGGCACTTACTGGCTATTATGTTTTTTTGTTCCCTGAATATAGATGGCTTCCAGCTTATAAAGAAATTGTGTTTCAAAAGTTCAGGTATAATGTAATTATTTGTACAAATATTATGTCTCTCCTATAGAAACAATGTAATATGTGGTGGTTAGGTTCCCAGGTCAATTCATGAAAAGCTTTTATCATAAACATTCCTGAAGGAATGTAATCATATGTAACCAAGGAAATAGGAGTTTTCAAGTCAGGAAATCTTGACTTGTAAATCCAGTGCCTCTCTCTCTGCCCAAAGAATTAATCAGGTACTGTCTCCTCATATATATCTCTCCTCCCCAGCAGTCCTGCTATAGCAACATTTTTGGGAAATCACATCAGAGTAAATATACCCTGATCAGTGCATAACTTGATAAGTTATTCAACTTGTTTATTTTGCAGGGTTTGGGGTAGGGAATGAGAGAATCTTCCCTCCAGGTTTATGTTTTATAAATGCATATATTTATAAATAAGACATACGGATAAAATCCACATATTCACTTCCTAGCAGAATTGCTTTCATCGAGAAAAATATACATTTTTGTATTTAAAATTTGGTTAAGTGTATTCAATGCATCAGTCTAATCATATCCAACAGCAACTTGGCAATTTCGTGTCTTGAAACTATGGTATGGAGCACAGAGCATGCCATCTTTGAGGATGTTTGGCATTTCAGCAATAAACTCAAGTGAAAGAATGACTTCAGACAAATTTTAGGGCCATGTGACTGATGTATTAGTGGAGAAAAAAATGTTTTCCCAAAGATGACTTTGAAAGATGGCATAGAAGTTTTGCTCTGAAGACTTATTTTTATGCCTTACAAAGTGACAAAGATGTGACAGGCTCTATGAAGGCAATGGGGCATTGAGCCAAACAGGCAAAAGTAAGCATCCCTGTAGGACTTAAGACAAAAGAACCATGAATGCAGCCATCCATAGGGGTAGGGAACCTGCCTTTTGAGCCACATAGAGGATTTTCTCAGATGAAAGGAAAGAAAAACAACAGCTGAAACAACAAGAAACAAAAATCAGGGTCGAAGGTCCTCAGAGCAAATCTTCAACACTCCCAGCCTATGACTGCTGGACTGTGGATTTCCTTTGAATTCAGAAAAGGCAAGAAGACAGTAATTTTTAAACTACCATTTCCTACAAAAACACATTTCTTTCTTTAGCCACATGCTATTGGCTGATGACACAAGAACTGTCTGAGATGTGAATCAGTACCTGAATTCCTGTGTGTAGGGTCCTCTATTGCCCTTTAATTTTGAGGTTCTATTCATCCATCCAGCCATCCATTCAATGAATATGTAATGAGCATCTACTAAGTGCCAAGCAATGTTGTAAGCTCTAAGGATAAAGTAGTGAATAAGACAAAGTCATTTCCCTTATTTTATAGGGAAAACAGAAAATAAGCAAATAAGTTAATTATATAAAATAATGTCAGGAATAACGGCTCATTAGAAAAGCTCAGCAGTTAAGGAAATATAGTGAAGAGATGACACACACCTATTTTAGATAAAATGGCCCTGCTGAGGAGGTGATATTTGAGTGGACTCTTAAGTAGAGACGGAGTCAGCTATTGGAAAATGTGGGGAAAAGATGGACCAGGTGGAGAGGTTTGCTATAGCACGGGTCCCAAACACCCAGGCCATGGTACTGGTGGCCTATTAGGAAGTGGGCTGCACAGCAGGAAGTGAGTGGTGGGCAAGTGAAGCTTCATCTCTGTTCACAGCTGTTTCCCATTGCATTATTGCCTGAGCTCCACCTCTGGTCAGATCAGCAGGGGCATTAGATTCTCTTAGGAGCAGGAAACCTACTGTGAACTGCACATGCCAGGGATATAGGTCACATGCTCCTTATGAGAATCTAATGCCTGATGATCTGTCACTGTTTCCCATCACCCCCCAGATGGAACCATCTAGTTGAAGGAAAACAAGCTCAGGGCTCCCACTGATTCTACATTTTTGTGAGTTGCATAATTATTTCATTTTATATTACAATGTAATAATAATAGAAATAAAGTACACAATAAATATAATGTGCTAGGTTCATTCTGAAACCATCCCCCGTCCCTGGTCTGTGGAAAAATTGTCTTCCACAAAACTGGTCCCTGGTGCCAAAAAGGTTGGGGACTGCTGTGCTATAGCAAAGGCCTTGAGGCAGGAAAAAGCTTGGCATATTGGGAAAAAACAAGACACCCTTTGAGAGCAAAGTGGGGTGAGAATGGTAGATAGGCTCTGAAAGGTAAGCACAGATTAGAATATGTAGAGTCTGTGGATGTTGATAAGTTAGTAAGGAGTCTTTGAAAGGAAGCTATTAGAAGGTTTGCAGCAAGATACTAATGTAAAATTATTTATGTTTCACAAACAATCCTGGAAAACCCGTTTCTGCTGGAGGAATAGATATTGGATTTACCCTTATGCCTGAAACAACTAAAAGATCAGACAAAATATATAAAACAACAACTCTCAAGACATTGCACATCACAGGGGGAAGGATGTCTGAGATATGGAAAACAAATTAAGTGAGCCAAACAATGGCCCTGCTTACTGCCTGGAGAAAGTTTCCAGGTCACAGTGCAAGGACAGGGAACTCAGGCAGAGTCCAGTGATCTCATGAGCTGAAGAGCCAGCTGTGAGTCTGGGGACACCAAAGTAGTAAGAGATCACAGAGCAGAGTACCAGAGAGGAGAAGGCTGCACAGAGGACTCCAGACATCTATAGAGGAACCCTCCTTGAGAGTATTCATTCAGCTGAGTCCAGATTAGCGCTTGTGTATCAGTTCATTCTCACCCTGTTATAAAGAATTGCCTGAGACTGGGTAATTTTTTTTTTTTTTTTTAGACGGAGTCTTGCTCTGTCACCCAGGCTGGAGTGCAGTGGCACAATCTCGGCTCACTGCAAGCTCCACCTCCCGGGTTCATGCCATTCTCCTGCCTCACCCTCCCGAGTACCTGGGACTACAGGCACCTGCCACTATTCCTGGCTAATTTTTTGTATTTTTAGTAGAGACGGGGTTTCACCGTGTTAGCCAGAATGGTCTCAATCTCCTGACCTTGTGATCTAACTGCCTCGGCCTCTAAAAGTGCTGGGATTACAGGCTTGAGCCACCGTGCCCAGCCTGAGACTGGGTAATTTATAAAGGAAAGAGGTTTAATTGACTCACATTTCTGCATGGCTAGTGGGGGGCCTCAGGAAACTTACAATTATGGCAGGAAGCAGGTACCTTCTTTCCAAAGTGGCAGGAGAGTGTATGTGAGTGCAGGAAAAACTACCGTTTATAAAATCATCAGCTCTTGTGAGTATTCAGTCACTAATATGAGAACAGCATGGGGCACACTGCCCCCATAATTCAATTACTTCCCTCCCTTGAGACATGGGGATTACACGTCCCTCCCTCAACATGTGGAAATTACAATTCAAGATGAGATTTAGGTGAGAACACAGAGCCAAACCATATCTTTCCACCCCAGCCCCTCCAAAATCTCATGTCTTTTCACATTTCAAAACCAATCATGCCTTCCCAACAGTCCCCCGAAGTCTTAACTCATTTTAGCATTAACTCAAAAGTCCACAGTCCAAAGTCTCACCTGAGAAAGGCAAGTGCCTTCCACTGATGAGCCTGTAAAATCAAAAGCAAATTAGTTACTTCTTGGATATAATGGGGGTACAGATATTGGATAAATGCTCCCATTACAAATGGGAGAAACTGGCCAAAACAAAAGGGCTACTACCCCATACAAGTCCAAATCCAGCAGGGCAGTCATTAAATCTTAAAGCTCCAAAATAATCTCCTTTGATTCCATGTCTCACTTCCAGGTCACAGTGATGCAAGAAGTGGGCTCCCATGGCCTGAGGCAGCTCTGCCTCTGTTGATTTGCAGGGTACAGCCCCCTCCCAGCTGCTTTCATGGGCTGGTGTTGAGTGTCTATGGCTTTCCCAGGTGCGCAGTGCAAGCTGTCGGTGGATCTACCATTCTGGGGTCTAGAGGTCAGTGACCCTCTTCTCACAGCTCCACTAGGCAGTGACCCAGTGGGGTCTCTGTGTGGGGGCTTCAACCCCACATTCCCCTTCCATACTGCCCTAGCAGAGGTTTTCTATGAGGGCTTTGCCCCTGCAGCAGACTTCTGCCTGGACAGCCAGGTGTATCCATACATCCTCTGACATCTAGATGGAGGTTCCCAAACCTCAGTAGCTGTCTTCTGTGTACCTGCAGGCCCAACACCATGTGGAAGTCACCAAGACTAGGGGCTTGCTCCCTTTGAAGCCATGGCCACAGCTATACTTTGGTCCCTTTAGCCCTGGCTGTTGGGATGCAGGGAACCAAGTCCCAAGGCCGACAGAGCAGGGGTGGCCCTGGGCGGGGCACAGGAAACCCTTTTTTCCTTTTAGGCTTGTGATGGGAGGGGTTGCCACAAAGGTCTCTGCGTGCCCTGGAGACATTTTCTCCATTGTCTTGCCGATTAACATTTGGCTTCTGGTTTTGCATACAGATTTCTGCAGGAGACTTGAATTTCTCCCCAGAAAATGGGTTTTTCTTTTCTATCACATGGTCAGGCTGCATTTTTTAAAAAGTTTTATGCTGTGTTACCTCTTGAACCCTTTACTGCTTAGAAATTTCTTCCACCAGATGCCCTAAGTCATCTCTCTCAAGTTCAAAGTTCCACAGATCTCTAGGGCAGGGACAAAATGCCACCAGTCTCTTTGCTAAAGCATAGCAAGAGGGACCTTTGCTCCAGTTCCCAATAAATTCCTCATATCCACCTGAGATCACCTCAGCCTGGACTTCATTGTGCACATCACTACCAGCATTTTGCTCAAAACCAGTCCCCAGGCTCTAGGAAGCTCCAAACTTTCCCACATCTTTCTGTCTTCTTCGGAGCCCTCCAAACTGTTCCAACTTCTGCCCATTACCCAGTTTCAAAGTTGCTCCCACATTTTCAAGTATCTTTGTAGAAGTACCCCCACTCTCTGCAGTACCAATGTACTGTATTAGTCCATTCTCACACTAATATAAAGAAGTGCCTGAGACTGGATAATTCAAAGGAAAGAGGTTTAATTGGCTCAGTTCTGTATGGCTGGGGAAGGCCTTAGGAAATTTACAATCATGGTAGAAGGGGAAGCAGCCACCTTCTTCATAAGGCAGCAGGAGAGAGTGTGTGAGAGTCCAGGAAAAACTACCATTTATTAAACCATTAGATGTTGTGAGAATTTGCTATCGTGAGAACAGCATGGGGGAAACCACCCCCATAATCCAGTCACTTCCCTCCCTCAATACATGGGGATTACAGGTCTCTTCAGCAACACGTGGGATTATAATTCAAGATGAGATTTGGGTGGGAACCCAGAGCTAAACCATATTAGCATGTGTGTGAGGAAAGTACCCAAACCTGAGGAAAAATTTTCCTGAAAGAATAAGGGGAAATAGTAAGCAACTCACAAGGGGCCAGAAATACTGCCTGTTTCCAACAGCTACAGGGGAAAACCTCACAATTCAGAGGACATCTGCTAGAGAACTAAGAAGAGTGTTGCAACAATTGTGGGGAAAAAATTAACCCTAAATGAAATGCTGCTGTGATTCTTCTAATAAAGCTTAAAAAGTAACTTAAAAAGTAACAAAGTAACTGAAAAATATCCAGCACTCAGCAAGGTACAATTCACAATGTCTTGAACCTAAAGGCATGCCAAAAAAAACATAAGAAAATAATTAGAAGATCAATCACTCATTTGGAACTGACCATGATCTGTAGTTGACACAGATGATGGAATTAGTAGATTAGGATACTTAAGCAATCATTACTATATTTGTATTTGTATTCGTCCATTTTCATGCTGCTGATAAAGACATACCTGAGACTGGGTAATTTATAAAGGAAAGAGGTTTAATTGACTCACAGTTATGCATGGCTGGGGAGGCCTCACAATCATGGTGGCCTCACAATCAAGGAAGAGCAGAGGGACCTCTTACATGGTGGCCGGCAAGAGAGAATTTGTGCAGGGGAACTCCCCTTTATAAAACCGTCAGATCTTGTGAGACTTATTCACTATCATGAGAACGGCACAAGAAAGACCTGCCCCCATGATTCAATTACCTCCCACCAGATCCCTCCCGTGACACATGAGAATTATAGGAGCTAGAATTCAAGATTTGGCTGGGGACACAGCCAAACCGTATCCTCTAGCCAAAGAAGCTAGAGGCAAGATTCAAAAAGTTAAAATATAAATAAAAATATATATTTATATATTATATATGTTATATATCATATATTATAGATTATATATTTATATATATAATACTATATAAAATATAAAAACAACCAAAATTTAATTTGTACAAATGAAAACCACACTGTGTGATTAAGACATTCATTGGATGGGACTAATAGCAGAATATCCATTTCAATAGAAAAGATTAAGAAGTTTAAAAGTATTGCAATAGAAACAGCCTCCCTCCCTCCCCACCACCCCCTCCAAACAAAAACAGAGAAAAAAGGCTAAACAACGATGACAACAAAAACCAGAGCATAGTGATCTGTGGGATGACATCAAATGACCAAATAATTAGAGTAACCAAAAGAGAGTTGAGAAGGGTGAGACATAAAACATATTTGAAGACATAATTGAGAAAAATTGTCTAAACTGATGAAACTATTAGCCCACAGATCCAAGAAGCTCCATAAACCTCAAGAACAAGAAGTATAATGAAAACTACATCAAGACACATTATAATTAATAGAGATCAAAGGAGCCAGAAGAAAATAGAGACATTACATACAGAGGAACAGACATAAAGAAGACAGCAGATTTTACATGAGAAACAATTCACACTAGAAGAAAGTGGACAGGATCTTTAAAATACTGAGTGAAAGAAAAAAACTTTAGCAACCTAGAATTCTTTAAGCAGTGAAAATATCTTTGTAAAAGAAAGCAGAATAAAGAATCTTTCCTAAATATGTATCTCAAAATAATAAGAGCTATCTACGACAAACCCACAGCCAATATCATACTGAATGGGCAAAAACTGGAAGCATTCCCTCTGAAAACTGGCACAAGACAGGGATGCCCTCTCTCACCACTCCTATTCAACATAGTGCTGGAAGTTCTGGCCAGAGCAATCAGGCAGGAGAAGGAAATAAAGGGTATTCAATTAGGAAAAGAGGAAGTCAAACTGTCCCTGTTTGCAGATGACATGATTGTATATCTAGAAAATCCCATTGTCTCAGCCCAAAATCTCCTTAAGCTGATTAGCAACTTCAGCAAAGTCTCAGGATACAAAATCAATGTACAAAAATCACAAGCATTCTTGTACACCAATCACAGACAAACAGAGAGCCAAATCATGAGTGAACTCCCATTCACAATTGCTTCAAAGAGAATAAAATACCTAGGAATCCAACTTACAAGGGATGTGAAGGACCTCTTCAAGGAGAACTACAAACCACTGCTCAATGAAATAAAAGAGGATACAAACAAATAGAAGAACATTCCATGCTTATGGGTTGGAAGAATCAATATCGTGAAAATGGCCATACTGCCCAAAGTAATTTATAGATTCAATGCCATCCCCATCAAGCTACCAATGACTTTCTTCACAGAATTGGAAAAAACTACTTTAAAGTTCATATGGAACCAAAAAAGAGCCCGCATCGCCAAGTCAATCCTAAGCCAAAAGAACAAAGCTGGAGGCATCACGCTACCTGACTTCAAACTATACTACAAGGCTACAGTAACCAAAACAGCATGGTACTGGTACCACAACAGAGATATAGATCAATGGAACAGAACAGAGCCCTCAGAAATGATGCCACATATCTACAACTATCTGATCTTTGACAAACCTGACAAAAACAAGAAATGGGGAAAGGATTCCCTATTTAATAAATGGTGCTGGGAAAACTGGCTAGCCATATGTAGAAAGCTGAAACTGGATCCCTTCCTTACACCTTATACAAAAATTAATTCAAAATGGATTAAAGACTTAAATGTTAGACCTAAAACCATTAAAATCCTACAGGAAAACCTAGGCAATACCATTCAGGACATAGGCGTGGGCAAGGACTTCATGTCTAAAACACCAAAAGCAATGGCAACAAAAACCAAAATTGACAAATGGGATCTAATTAAACTAAAGAGCTTCTGCACAGCAAAAGAAACTACCATCAGAGTGAACAGGCAACCTACAGAATGGGAGAAAATTTTTGCAACCTACTCATCTGACAAAGGGCTAATATCCAGAATCTACCATGAACTCAAACAAATTTACAAGAAAAAAACAAACAACCCCATCAAAAGGTGGGCAAAGGACATGAACAGACACTTCTCAAAAGAAGACATTTATGCAGCCAAAAAACACATGAAGAAATGCTCATCATCACTGGCCTTCAGAGAAATGCAAATCAAAACCACAGTGAGATACCATCTCACACCAGTTAGAATGGCCATCATTAAAAAATCAGGAAACAACAGGTGCTGGAGAGGATGTGGAGAAATAGGAACACTTTTACACTGTTGGTGGGACTGTAAACTAGTTCAACCATTGTGGAAGTCAGTGTGGCGATTCCTCAGGGATCTAGAACTAGAAATACCATTTGACCCAGCCATCCCATTACTGGGTATATACCCAAAGGACTATAAATCATGCTGCTATAAAGACACATGCACACGTATGTTTATTGTGGCACTATTCACAATAGCAAAGAGTTGGAACCAACCCAAATGTCCAACAACGATCGACTGGATTAAGAAAATGTGGCACATATACACCATGGAATACTATGCAGCCATAAAAAATGATGAGTTAGTGTCCTTTGTAGGGACATGGATGAAACTGGAAAACATCATTCTCAGTAAACTATTGCAAGGACAAAAAACCAAACACCGCATGTTCTCACTCATAGGTGGGAATTGAACAATGAGAACTCATGGACACAGGAAGGGGAACATCACATTCCAGGGACTGTTGTGGGGTGGGGGGAGGGGGGAGGGGAGGGGGGAGGGACAGCATTAGGAGATATACCTAATGCTAAATGACGAGTTAATGGGTGCAGGAAATCAACATGGCACATGGATACATATGTAACAAACCTGCACATTGTGCACATGTACCCTAAAACCTAAAGTATAATAATAAAAAAAAAAGAATCTTTCCTAAATATAAAAGCTAAAATAGCTTTTTTTTTTTTAATTAGCAAAGCTGCACCATAAGAAATGTTAAAGGAAATCCTTCAAGGAAAATGATACCAGATGGAAATATGAATCTTTACAAAGGAATGAAAGCCACAGAAATCACAACTACATGGGTGAATGTAAAGGTTTTTTTCTGAATACTTAAGGGCTTTTAGAAAATAATCACCTATTTCGGTGGTGCTGGAGCTGCACTGGGCTAACTTTATAAGGCTGACAGTGCTTCTCCCCCAAATCTCTGTCGTCCTTGTGCTTTTCATCTCGCTTGTGTTTATCTGTTCGTTAGTATAAGTAGCATAATGAGATACTGTGCTTCCCACTGTCCTGTAAATTCATAGTGAAAATGGGCCTAGAATCTGACACTTTATTTCACTTGATGAATTGAAATTTTTACTATGTGGAGCTGTCAAGAACCTTAAAATAACTGTAGATGACAATAAATTTTCAGGTATGCTGCCTCATCTTTGGGACAAAGTTTATTGTTCTCATCTACAGCATTTAGCACTCACCCAGGAGTAGGAGGTTAGGCAATAGCTTTTGAGCTTACACACCGGTGTGTAAACAAACGAAAAATTTCTAAGCATTTGAGACCCAGTCTGTCCCGTTGGGAGCAGTTTAGGGTCAAATAGCAGCTAGAAACCTAAGGAAAGGAGACCCTCACTAAGAGGACTGCAGAGCTGAGGGCTAGCCTGGCTTGCGCAGTGTGGTGCGCTTAGATAATAGCTCATCACTGGCTGTCATCCTTGGCTTCTCTTACATTGTTTATGTTACAAGGTCTCAGCAATTTACAGAACTCTTTCTCCTTTCCTTCCTTCCACCTGTGATCTTCTCTGCTCTGGAGATAAGAACCATTTGTGCAATATTGTACTAATACTTAAGAATAACATGCACTATGTAGTTATAATCAAACCTAATGTTTTCAGATGACCTAATTACATCTTCAATGTGGAAAAAGTAAAGAACAAAAAGAATTCATTTAAACTTCTAGGCAATCCAGTTGCCTTTTAAATGTAAGAATGGAATTCCAAATACTTTAGCTATACGACTGAAAGTAAATCTATGGATACAATCTTTGTGAGTGATCTTTTAAATAAAAGAAAACTTTATGTAAAAACATTACTCACTTAAAACAAAAATAACAGGTATACTCTGTAGTATAAAGACATTTCCCAGCTTGAGATGGTTTGACTTAACAATTTTTCTACTTTACAATTGTGCAAAAGTGACACACATTCAGTAGAAACCTTACTTGAGAACCCACATAATCATTGTTTTTGACTTTCAGCATTTACTAAATTACATGAGATATTCAACACTTTGTTATAAAATAGGCTTTGTGTCAGCTGATTTTTTTCAACTATAGGCTACTGTAAGTGATCTGAGCATGTTTCAGGTAGGCTAGGCTAAACTGTGATGTTTGGTAGGCTAGGTAAATTAAGTGCATTTTCGACTTGTGACATTTTTAGCTATGATGAATTTATTGGGTAGCATGTAATCTCATTGTTAAGTTGACAAGCATCTGTATATAGAACTAAAATATATGACTTCAATAGCCTAAAAGATAGGAAGGGAGAAATGGAGAAATAGTGTTGAAAGTTCCTATACTAAATGGAAAGTAGAATAGTATTAATGGAAGGTAGACTGTGATAAGTAAAATTTGTATACTATAAACGCTGTAATTGCCACTAAAGAATAATATATCAAGTTATACTGAATAAGCCAGCAATGAAGATAAAATAAGATCGTGTAATTACTCAATTCATTCAAAAGCATACAGAAAAATAGGAAAAATGTTAACAAAGAACAAATGGGATAAATAGAAATCAAAAGTAAGATGGTAGATTTAACCCAATCATATCAATAGTCACATGTAATGCAAATTGTTTAAACAAATTTGGCAGAGATTGTCCAAATGAATTAAAAAGAACATAATTATACTTTAAATATAAAGACAAAAATAGTCTACAAATTAGAAGACTGGACAAACATACGTTATGTAACTAATAAAATTCAGTTTGAATGACCTTATTTATATAAGACATAGATTTCAGAGCAAAGAATATTGTCAGAGATAAAGAGGGTCATTTCATAATGATAAAAGGGCCAATTCTTTAGAAGGACATAATCATATTTATTATTTATGTATTAGGTAACACAACCTCAAAATATATGGGGCAAAAATCAATAGAATTGCAAGATACAGACATATCCACAATCATCGTCAGAGATTTCAAAACCTAGTCTCAACAATGAATAAATACAAAGACAGAAATAGTAAGAATATAGTAGACTTGAACATTATCAACCAACCTGATCTAATTGACATTTATTGGCCACTCCACCTTACAGCAGCAGAATACACATTATTTTCAAGTGCACACTGAACGTTGATGAAAACACAGTATATTCTGGACCATAAAACATATTTCAATAAAATTAAAGACAAAAAATTTTTAAATAATTCAAGTCATATGAAATATATTTTCTGCCCACAGTGGAATTAACTAAGAAATCAATAACAAAGATATCTGGAAAATTCTCAGATATACAAATCATATTATACACTTCTAAATAACCTATGGGTCAAAGAAAAAAATTTTTAAAATAGGAAGTATTTTGAACTGAACAAAAATGGAAACATGACATATCAAACTTTCTGGTGCAGCTAAAGTCATAAATAGAAGAAAATTTATAGCTTTCAATGCCTAAAAAAAGGAAGTTCTCTAATCAATGACCTCAGCTTCCACCTTAAGAAGTTAGAAAACACAAGCATATTAGGTGCAGAGTAAGCAGAAGAAAAGAAATAGTAAAAGTCTGAGTGGAAATCAATGAATTAGAAAAGGGAAAAATAATAGAGAAAATCAATGAAACTAAAAGCTGGTTCTTTGAGAATATTGATATAATTGCTAAACCTCTAACCAGACAGATCAGTAAAAAAGAAAGAAAACACAACCAATAATAAGAATGAGAGACATTTCTTCACTATAAATCATAAAGATATCAAAAAGATAAAAGATATTATGAACAACCCTATGCCAATTAATTAGACAAATTAGATGAAATGAGCCAATTCCTTGAAAGACACAAACTACCAAAGCTCAATCAAAAAGAAATAGATAACATTAAAATAAATTTGTAGTTAAAAAAAACCTTTCAACAAAGAAAAGTCCAGACCCAGATGGCTTCACTAGTAAATTCTACTAAATATTAAAAAAAATATATTCTATAAAAATTCTTCCAGAAAATTGAAGAGGAATGAATACTTCCCAATTCATTCTATGAAACCAGCATTATTCTTATACCAAATCAGGTAAAAAGGTTTCAACAAAGGAAAACAGTCCAATACCCTTCATTAACATAGTTGCAAAAAATAAAAAATTAACACACTGAATTCAGCATATGTAAAAAGTATGATACATCATGACCGAATGTAGTTTTTGTTAGGAATTCATTTTTTTAACAATAGAAAATCAATCAATGTAATTTATCATTTCAGCAGATGATTTAAGAAAAGTATATGATCATATCAATATATGCAAAAAAAGCACTTGACAAAATCCAACACACATTTCTGATAAACATTGCAGCAAAGTAGGACTAAAAGGAAACTTCCTCAATCTGATGGTCACTTCAAGTGTGGCCCACAAATGAGCAGCACTGGCAAAACCCAGAAGCCTGCTAGAGATGCAGAGTCTCAAACCCATCTTAAACATACTAAATTGGAATCAGAGTTTTAGCAGGATCCTCTGGGGATTTAAATATGTGTGTGTATTAATCATGGTTCTCTAGAGGGACAAAGCTAATAGGATATATGTATAAATGAAGGGGAGTTTATTAAGGAGAATTGGCTCACATGATCACAAGGTAAAGTCCCATGATAGGCCATCTGCAGGTTGAGGAGCAAGAAAGCCAGTGGTGGATCAGTCTGAGTCCCCAAACCTCAAAACTAGGGAAGCTGACAGTGCAGCCTTCAGTCTTTGGCCAAAGGCCTGAGAGCCCCTGGCAAGCCAGTGGTGTAAGTCCAAGAGTCCAAAAGCTGAAGAACTTGAGGTCTGATATTTAAGGGCAGGAAGCATCCAGCACAGGAGAAAGATGAGGACTGGAAGACTCAGCAAGTCTGGTCTTCCATCTTTTCCTGCCTGTATTAGTCCAGCCATGCTGGCAGCTGTTTAGATGGAGTCCACCCAGATTGAGGGTGGGCCTGCCTCTCTAGCTCCACTGACCAAATGTTAATCTCCTTATGGCAATACCCTCACAGACACACCCAGGAACAATACTTTGCATCCTTCAGTCCAATCAAGTTGACACTCAATATTAATCATCACGAAATGCAAGATTGAGAAGCACTGCACTAAGTCTAATTTACAACCATTACTGACTCACAATCACCTCCCTAAAGCACTCTACGTAGAGAGGATGTTCTGAACATTTTACTATATTCTAACTTGAACCTCCATTTTCCTAGATGTATAATGGAGATACATATATTCCATAGGTTGTTTTAAGAAGTAAATTAAACAAGACAATAAAATATTCAGCATGGTGTCTGTTGCTATTGTTATTTTCCAGTGAATGTATAAAATAAAGTGCCCTAGTAAAAAGGATTTATACTTAATAAAATGGATTATTAGAAACTTACATCTATAAAGAAATCTAGTCTATGTCCTCATTTCACTGATGATAAAACTAATTCCAGAAAAGTCAAGTGACCTCTCCAGGATCACATGCCAGAAAGGTTTTCTGATTTCAAGTATAATGTGCTTTCTGCTACACTACATGCTCTGACCTATTTAATTCAATACCAGCACAAGGTAATCTGTAAAAAATAAAAGCAGGAGGTTGTGGGGGAGAGATGGATGATGGTAACTTACTTAATGGGTACAATGTATGTTATTTGGGTAATGATACCCTTAAAAAGCCCTGAGTTTACTACTATGCAATCTATGCATGTAACAAAATTGCATATGTACCTCATAAATTTGTACAAATAAAAAATAAACTTTTGCTTTAGATGCAGAAGGTAGAGAGATTCCTTTTTTCTATCAATACCGAACGTTACAATCTCAAAAAAAAAAAAAAAAAACTCTCCAGTACTGTGTAGTACCTCCCATTTTCTACTAGAAGTTACACGTCAATTAAGAATATCTTTAAACACAGCAAATGAGTGCAAAATTGACTTGGAGAAAGTGGTGGGTATTGTGTATTTAATCCACAATGATGCGTGCTGTAAGAGAGGTAGGGTATGCTTCAGGGACCACGGGAGTGTAGTGGACATGAAACAAGGTGAGGCTATAATGTATTCCTCAAAGGCTCTCCCCTGACCCCACTCCAGTTATTTTTCCCCTTCCTGGTTCTCTCCCACTTTTAGATTTTCTTAACAAGCCAGAGACTTAACAAAAATGTGGACAGAGGCAAACTGGATCCAGAGTGTTATTTAAGAGCCTCTTACTTGAAATATTTTCTTACTGGAACCAAAAAAAAGTTTTTTTATTTTTTTATTTTATTTTTTTATTTTTATTTTTTATTTTTTTATTATTATACTTCAAGTTTTAGGGTATGTGTGCACAATGTGCAGGTTTGTTACATATGTATCCATGTGCCATGTTGTTTTGCTGCACCCATTAACTCATCATTTAGCATTAGGTATCTCTCCTAATGCTGTCCCTCCCCCCTCCCCCTACCCCACAACAGTCCCCAGAGCGTGATGTTCCCCTTCCTGTGTCCATGTGTTCTCATTGTTCAGTTCCCACCTATGAGTGAGAACATGCGGTGTTTGGTTTTTTGTCCTTGCGATAGTTTACTGAGAATGATGGTTTCCAGTTTCATCCATGTCCCTACAAAGGACATGAACTCATCATTTTTTATGGCTGCATAGTATTCCATGGTGTATATGTGCCTCATTTTCTTAATCCAGTCTATCATTGTTGGACGTTTGGGTTGGTTCCAACTCTTTGCTATTGTGAATAGTGCCACAATAAACATATGTGTGCATGTGTCTTTATAGCAGCATGATTTATAGTCCTTTGGGTATATACCCAGTAATGGGATGGCTGGGTCAAATGGTATTTCTAGTTCTAGATCCCTGAGGAATCGCCACACTGACTTTCACAATGGTTGAACTAGTTTACAGTCCCACCAACAGTGTAAAAGTGTTCCTATTTCTCCACATCCTCTCCAGCACCTGTTGTTTCCTGACTTTTTAATGATTGCCGTTCTAACTGGTGTGAGATGGTATCTCACTGTGGTTTTGATTTGCATTTCTCTGATGGCCAGTGATGATGAGCATTTCTTCATGTGTTTTTTGTCTGCATAAATGTCTTCTTTTGAGAAGTGTCTGTTCATATCCTTTGCCCACTTTTTGATGGGGTTGTTTGTTTTTTTCTTGTAAATTTGTTTGAGTTCATGGTAGATTCTGGATATTAGCCCTTTGTCAGATGAGTAGGTTGCAAAAATTTTCTCCCATTCTGTAGGTTGCCTGTTCACTCTGATGGTAGTTTCTTTTGCTGTGCAGAAGCTCTTTAGTTTAATTAGATCCCATTTGTCAATTTTGGCTTTTGTTGCCATTGCTTTTGGTGTTTTAGACATGAAGTCCTTGCCCACGCCTATGTCCTGAATGGTATTGCCTAGGTTTTCTTTTAGGATTTTAATGGTTTTAGATCTAACATTTAAGTCTTTAATCCATCTTGAATTAATTTTTGTATAAGGTGTAAGGTAGGGATCCAGTTGCAGCTTTCTACATATGGCTAGCCACTTTTACCAGCACCATTTATTAAATAGGGAGTCCTTTCCCCATTTCTTGTTTTTGTCGGGTTTGTCAAAGATCAGATAGTTGTAGATATGCGGCATTATTTCTGAGGGCTCCGTTCTGTTCCATTGATCTATGTCTCTGTTGTGGTACCAGTACCATGCTGTTTTGCTTACTGTAGCCTTGTAGTATAGTTTGAAGTCAGGTAGCGTGATGCCTCCAGCTTTGTTCTTTTGGCTTAGGATTGACTTGGCCATGCAGGCAGCACATCAAAAAGCTTATACACCATGATCAAGTGGGCTTCATCCCTGGGATGCAAGGCTGGTTCAACATACGCAAATCAATAAATGTAATCCAGCATATAAACAGAACCAAAGACAAAAACCACATGCTTATCTCAATAGATGCAGAAAAGGCCTTTGACAAAATTCAACAACGCTTCATGCTAAAAACTCTCAATAAATTAGGTATTGATGGGATGTATCTCAAAATAATAAGAGCTATCTATGACAAGCCCACAGCCAATATCATACTGAATGGGCAAAAACTAGAAGCATTCCCTTTGAAAACTGGCACAAGACAGGGATGCCCTCTCTCACCACTCCTATTCAACATAGTGCTGGAAGTTCTGGCCAGGGCAATCAGACAGGAGAAGGAAATAAAGGGTATTCAATTAGGAAAAGAGGAAGTCAAATTGTCCCTGTTTGCAGATGACATGATTGTATATCTAGAAAACCCCACTGTCTCAGCCCAAAATCTCCTTAAGCTGATTAGCAACTTCAGCAAAGTCTCAGGATACAAAATCAATGTACAAAAATCACAAGCATTCTTGTACACCAATCACAGACAAACAGAGAGCCAAATCATGAGTGAACTCCCATTCACAATTGCTTCAAAGAGAATAAAATACCTAGGAATCCAACTTACAAGGGATGTGAAGGACCTCTTCAAGGAGAACTACAAACCACTGCTCAATGAAATAAAAGAGGATACAAACAAATGGAAGAACATTCCATGCTCATGGGTTGGAAGAATCAATATCGTGAAAATGGCCATACTGCCCAAGGTAATTTATAGATTCAGTGCCATCCCCATCAAGCTACCAATGACTTTCTTCACAGAATTGGAAAAAACTACTTTAAAGTTCATATGGAACCAAAAAAAGAGCCCGCAAAACAAAGTTTTTAAAAACAAAAATAGAAAATTTAAAAAAACAAAAATGTCAGACAAAGATTGAAATCTTTTCCATGAAGAACCTCCCAAGGACTGCCTGACCCTATTTATTCCCTATTTATTCTCATCAACTTATGGGACAGTTAGGCTCAATAAATATTTTTAAATAAATGGCATGATGGATACAAATATGGGTAAGATTTAATATCAGGGGAAAACAAATCTAAGCCTAACGAATACATATTTTTAGGCAGAAAACAAACAATGTTTCATGAAGGCCTATGCAAATTCAATGCAAATACAAAGTTATACACAAATACTTAAGGCCTCCTATTTTATTGTCCTCATTGTGTATATCAGGAAAATTCTCTAGAAACTATTGGACAAATAACCATAAGTTGAAAATGAATGTGTTTGTTCATGTCCTCTGCCCACTTTTTGATGGGGTTGTTTGTTTTTTTCTTGTAAATTTGTTTGAGTTCATTATAGATTCTGGATATTAGCCCTTTGTCAGATGAGTAGGTTGCAAAAATTTTCTCCCATTCTGTAGGTTGCCTGTTAATTCTGATGATAGTTTCTTTTGCTGTGCAGAAGCTCTTTAGTTTAATGAGATCCCATTTGTCGATTTTGGCTTTTGTTGCCATTGCTTTTGGTGTTTTAGACATGAAGTCCTTACCCACGCCTATTCTCAAAAGAAGACATTTATGCAGCCAGAAAACACATGAAGAAATGCTCATCATCACTGGCCATCAGAGAAATGCAAATCAAAACCACAGTGAGATACCATCTCACACCAGTTAGAATGGCCATCATTAAAAAATCAGGAAACAACAGGTGCTGGAGAGGATGTGGAGAAATAGGAACACTTTTACACTGTTGGTGGGACTGTAAACTAGTTCAACCATTGTGGAAGTCAGTGTGGCGATTCCTCAAGGATCTCGAACTAGAAATACCATTTGACCCAGCCATCCCATTACTGGGTATATACCCAAAGGACTATAAATCATGCTGCTATAAAGACACATGCACACGTATGTTTATTGCGGCACTATTCACAATAGCAAAGAGTTGGAACCAACCCAAATGTCCAACAACGATAGACTGGATTAAGAAAATGTGGCACATATACACCATGGAATACTATGCAGCCATAAAAAATGATGAGTTCGTGTCCTTTGTAGGGACATGGATGAAACTGGAAAACATCATTCTCAGTAAACTATCGCAAGGACAAAAAACCAAACACCGCATGTTCTCACTCATAGGTGGGAATTGAACAATGAGAACTCATGGACACAGGAAGGTGAACATCACACTCCGGGGACTGTTGTGGGGTGGGGGGGAGGGGGGAGGGACAGCATTAGGAGATATACCTAATGCTAAATGACAAGTTAATGGGTGCAGCAAACCAACACGGCACATGGATACATATGTAACAAACCTGCACATTGTGCACATGTACCCTAAAACCCTAAAGTATAATAAAAAAAAAAAATAAAATAAAAAAAAAAAAAAAAAAGAAAATGAATGTGTTTAGTTCAATTCAGCTCCTTTTGTGAGTTTTAAGAGTATTTACAAGCTGGCTAAAATAGCTTTGAGGAAGAAAAGCTTTACTCCAAAGTCATCAAAGGAATATTATAGAAAGTCATGGCTTCAGGGATTATGGATGATGACAAATTTCTACGAAAAAAGGAAAAAAGAAATTTTAGATAGGATGAACAAGCCAGACATGAGAGTGGTGGTGGTGTGTTTCCAGAAAACGAAGTGTGAGTTTACTAAAATATTTTCGTAACAAATGGCTTTTTCTTTTCTACTTAAATGTTCATACCCATAATAATAGCACTAATATTTGTTATCTTATGAAGAGGTGAATTATTTATTTAACTCTGATTATGTTACTTTGACATGTCTTGATACAATTAATGCTTCAAATAAAAAACAAAACTCCTAGAGTATTATATGATTACTTAAAATTTCCATTTAGCATCTTCTGAAGATAAAAAAATATAAAAATAAAGAAAACAAAGCAAAATAATTTTTTTTTCTGTTCACATAGTCACAAATTGTATACATCTTATGCTTCTTGCTATTCTTCCCCAATATACTTGATATGGATGATTATTGTCTAATGCAGGAATACCTGCTTATTTAGAGAAACTCCATTTGTTACAAAGCAAAAATGAATTGGCCCAGTTGTTTCCTTTTAAAAAACTAAAAATAAAACCCACTGTCAGAAAACACACACACACACACACACACACACACACACACACACACGAGAGAGCCACAGAGTAAACATGCCTCCTGCAGATGGTTCATTCCCTTCCTTCCCATTTGTCCCCCCAGGATGTGTCTGGGCTCCCAGTGAACGACAGAGGCCACTTTTATGTGCATGTGTTTCTCTGTGATGATCTGACTTTCCCTATGAGTGATGATGTCACATGTCTTGCCCAGTGACAACCATCACTCTCCCCAAGCACATGATCCATACAAAAAAATCTGAAAATTTGTTTTGGCTCGTGTTTATAAAAACATACAGTGGATTGACAGTCCACTTCCCTTGACCACAAAAAAGCTCTTGAATTTCTTGTATGCCAGTATAAAACTGGCCCTTCTAGTTATTGTTGGCATATGGTGCATGTTCACAGTTACCACACTACACCCTCTCCTATCTCTTATCTTTGAGGAGCCCTTGTTGGGAGAAAACTCTCCCAGCAAAAGAAAGATTAAGGGCTAGGTCATTCTTCAGCTGTGAAAAGGCAATATGTCTCAACAAAGATGGTTTCTCCTCCCAGTTCCACGACACATGGCCAAGAATATGCTGTAATTGGGAACTGGCTTTCATGTGGGCTTAGACAGGAATGGGGTCAGCCCTATATGCGATCAAATAGCTTTCTCATGTTTTGGCTGATAGGCAACTGAGGTAGGACAATAAAGCTTGGTGGTAAAAGAACTGACTAACTGGGAATTTTAGCTGAAGGAACCTTTGAAAGAACCTCATCTAGCTTAGCCCTACAAGTTGCAAGGGAAGAAACTACACTATGAGATGGTTTTTCTAAGTTCTCCCTGGTAAGTTAATGGTAGAACTGAAATTAGAACAAATGACCAAGTCAGTGTAATAAATTGGCAATAGAGGATAAGCAAAATTTTGAGACTGAAACAACTCAAAATTTAATGAAGACCATTCCTCATATGTTATACGTTCTAAATCATGTCATTGCAGTCTATATGAATAGTGCCCTTGGAGTTGAACAACACTATAGGCATACAGGGCCCAATGTTCCTGAACACTGAAATCAAGGTGAGGTTCTTGAAAGGGATCCTTAAAGAGAGAGCTGTCCCCGCCACCTCTGGGATGGGGAAGACTTCCTTTCAGCAGCGTCGCTTATTTGAGAAATGACCACGTTATTTAATGTTCCAACTGGGGCATTTTTACAGTTAAAGGAGCTACTTTTAACAATTTTGGATAACAGGAATAATCAGGGCTGTCTCAGGCAAACTGGATGCATGCTTACCGTACTTGTTAAAAGTTTGTCAGCTCTTATGGCCATCCCTGCATCATCTGCAGATCATTTTCTACTGTTTACAAACGACTTACATCTGTTTTTATTCTTTTGTTCTTCAATAACCAAGTCTATTTTTGAGGTTCTTTCCACAGAGCAATGGAGTTGACTGCATGCTGTACAAATTTAAGATTTGCTTTTTATATTTTCAGGGCTGAAGGAGACCTGTTCTCTCTAGGACTGTGTACAGAGCATAGCCCAGTAACTGAGATATATGTGGTTCTTCTAATGCCCTTTGCTTTGTTCTCCGTTGAGAATTTAAAAAGGAAAAGAAAAAATAAAACCCTGCCCTTTTGAACCGTTTAGCAACTTTGCTTGGCCAGATCAGGAATATATTCTTGGGTGGTATAGATGCAGAAAAGAAGCGCAGCTCTGCTTGCTTCAAAGTGAGTAAAGCAGCAAAGCTCTTCCAAACCTTGGCTGGCCAACCAAGGTGATTGAGTATGGATGTGGCAGACTACATGCCAATGAAATCGACTGGGCAAAGATTGCTCTGGGAAAAGTGTTCCAGGATAGGGTATATGGGAAATTATATGTGAACTTGAATGAGGATAATCTTATAGATTTATTTTCAGATCTGGAAAAGACTTTAGAAAACATTTGTCTAACCCTTATATGTTACACATGAGGAAACTGAAGCCTAGAAAGGTGAAGAGATTTGCCTACTGTAGCAGGGCCTAAACCCAAGTTTCCTGATTTCTTTTTCAGGGCCTCTGAAGCACTCCCATCATGTTGTACAACTCCTGGGGCACTATTCACACAGATTGTAATGACATGATTTAGAATATATAACATATGGAAAGTGGTCTTCATTAAATTTTGAGTTGTTTCAATCTTAGAATTTTGATTACCCTCCATTTATAAATTTATAACACTGACTTGGGCATTAGTTCTCATTTTGGTTCTATTATTAACAACTAGGGAGAATCTGGGAAAATGATTTCACAGTGTAGTATCTTCTCTTGCAAATTGTGGGGCTAAGCTAGATGAAGTTCTTTCAAAGATTCCTTCACCTAAAATTCCCAGTTAATCAGTTATTCTGAATTCACTGTACTAACACATAAAGTTATTTGAATTAAAACTGCAGTATAAATCTGGCTGGGTGCAGTGGCTCACACCTGTAATCCCAGCATTTTGGGAGGCCGAGGTGGGTGAATCACCTGAGGTCAGGAGTTTGAGACCAGCCTGACTAACATGGTGAAATCCCATCTCTACTAAAAATACAAAAACTAGCCGGGTGTGGTGGCATGCACCTGTAGTCCCAGCGACTCAGGAGGCTGAGGCAGGAGAATCGCTTGAACCCGGGAGGTGGAGGTTGCAGTGAGCCAAGATTGCACCACTGCACTCCAGCCTGGGTGACAGAGTGAGACTCCATCTCAAAACAAAACAAAACAAAAACAAAAAAACAAAACCACCACCACCACCACAACAACAAAACTGTATAAATCCCCAAGCTGTAAGAAACTAGTAGAGGAGGAAGTTAAAGTGTTCTGTTTTTTGTTTTTGTTTTTTCAATTCCCTACGCCACTCTCTGAGCAATTCTCCCTCCCTCCTCTTTACTCTCTAGTATTTCTTTTAATTACATTTCTCTTAACTCTCCATTTTATTTCTAAATTTGCTCACCATAACATTTATTCTCCTTCTAATACAAAAGTACATCAAATAAAAGCAATGTTAATATCAAAGTAACAAAAAATAAAGAATAAAGAAAAAACACAAAGAAAGAAAATATTTCTTTTAATCTAACCAGCCTAATTTGCCTTTCCATAAATAGTCAAATATTTATTTTAAGAGTCATTTATGCATCATCTGACCAGGTACTCATCTCTAGGAGGTGACCTATGGTCATCAAGACATAACTTTGGCCCTTATAAATCTCATAAACGTAGGAACAAGAAGTTACTCATGACCAGCAGATATACACTTTCTTCCAGTAAATTGAAAATCAAGTGACAAAAG
The DNA here is from genome assembly GCF_006542625.1 of Nomascus leucogenys. NCBI lineage: Eukaryota > Metazoa > Chordata > Mammalia > Primates > Hylobatidae > Nomascus > Nomascus leucogenys. The sequence continues at coordinate 91,566,086 of NC_044382.1, read as the reverse complement.
GCAGCAAAGTCTGAGATAGCCTTGAGACCTCGAATGCTCTGCAGAGACCAAATTCAATTTGACCTGTAAGAACGAATCTGCAATGAAAGACAGTGGACCCTAAACTTTATTCACTCCAATAGCTGTTAGATTATCAAGGAAAAAAGGAAACTAAAATACTTCTTATTGCTTAAATATAGCATTGAGCCAAAAACAGTAACACAGTACACCACATTGTAGATCTTTGAACACATGCCACAAAGAAATAGAGGGAAATAAGCAAAAGATTTTAATGGTGGTGATGAAAAAATAATAATGAATGTTTGTACTTTCTTGTTACTCTTTTCTTCCTTTTCCTATAAACACACATATGCTTTATTGATAGTTTGCAACAATATTTTTCACCAGGAAACTATGATCCTACAGTAGTACTTTCACCAAAGTGGGGTACTAAGTCTTGCACGAAGGTTAAGAAATAACTCTCTTAACACAAAGAGAGCTTCTTTAATATTTTATCCGGCACAGTTAGCTTCTCAGCACTCAGGGCTTCTAAGAGTATACAAAGAAAGTCCTGTTTAGTCCCAGTGTAGATCAAAAGATTTGGTTTTTGGAGAATGGCAGACTGTGTTAATTGTACTTATAGAAAGTAATAATATCTTTTGCTTTGACTGGTTGATTGGTTTCAAATGCATAGTTTGATTATATATTTAAAGCATAATTTTCTCCCTTTTTATTATGCTTAGGAAAGCTAAAATATATGCTAATTTAAAAATCCTTTTACTTTTAACCGGAAAAGAGTGGGTAGCATAAATTTGGCTGGGCAAAAAATTCTTTTTTCTAAATATACCCTAATCTCTGTATTTTCATCAACTCAATTAATCCTTTAAAATGATGATGTCATCATCTCATCCATGAAGCAAAAACATTGAAAAACTACTGGAAATTATTGCCAAATGGGAGCAGCACTAAATTCAATGATGGATATAGAATTCTAATTAATTTGTATACAGTGTAAAAAGCTAACTGAAGAACTGTGGTTTTAGGCAACAAAAGTAAAACTAGATGAACTAAACCTCATCAGAATTGAAAACTTCTAAAAATATAAACAGCTTCTGTGCATCAAAGAACACAATCAACAGAGTGAAAGGCAACTTACAGAAAATGGGAGAAAATATTTGCAAACCATATGTCTGATAAGGACTTAATATCCAGAATATACAAAGAACTTGTACAACTCAACAACACAAAAATTCAAATAACCTGATTAAAATATAGGCAAAGGACTTGAATAGACATTTCTCCAAAGAAGATATACAAATGGTCAAAAAGCATATAAAAAGATGTTTGATATCACAAATAATTAGGGAAGTGGAAATCAAAACCACAATGAAATATCTTCTCACATCCATCAGGTTGGCTACTGTCAAAGAAACAGAAAATAACAAGTGTTGATAAGGATGTGGAGAAGTTGGAACCCTGGTGAACTGTTGGTGGGAATGTCAAATGGCATAGCTGCTTTGGAAAACAGTATGGTGCTTCCTGAAACAATTAAAAATAGAATTACCATATGACTCAGCAATTCCACATTTAGGTATATTTCCAAAAGAATTAAAATCAGGATCTTGAAGAGATATTTACATATGTATGTTTATAGCAGCATTATTCATAATAGCCAAAAGATAAAAGCAGCTCAAATGGTCATTGGTGGATGAATGGAAAAACAAAATGTAGCATATACATACAGTAGAATAGTATCCAGTCTTAGAAAGAAATTCTGACACATGCTACAACATGGATGAACCTTGAGGATATTATGCTAAGTGGAATAAGCCAGTCACAAAAAGATAAATACTGCATGATTCCACTTATATGAAGTATCAAGAGTAGTCAGAATCCTAGAAAAAAGGGTAGAATGGTGACTGCCACAGGCTGGGTGGAGAGGAGAATAGGAATTTGTTTAATGGGTACAGAGTTTCAGCTTTTTTTTTTTTTTTTTTTTGAGACGGAGTCTCGCTCTGTCACCCAGGCTGGAGTGCAGTGGCGCGATCTCGGCTCACTGCAAGCTCTGCCTCCTGGGTTCATGCCATTCTCCTGCCTCAGCCTCTCTGAGTAGCTGGGACTACAGGCGCCCGCCACCACGTGCGGCCAATTTTTTTATATTTTTAGTAGAGACGGGGTTTCACCGTGGTCTCTATCTCCTGACCTCGTGATCCGCCCGCCTCGGCCTCCCAAAGTGCTGGGATTACAAGCGTGAGCCACCACGCCCGGCCAGAGTTTCAGTTTTATAAAATCAAAACAGTTCAAGATTGCTTTCACAACAATGTGAATGTACTTACTGCTACTGAACTGTACACTTAAAAATTGTAAATTTTATATTATACATATTTGACCACAATTTAAAAAAACTGAGATGATGATGATAATAATTGTGGTTACAAACTATAGTTTTTAAATCAATTACTAGGGATGTCCTTTTTTGTTTTTTGAGTAAAAATTTACAGACAATACCCATTCTAAGAAATACATACCGTCATATAAGCTATTATAGAGTAAAATGTGAATAAAGATAAAAGATCAATGACAAAAATGCTAAATGGACTCCTTTAGTCAGTGGAATAATAAAGAAAGCAAACCTCACGAATGAAGTAGAAAGTGATTTCTTCAATAGAAATAGTAATGAACTACTTTCTGGAACATTATGTGATCTGAACAAATAGAGCATTAAACATAGCGTGGACTTCTCTTATTTTCTTTTAGATCTTTTATCATTAATATGAACATTCAAAAATTTTGTAATGGATTATTTTTATTCAGTATACCTGACAGTAGGCATTTTAAATGATAGGAGATTCTTCTGGTAGCTGGAATCTCTTGGGAAAACATCATTTATCTACTATAGTTATTTCTTCCTATTTAAGTCTCACGACAAATGCTAAAGATCTAAAAAGAATGTTGGGGGTTGTTTAATGGCCAGAGAGTGGCCCACTCTCAGTTATATGATTCAGAGTTGCCCTTGAATTTGAACAACTCTTGGGCCATTATTGCAGCTTCAGTGCTGGCCATGGTCTGAGACGACACAAGCACTGGTACATATGCCACAATGAAGGAAACCAAATGGAATCTCCAGCTAACAGCCCTCTAGAAGTCTCTCATTCTAAATCCTGGAGTCTGTTCCATTTGGCCTGAAGTTGGTTTATGCTCCAAGTCCTGAACTTAGCAAATATTTTTTCCCTCCATAGGCATCATGAGTACTTATTTAAACATATGGCTTTCTAAGGCAAATTAAATATGAGATAAATGTTTTAATTAATATGTCCTGATATGCTCAACCAATGAGATGGAGTCTGACTGTTCTGCTAATTTGGGGAGTCTAGGATGTGAACATTAATTACATATAGTGAACAGATCATGGCTCACTAAAACCGATTTGTTAAACCACTCTTTAAAATGTTTTCTGTTAAAATGGAAAAAGGTTTGCAATCTACCCATCTGACAAAGGTCTAATATCCAGAATCTACAAGGAACTTAAACCATACAAGAAAAAAACAGACAACCCTATCAAAAAGTAGGTGAAGGATATGAACAGACACTTCTCAAAACAAGACATTTACATGGCCAACAAACATATGAAAAAAGCTCATCATCGTTGGTCATTAGAGAAATGCAAATCAAAACCACAATGAGATACCAACCATGCCGTTAGAATGGCCATCATTAAAAAGTCTAGAAACAACAGCTACTGGTGAGGATGTGGAGAAATAGGAACACTTTTATACTATTGGTGGGAGTGTAAATTAGTTCAACCATTTTGGAAGACAGTGTGATGATTCCTCAAGGATCTAGAACCAGAAATACCATTTGACTCAGCAATCCCACTGCTGGATATATACCCAAAGGATTATAAGTCATTCTACTATAAAGACACATGCACATGTATGTTTATTGCGGCACTATTCACAATAGCAAAGACTTGGAACCAACCAAAATTCCCATCAATGATAGACTGGATAAAGAAAATGTGGCACATATACACCATGGAATACTATGCAGACATAAAAAAGAATGAGTTTATGTTCTTTGCAGGTACATGGATAAAGCTGGAAGCAGCCATCATTCTCAGTAAACTAACACAGGAACAGAAAACCAAAAACTGCATTTTCTCACTCATAAGTGGGAGCTGAAGAATGGGAACACATGGACACAGGGAGGGGGACATCACACACTGGGGCCTGATGGGGGTGGGGGGCAAGGGGAAGGAGAGCATTAGGACAAATACTAATGCATGTGGGGCTTAAAACCTGGATGACGGGTTGATAGGTGCAATAAACCACCACGGCACATGTATATCTATGTAACAAACCTGCACATTCTGCACATGTATCCCAGAAATTAAAGTAAAATTTTAAAAAATTAAGTTTTCTGTTGGTTTCTTTAAATCTAGGGTTAAAAAAGATATGATTCTCCCAAAGTGTCCGCATTTGACCCCGGTAAAGAGGGTTGCCCGTGCAGGATTGGTTAGTGCTGTTCTCAGGGCTGATGAGCAAACAGACCTGCTGGGAACACCTAGCACAGTGGTGGCAGAGTCTCTGGTTCTGATGATGGATGTTTTAACATGGTTTTGGTTCAATTTTCATTTTTCTTCCCTCATTTTTACTTTGCTGTTGAAATTATTTCAGTTTTAGAGTCCCATTGAAAGTTCCAACTGTGTGTCATGTGCTATGTGTTTATTCATATTCTTGTTAAAAATGTTATTTGCATATTTGCATCTCAAACAAGGAAAAATACAATGGGGTTTTATTTTATTTAGTTAGAATTTCCTGAGTCCCCAAGTGAATTAGAATTAGGGTTGGCAGTTCAAACAATACATCCTGTATAAAAGTTATAGCACAATGAAGGCATCTATAGAGACTGAGTCCACACGCCACAAAGGCTACAAATCTCTGTCAGTAAGGTCAGCATGTCTGTGGTCAAAGCATCTTCAATGACCTTCCTGAAATATCTGGTTCTTTTCCTTTGAAGAAAATGCTTCGTGAGGTATCGATGTGCTAGTGTCTCAAGCAATGTGTGGGTCGCTGTGGTAAGTGATTCCATTCTGCCCTTACGGAACAAGCAATGCATTGTAACCTCTAACAGAAAACTCCAGCTGTCCCTTTACACGCCAGTCTTTTTGGCAAATGTTCAGATTTTTTTCCCCCTTGAATAGTCATAATTCATACAGAAAGCCAGACACACAGATTTTTTTTTTCAACTGACTTTGTCTCTTTGGCTATCTTGTCCCTTATTGCTCCATGCAAACCTACCCCTCCACTTTGGTAAACTAGATGGAATCACTTCCACGAACCAGTAAATACAAAATTAAAAAAATTCACTGTTTGAGACGTGTACAACATTTATTACCATTTTTGATTCAAGTAGAGAGGAAAATTGCGTAAATCAGTCATTAGGAGATGCAGGTGTGCTTGGAGAGGGAGACGGCTTCTTATTCAGGAACCATAGATAATCCCTCTTATAAAACTTTCCCAGTTGTAATTTTTTTTTCATTCCTTGGGGAAATGCTGTAAGCAGGAAATCGCATATGTGTATTAAAAGTGAGGTGATAAGCCAATTTTACCAGACCGTACTTTCGGGAAATGACTGTGAATTTTAAAATTGTGTGGCTCTTCAAAATTTTCTGATTTACTTGAATTCAATTTTAACCAATTCATATGATATATGATAAACTCATTTCGTGTGTACCTCTTTCTACATGCCTGTGGATAAGCTTTTACAAAAATAATGTCGTTTGAATTGGCAGGAAGTCTCTATTTCCTGTCCTGAAGTATGCTGTGAGTGAGGAGAACATCTGAGCCGAGGCCTTTTCCTTTATTTTTCCCCCTTTTCTTTGTCTCATGAACCGTGCTTTCTGAGTTCTTACTGAAGCACAGGAACCCACGTGAGAAGACAGCTAAGTGAGGCTCATTCATGAGCATTTTTTCTTCTACACTGCTGACCTGAGATGGGTCTGGTTTTGAGGAGTAAGTATATTTTGGATGACTGTTGTGCACTCGGCTCTCTGCCAAGTGTTAGAAACACAGTTCTCACCCTCAATTAGCTTAATATCTCACAGGCAGAGGAGGTTATACACATCTCCTAGGTATATAGCCACATACAGTAGGAATTTTCAGGGACCCAAATGAATGGAACAGGTGGAACAATCTACATGTGCCCAGGCAGGAACTGGCAGCAAAGGCTGGGGTGAGGGCTCAGTGGAGAAAGAGATGGGAGAAATGAGTTGGCTTCCATGGTGGACAGGGCTTGGGGTGTCAAAGGATGAATATGGAGGAAAAAACATGAGCCAAGGAGAAATCATTCTTGCGTTTTTGGGTTTGTCCCTTGCAGGGCTTGGATGCCAGGCAGGAGAGTGTGTGTACTTTATGACATGGGCAAGACAGAACCTGCTGAAGAATCAAAAGCAGGTTATTGCCACAGATATGGACCTTGTCTGATACTGTCTAGACTAGATCTTTTCAGCTCCAGGATTCTTAAGCCTTTGCAGAAGTCTGTTTTGGATTCTGTGCTGTGTCTCCCAGATCCTCAAAGGACAAATTCCTCCAGCTGCTGGGAATGATGCCAGCAGATAGGCTTCCGTTGTCAGCCCTCTCCGGGTCTTGCCTCAGTTGAAGAGACCTGCCCCTTCCCAGGCCAGTCCACATCTAAAAACTGGTCAGTGGGGTGGGAACGGGTATAAAGGCCTTGTGCCCTTTTTCCCATTTGGGAAGTCTCTGAAGGGCTATGCTCGGTTCAAGGTTACCCATGGGGTCTGCAGAGGTCTTGTTATAATTGCTCTGCAGCCTGATTTCTCTCTCTGCCCAATCCTGCTTCCTTCCTTCCTTCCTTCCCCTTCTGCAGTGATTGACCATGAGAGTTTTGCCTGATGAACCTCCTGCCTATTAACCTGCATCCCAGAATCTGCTTCCTAGACAATCCAACCCGAACAAATATGATCTTCCCTTGCTCCTACAAGTCATGGATAAAGCTTATTTTTGGTGGTTTTGGTGGTTTTTCACCATATTGCTGAGTCTTGTGGCAAACTGACAGAAATATGATCCTCCCCCAAAGAATTAACAGTTGTTCACTAAACACAGTGTTTGAGGCACAGGACTAGACAGCATGGAGAAATCTGGTGTAGATCCTGCAGCCTAGAAATAACGCATACACAGGTGGAAATGAACTGCACACACAGGGAGACTCGAGGAAGGCAAGACTAATGTGTAGTGGAATGAGTAGGGAAAAGTTCACGGAAGACCTTACAGGAGGGGAGGATTCGGGAGAGACCAAGAGGAAGGATATATGCAGAAAATTCCAGTTAGAGATAGAAAATAAATGAATTTGGAAACTTGTATTTTAGGGAAATGTTTGAAATCAATAACTCTGTCAGGACTAGAGCGATTATCTTGGAAAAAAAGAGCTAAGGCTGGAAGAGGTGGAGCTGTATTGTGCAGGAATACAGGAGGATTTGAGTAGTCAGTGCCCTCTAAAGTGACATCTTGCTCTAAAGCCCCCCAGCAGAGTGTGATATCTCAGCTAGAGACTAGTTTCCAATGGGTAGGTGCTTTTATGAACATACTCGGGGACTAGGAAGGTTGCTGGGACACCGAAGTCTCCAGAAAATGTCAGTGACTTGGAAACAAAAGGTGGTGAGCATCCCCAAAATCTCACCTAATGATAAGAAAATGATTCTTAAAAGCGCTCCTTTCAGTTTTATCCTCTCCAGATTCTGAGGCAGGAGGAAGCTGCTGCATAAAGAGTTTTCTAATTTGCATAATTATGAACCTTCAGCTATTAAGTAGACAAGCTGCGATTTAAACCCAGATTGCCTGACTCCACAGCAGACCTACTTAACCAGTCCACAATATTATCCTTTGCTGGAGTTGTTATAATAATTCTGGTTAAAAGGGAGAGGGGGGGAATTAAAAAATAGTTTTTGTTTTTTATTTTCGCCCCAAGTGATTTATTTTTTTCTTCTCCTCTGAATATATGTGTTCTAATTTTTAGATTCTGTATGCTCATAGATGTGTTTCTTATTCATAACTTTAGTTTGACATAATGCCCTATAGCTCTGAGTCTATCTTAAGGCCCCGACTGCCTCATGGCACATTCTTCCATGCAGTTTATTAACTTCAGCTTCCACTGGATATTTCCCAGATTAAATTCTCAAGAGGAAATACATTTGGTCTAGCTTATCTTTTAGGACAAGACAATGTCACAAGTCACTGCCAGATAATTAGATGTCCTTGGGTCCCTGTGTTCATCTCAATCCAATCAGCCGCCGTTACTGGGCGGCAGGGGTGGGGTGGCGTTCAGGAGAGAGAAAATGTGGCTACCCAGGCATAAGAGGCTGTGGGTGTGGAAATTTTTCTTTGAGCTAGGCAGGCACTGCTGTCAGCTGAATGCAAGGGGATAAAGCCATAAGGAGATACTCTTCAATCCTAGGTGACAAGACCTTTCTCCTTAAATCCTTCAGAAGAATTTGGTGGGAAGGAGCATGAAGTCTTGCCAAGGCTCCCAACCGCCTTCCCCTCTCTTACCCCCACCATCAGCCCCTTGAAAGAAGGAACCCTGTAGTCTCCATAGAATCTAGCTAGTGCTTTGATAATTAAATATTTGTTTAAATCCAAAGGCAGAAAAATTAAGTAGAAAAAATTTTTTAAGCTTTTTTCTTGGTGACTTTTTGTTCTTGTCAGAAATGAACAAGGATCTCAACAGGATTAGACAAATTCTGGACTGGAGGTATTAGTATTGAGTTAAAGCTCAACTGATACGCAGTCAACTTTCTTCAAAAACAAGGGTTGCCGACTCTTTACAACCTTAAGATCCTGTATAATTTACATTCATCATAAATGTCTTATTTTTGCCATCACTGAACCATTTTCAAATTGCTTTTTACTTAACCTAATAATCCAAACCTTGATGTCAAGTATGATTCATAAACCGTGACTGAAAACATCTGAAGCAGCAGAATCCAATCTAAAGTAAGGAAAAAGACTACTGATGCTAACAGAAATCACTTTCAGAATGCAGGTGGTGTTGTATTGAACCGGTTTAAATATTAAATAGAGGGTTAACCATACATCCATAAGAAGAGGCCGATTGAAATAATGTTTTATAAAAATCATAGTTTTGATTTGTAGTTAAGCCACTGGTTCCCAGCCAGTGTTCTGGTGACAATTTTGCTTCTGGGGGACACCTAGCCATGTCTGGAGACAGTTTTTGGTTGCCACAGTGGAGGGTGAGGATGGGAAGGTGCTCCTAGCATCCAATAGGTATAGATAGGGATGCTGCTAAACACCCTGCAGTGCACAGGACAACACCCACAACAAATAATTATCCAGCCCCAAATGTCAGCAGTGCCAGAAACCCTGTGTAAACCACAGTAGGAGTTTGATGGTGCACCATAAACGGACTCACTGAGAATCACCAGCTTTTTGGGTGACATCAATCCTTAATGGCACGTAGCTATTTTTCTTCATCAAGCTTCCACATGTGCTTTGAGTCCTGTATTAGCCTGTTCTCACACTGCTATAAAGAACTACCTGAGACTGGGTGATTCATGAAGAAAAGAGGTTTAGTTGACTCACAGTTCCATAGATATAACAGGAAGCATGACTGGGAGGCCTCAGGAAACTTACAATCATGGTGAAAGGCAAAGGGGAAGCAAGCACGTCTTGCCATGGCTGAGCAGGAGAGGGTGAGTGGGGAAGTGCCACACTGGTAAACCATCAGATCTTGTGAGAACTCTATCATGAGAACAGCAAGGGGGATGCTGCCCCCATGATCCAATCACTTCCCACCAGGCCCCTCCTTCAATATGTTGGGGTTACAATTCGATATGCAATCTGGGTGGGGACACAGAGCTAAACCATAGCAAGTCCTCATTCTTGATTCTCTATGTGATGTTGTCACTTGTGGGTATACGTCTACGTCCTTGCATTGAAGGATTAATTATTTACTCCAGTTTTCTCTGTACAGCTTGTTTAGTTATTTATTGGATATGTTTGTTTAGCAAATCTTTACTGCTAGGTTGCTGCCTCCATTTCAGCTCTAGGAGGTACTTTAAGCCCAGGTTGGCCTCACCTGTAGCAAATGTTCAGAGTGCTGCCTATCCTGAATGGGGGAGGTCCCAAAGGGATTGTCTTGGCAGTGTGGGAGGGCTGGCTGGGAGTTTGTATCCAGGGGCCTGTGGAACATACCTGGTACAGCATGGTGCTGCTGAACAGCCAATGTAATTTGGTGTTTCCTTTGGCCCATTTACAGAGCAGAGTTTCCAGGGCTGGGGATGGTAGTTCTGCCTCCCCTGTTTGTCTCTGCCTTTCCTCAGGGACATGTCTTTCTTTAGGCACTCACAATACTTCCACGAGTTAAAGCAGGGACAGGTCTTCTCTCAGGGAACTCAAGATGGTGGGGAAGCTGGTTGTCCACCTCAAACTCACTTTTGCAGTGTAGAAACTGTGAGTTCGGGGGAGATTTTCCAGCAGCTTGGTGCCAGGCAGAATGGGAGAGGGACATCTCATATATGGAATCTGATTCTCTTACTATCTGGTCAATTTTTTTAACTTCTCTGTGGCCTTAGGAACTCTCATCCTCGTATATGAGTTCTGTCACGTAACTGGTGAAAATCTCAGCACTGTATACACACACACACATATATATATACACACACATATATACACACATATATATACACACACACATATATACACACACACATATATATATATATACACATATATATACCCACTATATATATGTGTGTGTGTGTGTATATATATATAAAATTTGGCAGGGGTACACTGACAGATTTAGGACAGTTGGTTTTTAGCATGATCAAAGCCTCACGCTACTTTGGTGGCATGCAGAAAACCCAGAAACCTCTAGTTCACTCATAATAATAATTTGGCCCAGAGACTACATCCCTTAAGGTCACTGTGTAAAGGATAAACGCATAAATCATACCCGTTGAGAAACTAACAATGTAATTTTAGGTATCTAAAGAGGCCTACAGATAGGGTAGTGAAAATACTTTTACTTTTTGTCAAATTTTAAGCTTCTTTCTAAACAACTTTCTATGTCTTCAAAATTTTCATACTGTATCTCATACTTTATCTTACCTATCAGGTATGTACAGACATAAGAAAAACTTCCACGAAAAGCAATGATAGGCCAGGTTCAGTGGCTCATGCCTGTAATCCCAGCACTTTGGGAGAATGAGGCAGAAGGATCGCTTGAGCCCAGGAGCTTGAGACCAGCCAGGGCAAGATGTTGAGACCCCGTCTCTTAAAAAAAAAAAAAAGCAATGATAGCTCATGTTAACTGCTAAAAGTCAGCTTCTGTGAAACATTTTGTGGTTAAAAGAATTTTAAAATTATAAATGATAAACTAGGGTTTAGATGAAAATTATAGATAAATATCCCTCAATAATAAACTTTGGGAAAGTAAGGATTATATTTGCAACCTGCTCTGCATTAAAAAGATAATAATGGTGGTCCTCAAATTCCCCCTCTCCACTCTCTACTAACTCGAGAGAGCAAAGTATATAATTTGAAAAGTTTCCTAGATTACGTTGTTCATCCTCTCCTCTCCCCACTGACTTCCCTCACTAACCCTAGCCTTAAATTACTGAACCAAACTCTTGTTCTTAATTATGAAAACAGGAAACTATTTACTCCTGATTCTCCCTCCTCTACCTATCCACAAATATTAATAAATAAAAATGAGAAAGAGAAGTGTCAGAGGAGCTAAACATTAAGAATATTTACAGGATCTACAGTTACCAGGAAAAAGTTTACCTGACAAAAACACAAAACCCTAAGGCAGAAATATAGGACCACACAAGAAAAGTCCTAGGATATTTGTACTAATTAACCCCAAGTCTGTAATCCTACCTTGGAGACAACAGGTATTGTGTGCTCAGAAGGGGAGCCCTCACTTTACCCTTAGAGGTGCTTTCCTATACAATGTTGGAAGATTACTTAAGTCACTGCATTTGAAACAGGATAGAATCTGATTTCCAATCAATAATGTTAGGGAAATGGTGAGTTCAGTTTTGGAGAGTGTTATAGTCTGACACATTGGTGATTCCCAGTGAATTGCACTCCCAGTATTCATGCCCTTTTGTTGTCCCTGAAGAGGGCAACATAGTCAAGCCAGGTCCCCAGGAGGAGGGACCCTGCAGCATCATGGTATGTATATAGAGTCATAATAATTCCCCCAGACTTCCCCAATGGGGCCTATAACAATTTACTCATGTAACTGTATTCCAGGGAAAAGAGAATACTGGAATATTTTGAGGAATTCGGGACACAAAGTCCAAGTTAACATTGACACCTGAGGGCCTGAAGCATCAAGATGGTGAGTTTTTACATTAAGCCTCTTTATGCTGAAAAGGTCAATGGATACCTGTTGACTATGGACTAGCCCTGTGACCTGCTTTAACCAGTGAAATGTAGCAGAAACATCACTGTCCCAGCTCTGTACCTACATCTTAAGAAGACTTTGCAGCTACTGCATGCTTGTAAACCCTAGCCATGTAGGAAGTGGATTACTGGGCACAATAATAAATGGGGCCACTCCTGTTTCTGCTCTTGATTTCTTGATTTCTGGATTTCAGTGAGGACAAAGCATCAAATGATAGTCATTGATTTGTGGTTGACTCTGTGCTGCAGGAATGTACCTCATCTTCATGAGTATCATCTCCAAACCACTACTTCAGCTGCATCAATACAAGGATGTTTTGTTGCTTTTCAGCCTGACAACTTCCAGGTGCTCTAGTATGTGGTAGGATCAGTGAATCCCATGGGGATGTGCCCACTGCATCCTCACTTTTATTTTAAAGTGTGTTCTTTTGTTTGATTGAGTGATAGATAGGATGCCATGTTAGTGCATCAAACACTCTGTAAGCCCTTAAATACTGGTGCTGGTTGAGGCCCTGTCTCAGAATTCATGACAGTTCCAGCCAAGACAAATCACTGCCTTTTCTAGTGTAGAAAAAGCTCGATGGAAACAACTTGCCACCTTGATGCTTTAGGTCCCTTGGTACCAATGTCAACTTCAACCCTATGTACTGTAGACCTCAACATATCTAAGTATTATCCTTTTTTTTTTTTTTTGAGACGGAGTCTTGCTCTGTCGCCCAGGCTGGAGTGCAGTGGCGTGATCTCGGCTCACTGCAAGCTCCGCCTCCTGGGTTCACGCTATTCTCCTGCCTCAGCCTCTCTGAGTAGCTGGGACTACAGGCGCCCGCCACCACGCCCGGCTAATTTTTTTGTATTTTTAGTAGAGACGGGGTTTCACCGTGGTCTCGATCTCCTGACCTCGTGATCCGCCTGCCTCGGCCTCCCAAAGTGCTGGGATTACAAGCGTGAGCCACCGCGCTCGGCCTTATCCTTTTTCAAGAACACAGTTAAATGAGCAATTGGCCTCCTTTGGAGAAGGCTGGGGGAATTATTACTTCTTATAATTACCATGTTATTGCAGGGTCCCTTTCTTAGGAACCTGGCCTCTCCCACAGTCAGTAAGCTCTTAGCCTAAAAATGGGCTCAGTTCCTAAAACCAGGAAAGAGATCCTGACTTTATATTGGGTAGCTTCCTCCAGGCTATTTAATTTTCTCTATTCCCTTTCATTTATTTTTTACTATATAGTTTAATATTGTTGTTGTCTATCCATTCGTCTTGCTGCTAAGGATGCCATGTCCTATTAACTTTCAAATATGTTTATAAACCCTTTAACTTAGTTTCCAAACCCTGTGAACTCCAACCTATGTTCACCTGCCCCACTACACCTGTCACTAATTTTTTTTGTACCTGAGTTCCAGTTTGCCCGGCTTTCCAAAGTGGTTTCAGTGAACTGTGTTCTCTTCTGCTTCATCTTTCACACATGTTCTTTCTGCCTGTCACCTCTCCCCTTCCCTTTGTCACTACTTTTACCTGACTTTCTCTTGTTCATCATTTAGGTTATGACATATCCCTGCAGTATATTCAGTAGCATCCTGCACTGTCTCATCATATGTTTTGGGGTGTATATTAATGTGTTTAATTGACTATTTCAACCACTATATTGAATGCTCCAGAAACTCATGGTTTTTACTTATCATTTTATCCATACAATCTGACCCCAGGTAGGCATTCATTAATATGTGTTGAGTAAATAAATGGATATAGAACTGGGAACACATTCTTTTTCTGATAAAAAAAAGTGCTATAAATTGCTATAAGTTATGTTTAGAGATAGGCTCAATGGTATCTCAGTTCCACAACTCAGAAAGATCATTTATGAACTGGACTTTTTGGGCTCATCTGTATACAAAACCATTTTGGAAATTCACTTTAATCCTAAATACATGATTTACATGTTGTCCTTAAGAAGATTCCCAACTGGTAAATTTAGTCCTGTCATTAATAAGGAGGAGCAATGCAAAAATAAGGAAAAGGAAAGTGATTCCTAAGAAAAAGACCTGTGGGAAATTTGGCAAACCACAGGCATAAGGTTTTGGAGAAAAGTGTTAGAAGATCACTTAAAAGGCTAAAAAGCAGACTGGGTAGCGCCAAAAGGCTAATTGTAGAGACATGTAGAAACCTACGACTTGGGAGAGTTATTCTATGACTCTGATCTATGAAAAGAGAGGAAATTATTATGCCTTGAAGTGCCCGAACTGCTAGTTGATCATATGACCCATGGATCCACATTGTGTTAGAAGTAATTGCAAATGACTGTTCATATGTGTTATTGCTTAACCTCCTCTTTTATGTTTCCACTCCAATAAAAGGACCTGAAGTACTTTCTCTCTTTTATATCTCATTTTCCCAGGCATACTGTGAAACGAAGGCTGCAATGTACTACATGTTGGAGTGATTTAGTTGATTAGTTAGTTCTTCAATGCGAGTGGTTCTCACAGTCATCGTCAAATGCTTAAGATCACCAGGGATTCTGTGGTTATTTGAGCTGCCAGGAAAGACTAAAGTAAACGTGGAACACACAGGGACATTCCCCCCTGCCTTTGCTTGGTTTTAGGTTTTTGGCTTACTATTCTTCATTTGGGCAATATCAACCCAACTTGGGTAAGAAAGAAACAGCTTGGAGTTTTGAAAAGAGCCTGGATTTTGCAGCCAAGCAAATACCAAATTTCAGCTCTGCTGACTACTAGCTGTGTGACATCAGGCTAGTTATTAATTTCTTTGAGTCTCTATGTCCTCTTCCTAAGTAAGAAAGGGATAAGAACAGAACTTGTTATGTAGTGGAAGGAAGATACTGTTTGTAAAATACATAACTCATAGTAGACTATTAAAAAAATCTGCTTCTTCCACTCCACCTCATCCTTTAAGTGAAAAAATTATTATTTATTATTTGTTAAATTGACATAATATAACGTTAGGTTTAGCACTTGAATCATCAGGTCTAGGTGTTTTATTATTATTAAACACCCTGGCTAATTAGCAATTTTTTAACCTAAATAAACATAAGAGTCAATCCCACATATTGTAGAAATCTTTCTAAGTAGAAGTGCCCAACTTGGAAGCAGTGCATGGGTGCACAAATTGTATGCCTTAAGAGAATCAGATTTTGGAAAAGTCTTCCTGGAAAAGGGATTATAAGCATCTGAGCAATGGGAAAATAGAGTAGAATTTTGTGATTGCACTGGTTTCTTTTGAGTCGTTGGTCCTGTACGGCACTTATATGCCTCTTACTGTTTCCTAGTTGTGTAGTGCATCATTTTCAAAAAAATACTCCCTTTGTCCCCAATTATTTCACGTAGTGGCTGTAACTTGGTTCAAATTCATTGCAGTAAACAATATTTCAAGATCTAGCCAAGCATCTTACAAATACATTTATTATTCTCATATTATTAAGTGGGATTGATTATCACTAGGAAACTGCAAAAAAGTATATGCCTTACTAATGTGGGTCAGGAGCATTGTTGTATATACTTGGTGATCACATATTTCAAACCAAAAACTAGAGCCTGTTGGGCTCAGAAAACACTATCCCAAAGTGCTTTGAACTGAAGGAGATTGGGTGGGTCTCAGAAGCAAGGTCACTCTGCCATTCCTCCGCCTTTCTGTGTGAAGCATGGTTGTAAAAGAATTATCTGACCTATCTTGCCTCAAAATAGGTCATAAGACCCTCATTCCAGAGGACTTCTGCCCCATATGTGGTGGGAAGGAATGCTAGACAGAGAAGCCAAGAAGATCCTGAACAGACAGGCCTTGCTGGGATACCACTCCCTTTCCCACACTGCTCCCCATCACCCCACCCTCAGTTTATTGCCATTAGATCACACCGTTTTTGTTAATCACATTTCCACATGGCTGTCCATTCCTCATCAAACTTTCCATAAAACACAGTTTTTCCTGGGTCTTTGGGTCTCTGTTTCTAAAGGCTCCCATGTCTTAGAAAGCTGTTAAATAATTTTGTTATGCTTTTCTCTTGCTAACCTGTCTTTTGTTAAAGGAGTGTTGGCCATGACTCTCATAATATATGAAGAAAAGGTATTATTACTTTTTCACTCCTACAGGCCCATGGTCTAGGAATGGGAAAAAAAATATTCTTAATCTTTATGTTTTGCATAATTTGGTAAGTGCTTAACCTTTAGGAAAATGCATTTAACATTCTAATGAGCAATTGGGAGCTAACCTCATGTAATACAAGAACTGTGTGTGATGAGCACACACCTGTGCTCATGTGCAGACGTGGTTTAGCAGTCTCCTGGAAGGCAGGTAAGTGGGCTAGCATAGCCAGGACTAAAAGCACTGGCCTAAACAATATCCAGTGTGGTCCTCATGGAGTGCACAGATGTGTTTCAGGACTGAATTGGATCCACTCGTAACATATTTTTACCAAACCAGAATTTGACTCAGCAAATATTACCAAATAGAATGGAGTTTCTTGCTGCTCAGGAGAGAAGTTGATGGGTTAACTTAGAAACCCCTATTCCCATGGGTGGTGTCTAGAATTGTCAATAGATCACGTCTACATGATAAATAATGTGGCAGACAGAAGGCCAGGCCTTGCCCAATTTTCCAAGGTGTTGAGGATAGGTGCCTTAAGACACAGTGCTTGAGAGGAGACAGGATGTGAAAGGCTATCCTTGCTCTGAGCCTGGAGGACACCCTTCAACACCCAGTCAAACTAAATGACCCAGTCAAGCTAAATGACACCCAGTCAAGCTAAATGACAAGTGGGAGAATATTTAAGGTAATATATACTATACCTAGAAAGTATATTTAGAAAATACAATTGCATTTAGAAAGTACAATTTTACAAAACTATGGAAAACGTAAGACTATCTTTAACAATATAAGTCTCTACACACCTTTTAGATCGTTAAGATTGTTGAAGACTTTTTTCTTTGGAAATGAGTTGAAGAACATCATTTTGACTCCCTATCAAAAGATTCTCAAAAATAACCAGAGTTTTAAACATCATGCCTGATTAGTTTTTCCCCATTGATCCAGAAGCTTCAATTCTTAAATAAAACAAAAATCTGTTGGAATGCAAATTCTCTCTTTTCTAATACTTTGAAGCTCTCCTGTGACTTCCAGCATGTACTTTACTGAGTATGCCAGCTGTTTGGGGCTTCTCTTTTTCTCCTGTGAATTATAAGTTCTTAAAACCCAGAAACTTTTTAAAAATTCATTTTAAAAATAATTTCTTACCGAGACTAGCTTGTGACTACAGTAGAAAAGTGAAAAATAGTAAATAATATTAGTTGAGGCTTGGCACCATGGCTCACACCTGTAATCCCAGCACTTTGGGAGGCCAAGGCAGGTGGATCACTTGAGGCCAGGAGTTCGAGACCAGCCTGGCTAATGTGTCAAAACCCCCTCTCTACTAAAAATACAAAAATTAGCCAGGCGTGATGGTGCACATCTGGAATTCCAGATACTCAGGAAGCTGAGGCACGAGAATCTCTTGAACCTCGGAGGTGAAGCTTGCAGTGAGTCGAGATCGCGCCACTGAACTTCAGCCTGGGTGACAGAGCGAGACTTTGTCTCAAAAAAAAAAAATTAATTGAGTATATTGCAATAAGGTAAAACCATTTTTGGATGTGAAGCAGAGACTTGAGTCTACAGAAATCCTACTTTAATTGTGTTCCATCAAGGTCTTGGAGTTTGGTCTCTGAGTCAGCTAAATAACAAAGGATTATTATGCTCGTGCATTGCAAGCTATGGGAAAGATCATAAATTATCTTGATGACTCATTTCCTCTGTCACTCTAGGACTTCTAATATGGGGAGACCTTTTCTGTTGCCTTTTTTTAAAAAAAAAAAACTTGTGAGATAAATGGGGAGAAAAGTCCTGAAATTAAGCTTGTTCAGTAAGTGTTATTTAATTTTTATAGAAAAATTAAACTGTGTTATAACAATGTTAATTACCAATTGATTCCAAAGGCCATGCTTAAAGGTCTCTGCCTTTAAGCTCAGTTTTCTTACTGCCATTTTGTAGAGTGGCTTGTGACCACAGGAGGTTATTTATTTCATCCTAAGCCACACAGGATATTTCCCATACATATGCCCAGTATACCATGGAGTGTAACAAAGGTCCCCTGTTCTTGAGGCAGCGATTGAAAAGAAAGTAGAACGGAACCATCTCTTTAATTTCTGAATATTGTGTACCATCAGATTCTCTGAAACGCAATTCAAAACCTTAAAAGGTTGTGGCATTTCTAGATTTCTCTGTCTTTATCTAGTCACCCACAAAAAAATTTTACATGCTTATACATTGATTGGAGATAAATAGCTTCATTTTGCTCTTTGAATCTTTGACTAGGCATATATATTTTAAGATTTTTTTTTCTAAGTACTAAGACAGTCCTAAACAAAACAAATGCTGAATCAATATTTCAGGATTATCATCTGTAAACTTCCGAAAATCTGCCCATGGATTATTGATGTGTTTTGTTCTCATTCCAGAATCCTTTGGCATCTGCTTCATTTCACTGTTCTCTCATTTTTCAGTTTTTCATATAGGCCAGACAATTAACTACAGCATTAAAGTAGCAAGGATGTTAATTCTGTGCAATGCTTTGAAATATACTTCATTTGATATTATATACTATGGATAAAATTTTTATTTTCTCCTTATTCTTCCCTTTGAGGAAGGGAAAGAAAGAGTGAACTAAAGACATTAAACTATGGCTAACTGACCTCGTGAGTCAGTGTTTCCATGAATTTTACATCTCTCATTGCTGAAATTTTGGCTTTCATTTGAAAGCCTGCTTTTTATTGTTGGTGTGTATTTCCTGTTTTCTCTTTTCTCAGTTCCCGCGCCTTGCGTCAGGACTCCCCTCAAATGATGAATTTACAGAGGAACCTGTTAACAGGGTAATAAACTCAGACTCCCCACCCAGTGCCTTCAGCACTCCCACCCAAGACTTCCAGTCTCCACATGGCTCCTTTTCTCTTTTCCTTTCTTGTCTCTCTGTCACCTAGAGCCCTTTTCATGTACAGCAGTATCTCACATGGGGACATCCTCAATTCCCAAATGACCTCAGGGAACCCTGACATTTGCCCCCGACACTAAGACTTACCAAAAATGAAAAAAAAAAATAGAATTTCTATGCACAAGTCTCCTTGAATTTGGAAGCCAAGGAAATATTTTCTGCTATTGCTAGAGATAAACTGAAGAAAGTCCTACTTGGAAAAACCAGAGCTGTCTGAAGAATGTAGGGGAGTGCTGGATAACAAATTTCCTTTTGGGAGGTAAGTCCAAGGACATGGGACTGCCTCTGAGATCATCGCCTGTGTCAGAGGCAGGTGGAACATTTAACACATGAAGGCTGAGGTGTGAGATTCTCTCAACATGCTTGGTATATTGATACTTAGGGGTATTAGTGAGCTGGCTCTAATTTGGAATTATTTAGCTCCCGCTTCTTGCATGTTCCTTCCCCCTCTTTCTCTCAATAGGCCTTAAATCATTAATTACGAACATGACGTGACGTGAAAACCCATGATCTTTGATAGTGTTGGGCTTGGACAATGATACCCCAAAGTGAACACTTCAGAAGTAGCAAAGTTTTTCTCTGGCCTTCTCCTGCCCTCCTGTCTCTCATCCTTCATTTCCCCCTGAGGCACGCCATAGAAACTAGAATCTCTCTTCCTTAAGGAGGTCGTAGAAACCAGGATCCCTTTTCCCCAAAGCCAGCCATAAGACCTAAAATTGTGATTCTAAAACTATTGCTCTAACCTGCCTTGCTGCGTTTCCCCCTTGGTCTGTTACTATTAGATCATAGCCTTTTGCCTAACCATATGCCTGCATGGCTATCCATGATTAATAGAACCTAAGAGTAAAAATGGATAGTTCACCCTGAGCCTTTGGGTCATCAATGCAAAAGCTCTCATGTCATATAAAACTATGATCGAATAACTTTGTTATGGCTTTTCTTCTGTTAACATGTATTGTCAATTCATTTCAGCAGACTTACACTTTACAGGGGAAGCTTGAACTTCTATGGGATGGTTTCTCTTTACCTGTGTGTGGTAAGTCTTTAGTGAAGTAAATAGTAATTAGGACCTTTAATTATTTAATTAAATAATTTAATTTAAGTAGTAAATTATTACTTTCACCAGTCAGAATGTCACTTATTTGTTAAATTTCCCTAAAGGCAAAAATAAACTCATTCCCAAGCCACCAGCTACAGCTTGCTTTAGTCATGAAATTGAATAGATAGGAAACGAATGCTGAGGAGAATCCTGTACCAATTCAAAGTGAGTCCTTCAGGTAAATTTACTAAGCATGTTTAAAGATCAGCCAAGCCTCTCAAATGACAAAACATAAAAATTGGTGAATAATTTTAAAATTGATCAAATTTTAAAAATTTGAATATTTATCAGTAATTAAATAATAGCCTTCTGAAATTATAATCTTTATTTACCATGGGGTCTTAAAAACTTGATGGACATCTGTGTTTATTATTGTATTGATAAGCTTTTCTTTGTATGGTACAGCTGTGTCCCCACCCAAATCTCATCTTTAATTGTAGCTCCTGTAATTCCCATGTGTTGTGGGAGGAACACGGTGGGAGATCATTGAATCATGGGAGTGGATTCCCCCATATTGTTCTTATAGTAGTGAATAAGTCTCACAAGAGTTGATGTTTTTATAAGGGGAAACTCCTTTCACTTGGTTCTCATTCTCTCTTTGCTGGCCACCATGTAAGACGTCCCTTTGCTCTTCCTTCGTCTTCTGCCATGATTGTGAAGCTTCCCCAGACATGTGGAACTGTGAGTCAATTAAACCTCTTTCCCTTATAAATTACCCAGTCTCAGGTATGTCTTTATCAGCAGCATGAAAATAGACTAATACATTTCTTTTTTTTGCAAGTTGATTTTTCTGAAAGAAAGAAAGAAACTCTTTACATCCTCTGAAGAAGCCATAGTAGGCTTTCAAGTCTATAATGGTTTGTCAAGAGAAAGTGCAAGGAAAAATAGGTTACTAATAATCTAGGATTAAAGAATGGCAATAACATGAGGAAGAGTTCGAAAGGACTTTAAAGTGAGACCTTCCTGACAATGCAGAATAATGATCTCTGTATAACTAAACATATTCTAAGCAAGATAAGTGACCATCAGGCATAGATGCTGAACAGTATTTTTCCATGCTGGTTGGGAGGCAGTATTAGAGAAATGTATTCAGTTTGTTTAACACTCTCTGATGGAATTTTAAAATTCCTTGATATTTGAACCATCTGGACAAGCCCAGTCACTCTTAAAATGCAATGTACAGAGTTTACTGTAATATTGCAGATATGGTCCAACTAGGGCAAATACAAAATGATTAAATGTACAAATTACATTTTATTAATATAGTCCAAAATTATGTTAGATTTTTAAATAGCCAAACCATATGGCCAATTCCTAGTGCACTTAAGATAAACTCTGAGGCACTTTTCTCATATGAATTCAAAGGAACCCAGCCTCCTGTATTCCGTTCTTGCATAATTGATTATTAAATCCTAAATGTAAATTTTCATATTTATTGCTGACAAATTTTGTATTATTGATCCGAATGTCAAGATAATTTTTCATCTTGAAGTAGCTTATTGCATTAAATATCCCTCTAAGCTCTGTGTAATTTCAAACAGTAAAAAGTCATCCTCTACATCTTCCAAATTGCTGATAAAGGTTGAATAGAACTGAATTTAGTGACACTCTAATACAGTCTTCCCAGAGGAAGATTTTTTATCATGCCTCTCCATAGAGCAAATTCTCTGAAAATAACCTACATTTTTTTTTTAAAGAAAACGTTTTTTTCCTTTAATTTGTGAAACTCTATTCACACTTCAAAAACAGCATAGAAAGTAGTAAAATATCATTGATGTGAGCATTCCTATTGAGCTGTTTTCAAGTCATTTTAGGCTGAAAAATATAACAAATCAAATAGCGACCTCCTACTTGCTCTGTGTTAATCAATAACCTTTGGTTTTGCAAAAAACAGCTGCTATTATTAAAGTGAATTGAAATATATTAGAAATGGCATTATCAGATGATGGTAAGGCTGCAAACCAGAGGTTACCGTTTCCTGCCTCCCTGGGCAACAGGAGTGCCTTTTGGTGCCTTTCAAAGCCTTTCACATCTGGCTGGTGCTGAATGAATCTACTGTCAAACTGCTGCTGCTGTGGTACCTGGTTTCTTACGAATTAATTGCAAGTTCAGAACAGAGGACTTAGGGGTGTCTGGGGACCCGTGGCAGAGTTCACACAGCCTCTTTTTAAACAAAGGAGGCTCTGTCTTACCTTAGGCTTGTGCTCTTAACGAGGAAGTGAGTTTGATCGCGGGCCACATTAGGGACCCCTTATTTAACAGGGCCAGGGTGATTGCATCAATGTTTTTCTAAATGGCATCTTGTGCGTTTGCAATGAGGGAGGTTAGTTTTGTTCTATTTTGGCCTTTAAATATAGTTCTTATCACCGACTAGCCTGAGAGAGAAGAAAATGGTAACATTGTGTTTCCAGGGAGAGGGGTGTATGTATGTGTGATGTGTTTGTGGTATTAATCACAAGAAGTGGGAGGAAGGCGGAGGTGCTCCTAAGACAGGAGGACTGGAGGTAAACGACCCAGTTTCAGAGAGTAAGGGTTGTATTTGCATACCATTTTTACCTTCTGGCCAGGAATTTCTATTTGAAATATTTGGAGGTTTGTGCTGTCTGCAGGGACAAGTCTAGCTGACAGCAGCATCCTCTGTAATCACAGCACATTGCATAGGTCCTACCCCAGAACCTGGGTCTCAGAAATCTAGAATGTTTTAAATGATTCACATTATGTGTAAGAACCGTTGTTCTTGAGTAATAATGGCTCTTTGGTCAAGTTCCTTTCTAAAATCAATTTAAAGTATTAAAGCCACAAAAGAAAGTCCATAGTACTGGGTTTTGGAGCATAATTTGAGACATAGAATTAGATGGTAATGCCTTTAAATACTATCAGCATGAATTGTGTCTGTCTAATCTATATCCATGCTTATACCGTGAATTGTGTCTGTCTAATCTATATCCATGCTTATACCGTGCCTAGTGTTTAAAAGCACTAAGGAAAAGGGGCGCCAAAAAATACAACCAAGCAAACATAGTTGACTGTTGAGCAACTTGGGGGCTGGGGGACTGATGCCTAGCACAGTCAAAAATCCCAGTATAACCTGGTAGTCCTGCCAGATTTAACTACTAATAGCCTTTTGTTGACCAGAAGCCTTCCTTATAAAGAGTTGATTAACACACATTTTATGTGTTATATACTGTATGTATTCTATACTGTATTCTTACAATAAATTAAGCCAGAAAAAAGAAAATCTTAAGGAAGATCAAATATAATTACTATTCATTAAGTAAAAGTGGATCATCATGAAGGTCTTCATCCTTATCTTTGTGTTGGGGAGGCTAAGGAGGAGGAGGAAGAGGAGGGGTTGGTCTTGGTGTCTCAGGGGTGGCAGAGGTGGAGGAGGTAGAAGGGGAGGCAGGAGAGGCAAGCGTTGAGGTAATGGTGCAACTTCTATAATGAAATACCATCTTCATTTCTCCTTATAAAGGCAAAATGGTCATTTATATATTGAAGCAGTTATTTAGAATAAAGCAAGAGAAAAAAATGTTTATGGAATTTTTTTAGATTGGTCTAATTATTCAGAAAAATGAAGACACATGCATTAGCAAAGCAGAAAGCTAGCAGCAAAGTTGTTGGTTATCTCCAGGCTGCTCCATGATTCCACACAGGGCTGGAGGTGTACCTCGCATTTTAGCCCGAATTACTCTCTTTTTTTTTGGCTCCACAGGCAGGAAAACGATTTGGCATGTGTTCCAATTCCGTATTGGAAACCACACCTTTTAAAGCTATTTGTATGTAGTCATTCTCTTGCTACTGTGAAAAACAACTTTAGAAGACATGGTCCTTTATTTTATGAGTTTTGCTGTGGTTTGTTATAATAGTAATGTTGGGTCAATACCTAGCGCACTTTACCTGACTACTTGAGTTCTGAACCAGTTGGGAAAAAGAACCGAGAGTCAGACAGATGGAAGCCAAAGTATCACTTTTGCTACTGATAAACTGCACAATGTCACTTTAGATGTGCAGCCAAAGAGGTTAGTAATTTTATACCCTTAAATGTACACACAGCAGTTTCTGGCAGCTGGGCCCCTGCAGCTCTCCTCTGGGGTGGTGGGCTCCAGAGAGCCTGGCAGAGCACAAACCGGGTGGTCTGATGAGACAGCTCAGAAACGCTGAGACCCCTGTGCCCTGCCTTTCTCCCTCCCTTGAGTAGGAGTGAGGGAAGGACAGTGAGAGGTGAGCAGTGCTAATCCTAAATTCCTCCACATGGAATTATGATGCCTGGAGGAAAGGAGGTCCCTCAACAGCAGTAATAATCCTATTTCCATAGTGATTTCCCATTCCTATTTATTATCACAGTTTACAGAAGGAAAAGGGTATCAGCAGCTGAAAAAGACTGACTTCGGAGGGGAAAACAGAAATGGCACATTGTGGACGTAAAGCAGATTTACCTCTTTTCATGGCCTAAATGTATCTCATTTCCATTTCACTAATTTTTTTCCTTAAGAAATTGGCAGTTTTGCATTTTTATCTTAGGTCCTGACTATATTCCCTTTGTTGCTATGATTACTAAAAATCAATAAATCTGCTTTAAAATTTTATTTTCAAAGGTTGATGTTGCAATTTTCAGTGATAATGTATTTGGAAACATTTGCTGTCTTCTTACCTAGATTTGGAAAGAGACAGATTGACTCTTTTTTCTAATGCATAAGGAAAGCAGTGTGCCATATTCATGATATTCTTTCTTCTTACATTCAGAAGTTCTGTTTTCCTTTTTTTATTCTTCCCATCAGAAACATAAAGAACTTAGAATATGGAAGGATTTTTTTTTTCCATAACTGGGACTCGAAGGCTTGGTTGTCAAGAAGTCAGGTGGAACAAGGACTGGTGAGAGACTGGGGCTCAAGGTGGCCAGTAAGTGTCCTCTGCCACCCTAGGAAAGGCTACAGCAGGAAAAAAACAACACAGCCATTATGGGAAAGAGAAGCAGAGCCAAGGAGTGGATAGAAAGAAGTCTCCAGCAACCCATCTGCATTTCCAGATCTAGCAAGGAATTAAGCAAGCTGACTCCTCAACTTTGTAGTTTTGTAAGCCAATAAGTGGCCTTTATTACTTTAGATGAATACAAGATATTTTCTGTCACTTGCAACCCAGAAAGTCCTAGGAAATGCAAGTTTTGTCTTCCCTGCATATTATTGGGGTTCAGAACACAACATCTCAAAGTATGGCACCTTGGCATGTGGAATATTTTGAACTGAAATTTGGAAGGGCCTCAGATGCAAGACCTTCCCAATCTTCTCCTGTCCTCCTGTCTTCCACCCCTCTTTCTTCTGTAAAGTGAGTCATAGAAACCAGAATTATTCTTCTTTTAGGCAAATCAATGAAACTAGAACTGCTTTCCCCCAAAGCAAGCCATAAAATTGAGAAATGCTTCTCTCCCCCTTGAAAACTCTCATTTCTGAAGAATCCTGGCCCATACGTAGGCGGAAGTAATGCAACACAGAGAGGCCAAGAGGACTCTGAACAGATAGGCCTTGCTGGATTCTCCCCTTTGTCTATGACCATTAGATTATACCCTTTTGTCCGATCACATTTCTATGGTTGTACATTCTTCATCAAACCTAAGCATAAAAAAAGATAGTTTTCCCTGGGTCTTTGGGTCTCCATTTTTGAAGGCTCCTGTGTCACATAAAACTTTGATTAAATAAGTTTGTTATGCTTTTTTCTTGTTAACCTGTCTTTTATTGTAGGAGTGTTGTCTGTGACCCTTATAATGAGTGAGGAAAGGTATTATTCCTTTCCATTCCTATAATATCTAAGATCGGTCTAGAAAGTTTAACAAGACTTTAGTAAAGGTTCCAAGTTAATGAAAGCGAATTTGTAACACAGAGATACCACTTGGCTCTCTACCTATAGGATCGATCCTACACCACAGACTCTGGCTGATTTTAAGTAAGGAAAGCCCTTTGTGGTGCCTCTATGCTGTGCCATAGGCTCTTTCCTGTCAATTACAAACTTTGCTCCCTGCCTAGTTCTTAGTGAGGTCCTCTTTCCCTCACCATCTGGGAATTCCTCTGAATGTCTCCTATTCAGGTCAGAGAAAACCCAGAGGAACTTCTCATCCTATGTGTTCCTTTGGAGTAACATCAAACTTCCGTTTTCTCATTTCCTGTCCCAAGATGCACTTCTTCTCAGCCTGACTGACAGATGTGAATGTCTATTCCCTAAGAGGATATCCATCCTGATACCCCTAAGAACTAAGGCTTGTGATCTCAATAACCACATCAGAATGGAAAAGTCCACATTACTAGGAGAGTTACCTATCTGGTAGCAGAGGTCATTCCTTCCTATCCAATTATGAACGGAAGAGTTAGCTCCTTTCTTTTTTTTTTGAGACGGAGTCTCGCTGTCGTCCAGGCTGGAGTGCAGTGGCGCGATCTCGGCTCACTGCAAGCTCTGCCCCCCGGGGTTCATGCCATTCTCCTGTCTCAACCTCCCAAGTAGCTGGGACTACGGGCACCGGCCACCTCGCCCAGCTAATTTTTTGTATTTTTAGTAGAGACGGGGTTTCACTGTGTTAGCCGGGATGGTCTCGATCTCCTGACCTCGTGATCTGCCCGCCTCAGCCTCCCGAAGTGCTGGGATTACAGGCATGAGCCACCATGCCCGGCCAAGTTAGCTCCTTTCTTGTTACAATATAGTCTTGGTTGAATGTTGACAAATTTCACCCAGGAATGTGTGAGATAAAGTGGAATAATAGGCAATATTGGTAGTACAGGGACAGAAATAGGTGTTGAAGAATCAGAAAATTGATCTTGTTCCATCGAGTCCACTTTTGAAGTCAGTGGCTTCTGGAAGATTCTTATAGATTTTGTCAATATAAGGACATTAGAAAACAGGGATGTTGAGTAGTTAGGAGAAAGTGGTACATATTTCTTAAGTTGGGAAAAAATACATTACTGATTGAATGGCAACATATTTCATGCAGGAATGCTTCCTCTAGCATGAGCTAAAGATCATGACTATGTACTAGTGTACCTTCTGAGCTTTCAATCTTAGTTTTTCTGTGAGCAATTGTCCAAATCATAATAGTCACCTCCATAGGAGAAAGCAATAGTGTGCTTGTTCAGCATGTGACAAATCTCTTTTTGGAAATGCAGTCTCTAAATAAAACATGGGCTATAAAAATGCAACTTTGTCAGCAGAACATGTCAGTGCTTTGTACACCCAACTATGCATTCAGATCATCTGAGAAATTTTTCTAACAGTTTCCTAAGCCTTATCCCAGACCTGCTGTTTGAATTTTTGGAATGGGGCTTGGAGATTTGAATATTTAAAAAGTGTTCTGAATGATTCAGATATTACATTTTGGGATCTTTTCTGTTAGCAGCTATCTTGGTAAGAATCCTTGTTCTATCACTACCTTTTCCTCATATGGTTGGTTTCTAAGATATTTACCAAATCCTTCCCAATGAACACTTAGACTCTGCAGAAATAAGCTGTTATTCTTGTTTTAAGACTTTTTTTTTTTTTTTTTAATGGAGTCTCACTCTGTTACCCAGGCTGGAGTGCAGTGGCGTAATCTCAGCTCACTGCAACCTCTGCCTCCCAGGTTTAAGCGATTCTCCTGCCTCAACCTCCCAAGTAGCTGAGACTACAGATGCGTGCCACCACGCCCAGCTCATTTTTGTAGTACAGATGGGGTTTCACCATGTTGGCCAGGCTGGTCTCAAGCTCCTGATCTCAGATGATCCACCCACCTTGGCCTCCCAAAGTGCTGGGATTACAGTCATGAGCCACCATGCCCAGCCATCTTTAGATTTTTAATAGTAGCAATATATTATGTAATGACAACAACAACAGCAATAAACCAGAGCATGGGGTCAGAACAGGGCTGGGTAAGGTTGACTGGAAGGTACTTCACCTGAGCTAGTCTAGTGAGACTAAGAAAAACATCAGCCTCAGAACTTGAGGTAGAAAACAGCTTGTGTATGTTTGTAAGTGACCTCAGCTGAAATGTGTGGTATGGACAATGAAGGATGAGAAGACAGGAAGCCAGAATGACCATTAAATTTAATACAAAAAGAAAAGGTCTTAGAGATTCATGAGACAACCACACTTGGTATGAATTCAATAATACTTCTACTAACACCCAAATGGAACACCTCAGCATTTTCTAAGATTTTAGCTTCCTGCATCTTCAAAACTACTTGTGCCATTTCCTATGATAGTGACCCAAGAACAAGGATGCCTTTAGCTAAATATAATATTAGTCATAAAAGACAGAAATATCCTTTGAATCAAGACTCACTCACATGAGACAACATTGCTGTCAACAAGACATTGTTGAACAGAAGAGTGATTGTCTTCTATCCAAGGTGCTAATGGATAGGAGATGTATAGTTTGTTTAATAGGGTGTTAACATACCACAACAAAACACAAATAGCATGAAGTTACTTTGAGAACTTTCGACAAGAGCCAAAAATTGTCTTGAGAAATATTCTACCATATTTTAAAAATAAAAGATGACCTTATTTTAACTTTCAAATTATATAGAAGTTATATTTTTTAGGTTTTGTTTGTGCATGGAATAATAAAAATTGGGTTGTAGGGTTAAGGTAGAAACTCAGGTGAATTAGAAGTTAAAAACAGGAAACTTTGTAGTACCCATTATCAGTGAATGTGTTTCTGTCTGTGTGAATATCTGTGTGTACCCAAGCACGTAATTTTGTGTCATACCAACAATCTTATCTTTCTGGGAATGTTGTTTTTCTTTTTTCTTTTTCTTTGAGATGGAGTCTCGCTTTGTTGCCCAGCCTAGAGTGCAGTGGTGTGACCTTGGCTCACTGCAAGCCACTTGGTTCTGTCCCCTGGGTTCACGCCATTCTCCTGCCTCAGCCTCCTGAGTGGCTGGGACTACAGGCGCTCACCACCACGCCTGGCTAATTTTTTGTATTTTTAGTAGAGATGGGGTTTCACTGTAGCCAGGATGGTCTCGATCTCCTGACCTCATGCTCTGCCTGCCTCGGCCTCCCAGAGTGCTGGGATTACAGGCGTGAGCCACCACGCCCAGCCTTTCTGTTTTCTTTTTCTGTTTTCTTTTTTGAGATAGAGTCTCACTCTGTCTCCCAGGCTGGAGTGCAGTGGCAGGATCTTGGCTCACTGCAACCTCTGCCTCCTGGGTTGAAGCAATTCTCCTGTCTCAGCCTCCTGAGTACCTGGGACTACAGGCGCCTGCCATCACACTTTGCTAATTTTTGTATTTTTAGTAGAGACGGAGTTTTACCATGTTGGCCAAGCTGGTCTTGAACTCCTGACCTCAGGTGATTAGTCCACCTTGCCCTTCCAAAGTGCAGGGATTACAGGTGTGAGCCACTGCGCCTGGCCTGGGAATGTTGTTTTTCGCTACATAATTTCTTGGGGGCTGGCTAGGTAACCAAATAATATTGCAGAAATACTGAGGGTAGGTTGGTGGTTGCTACTGTGGTTTTTTCCATCATAATTGTAGTGGCTTTGTAAAGTGTGTTAGCCTGGCTATAATGAACTACATTTCCCAGAATTTATATTTCTGTACATTTCCTGTTAGGGCACACCACATGAGAGATTTAATGAGATTTGGAGATGAAAAGTGAATTAGCAGCCATTTTGTAGCTCACACACCTGAGGAGATTGCAATTACTCCTCCCTCCCCATATCCTCCCTCAGGGATCAGCTTCTCTAATTCCTGGGCTAAGTGTCTCTGTTTGACTCCATGACAAATGCTCCCCAGCACATGTAGGACACCCACACCATAAAGATCAGAGACAATGAGAAATGACATGGGCTCCAGTGTGTTTTCACCTACTCCAGCCCATGCTTGTACTTCCATCTTGTTCTTGCTCACCCCCATTTTACATCCACCTTCCCTTCCTTACTGCCTGCTCTGTGGATTTCAGGCTCTAGCCTCAAATAAAAAGACAAATCTTACAGAGACTGCATAGCCAGCTCCTACAATTATGTATGGTCAGGTCACTATAAAAGTATAAATGTATATCTATATCCATAATTGTAGACGACAGAGCTATGTATGTCTGTATCTATCTACTATCTATCTATATCATAGTGTTTCTGCTTCTCTGATTTAACCCTGACTGATATCATAACTACAAGAGTTCCAAAACTTCCCAGGTCAAGCTCTATGAAGCCAGATTTGTCTTAACACACAGAGACACCCATGAAAGATACACACACGCACACACACACATCAATTTTTTTGATAAGGCCTTTAGTTGAGATAAAGAGCTTGAGAACTTACATGTTTCATGCACTCCTTTATTTTATTGAATGGGAAATGGAAAAGCTGTACTTCATTGTGCTAATTTTCATACATCTAACTCAAATCAAAAATCATATGTGGAAAAGTGTCTATTAAACTTAACAGTTCTTTGACCCAATTAGACAACTTCTATGAATCTATCCTATAAGAAAAGGAAAATGGCATTTCTCCACCCACATACATACTTTCAAGGTAGTAAAAAGGGACTGACTGCTTGAATCAACTGTGGTACATTCATACTAGAGCTTATTATGCAATTGCTATAAAGAATTATTTTAAAGTAATGCATATGTTATGTTCTTTTCCTTGCGAAAAATAATAGGGGGAAATCCCACATTTTTGTATGTGTTTATAAATAGCATAGGAAAAGGTAGGTGACGCATCACACTAGACCGAGAACATTGTCTAATGAAATTGAGTGGGTTTGGCAGGAAAGGGAGATATTAACATTTTTTAATACAACACCTAAGCATTGTTTGAATTATTACAAAAAGACTGCATTATTCTTGTAGTTTTCCCCATTCTCCCCAAAGTCTAATGAACTAACTTCAGATAACAGTAATTTTGCTATGGTTTTGTTTTTTCAAAACAGAAAAGAAAGAAAGTACCATACGTGACTATTCCCCTGCTCCTTGCACCTAGTGAGTTGGCCACGTGTGCTGCGCCTGTTAGGAAGACTACCCTAGACCCCAATCTGGACCCCTGATAAGGACCCTTGAATAGGTCACCCACTATCTTCTCTAGCTCTCAAGCTTGAATTTCCCCAATTCCCAGTTCAAAGCCAACCTCTCAGTATCAACAAAACCAAAGTCCAGAAATGGGTTATAGTTCTAGGAACTCAGCCTATGTGTAAAAATATTTTTCTAGGTCATTCCTCATTCCTCTTGCACATGCACTGTTCAGACAGCCTCAGAACTATCTCATTTATTATTCAAGAGAATTATCTTTGTCTCATTTTAATAGTAACCTACTATCAATCAATCAACAAATTTCTTTTGGAAGCCTAGTCAAATACCTACAGGAAAAACTAATATGATTAAGATAGATATATAATATATTGCATGTATATATGTGTATATTTTTCTATATATATTTGAAATCAGATTTGCCTTAAAATTGAACAGACTTTATCAACTTGAGTAAGTAACTATTTTGGAATTGTATAGTCTTAATGTGGTTTTAGAGGGTTCGTTTCCCTGGACCAAAGAAAAAAGTACCAGAAGTCACAACTAGGGAGTTATGAGGGAGGTTTCAGGCTCCCAGGGTATGTGACTTCCAAGATATACAGAAGACATTCTTCTTCATAATCCCGTAATACAAGTCACAGAATATTCTTTATTGCTACTCCAGAAGGGAAATATATAAAGAAAACACTGGATTTTTAGGGAATCTATAAACATAAGATGATTACTACGTAAATAATTTCAAGAATTGTATTTGGCCACCAACAGAAACCCACAAAACAAGGATAACAATGAGTCGGAAGGAAGAGTCTAGGATTAGCAGGACAGCTTCATGATGTCAGTGGGAACCCAGGCTCCTTCCCTGTTTACTCAGCCATCCTTTCCTGTTCCCTTTTCCTCATGATTACAAGATGGTTGCATTTCCACCATTCCATTCAATCCTCTCAGTGCTCCCAGTCCAACCCCCACTAGACATCAAGACTACGTTCCAGGCAGGAAATAGGGAGAAGAACAAGAGACAAACGTGCTAAGTCAGCTGCAGATAAAGAGCTCGAATCTCATTGGCTGGTGTGTCACATGCTAATTCCTAGCAAAAAAGAGCTGGAAAAAGTAATTGTGCCACTTATAGAACCCCACCCCACCCTGGAAAAAGCAAAGTTCTAATGGCGAAAAATAAGGGGAAAGTGAACATTAGGTTGGCAATTCCTACAGTAAGCAATCCAGGATTAAGCTCTTTTTGGTTTGTTTCTTAAAAGTCAGACTGCTCCCTTCTGGGAATTGATTCAAGAAAATAAACAAGCAAACAAAGATATAATTTCATTCATTTTAACATTATTTCTTATGGTAAAATCTGGTTGGTTAGTAAAATGATCTGGCTCCCCACTCTTTCTCGGACCTCATCTCCCACCCACATTCCTTATTCTGCACCACCCTGCTGCTTTTCAACAATGCTGAGCATGTTATCTTGTTCATTGTTCTCTCTCTGCCTGGGTAGAGGGAGAATCCACCCAGATATTCCCACAGCTTGCTTCCTCTCTTTACATCTCTGCTAAAATGTTTCTTTTTCCAGAAGCTTATATCACCTTCCATAAAACAGTAGCTTACCTTATATTCTTTCATTTTCACTTTTATTACTCACTACCACTTAAGATTATATTTATTTTTTATTTTCTGTCTCTCTCCTTCTGTCTTGCTACTTAAGAATTGAAGCCTACAAGTATGACTGGCACAAAATAGGTATGAAATATTTGTTTTATGAGTGAATGAAGCTCTCCCTGTTTATTGAGGTCTTTTACACCTCTCAAGAATATTTTGTAGTTTTCATATAAAGCTCTTGCAGTTTGTTAGGTCTGTTCCTAGTTTTTACTGCTAATTGCCAATGTTACATTTTTTTTACCTTTCACATTTTCTAATTGGTTTTTTGCTGGTCTGTATGAATGCTAATAATTTTAAAATATATTTAACAACTGGGCTGACCTTTTTAATTAGTTTTAATATGTTTTAATTAGTTTAATACATTGACCTTTTAAATTAATTTTAACATAATGTATTAAACTAATTAAAAAGGTCAGCCCAGTTGTTAAATATATCCTTTAAGTTCTCTTGTATTTTTTTTGAAAGATAAGTAAGTAGTCTGGAAAAATTGCCATTTTTATTTTAATCCTTAAACTTCTTTCTTTTCTGATCTTTTTCGGTTGTTGTTATTTTATGTAGTGAGGCCTTCACTACAAGATAAATAGGTCAGCAGTGGCTGGCATTGCTGCCTAATTCCCCATTCTTCATTCTATAAATGAGTAGGAGAAAGCTCAGAAGTTTAGATGATGTAATGACACAGCACAGCTGGCTGGTGGCTGACTCTGTATCAGACTCCGTGAAGTTTTGCTACTCCACATCCTCATACAGTGTAGCACTTTATAATAAAAAGGATTTGGGAACTGGAACTAGCAGACTTGTGCATCACCATTTTGCAGTGACCTTGTGCAAATTTATTTAGCATTTGAGACTGTTTCCTCCCATGTAAAATAAGAATATTGATATATACTACATAGAACTTAACAAATGAATTGATTTTATATAAAACATTTAGAAGAGGGCCCAGCAAACTAGTTACTGAATAAATGTTAGTTAAATTAACATAAACTTAACATTAACTTAAACCTACCTACATTTTATGATTTTTTATTTGTGGTTTTCTAGTCATATGTCATGTATGAGACATATTTGAGGCCCCTTTATGGAGACTTTTAAATTTCTATCATGCCACTCAGATTTAAATTTCTGGTTGACCTTGTTCTAGATTATCACCTAAGTAGATACAATCAACTTTAATTGTGAAGATCTTTCTCTCGTTTCTTGTTTCTTACTCCATACTATCCCCTTTTCCACACTCATAAGCCATGATTCATTCAATATTTTATGATATTCTTATGAATTTCTGGATTGCAAATTATGCACAAGTTATTGGCATATAGAATCATATAGCCCTTTTGGGCTTTGAGTCCCTAGGTGCATACAGTAAGGTTATTCAAGGGATTTTTTTAATGGTACCTTCTAATCCTTTAGGCTCATAAAATTAAACAATGTTTGATGGAAGAATTTTCTAATGGTACACTATATTACTACGGTGCTTTTGTTTTAGGCAGAACTAATGAGATTCTTTATCATCTTTCTTAATTTTACATGAAGTACAGGTAAAGGAACTGACATTGAGATCAGATTATAATTCACTCAGGATTTTAATTTATACATTTCTTCAAATCAGGATAGATCAATCTATGAGCAAATTTTTCTTAAACATGACAGTAAAAATCTTCAGTTATTATTTGCAGACAAAATTCAAATAACATTGAGGTTACATCCAATATCCTTTTAAGATGGACACTGAAAGATTTTGAGAGCAGACACATTTTTGACGTAAGACTGTATGGCAATATAAGAAAACATTTTACTTATTTATCTTCTGAAAACCTATATTATGAAATTATAACATTGCATTCAAAACCTTGCCATCAGTTTAATTTTCTCATGCTTTATATTTTAGCTTATTCATAAACCCTCCTTCTTTCTTTTCTCCTTCCCTTCACTCATGTTTAGGCTCAAATAAACAGAATTGACATGTTACAGACATAACATGATATCATGGAAAATGAAAAGACTATTTGTAACGAAAGTGCCTACTGACTAGTTGTATTATTAGTCCGTTCTCGCACTCCTATAAAGAAATACCTGAGACTAATTTATAAAGAAAAGAGGTTTAATGACTAACTGTTCTGCATGCTGTACAGGAAGCATAATACCAGCATCTGCTCAGCTTCTGACAGGGCCTCAGAAAACTTCTAATCATGGCAGAAGGCAAGGGGGAAGCTGGCACTTCACATGGCTGGAGTAGGAGGATGAGAGAGAGCGGGGAGGTGCTACACACTTTCAAAACAACCAGATCTCATGAGTATTCACTCCCTAACTATCACAAGAATAGCACCGAGGGGATGGTGCTAAACCATTTGTGAGAACTCCACCCTCACTATCCAATCACCTCCCACCAGGCCCCACCTCCAACACTGGAGATTACATTCAACATGAGATTTGATAGGGACACAGATCCAAACCATATCACTAGTTATACTTAACAGAATTCTGATGACCAAAGAATTTGGGTATCTTAAGAAACAATCTTGTTGAAACCATCTTACAGATAAGAATACCAAGTACAGTTGGCATGGGTTCCACATCTGCAGATCCAGCAACTGTGGGTTCAAAATGTTTTTAAAAACAACAACATCACAATATTTTAAAAATAACAATATATCAATAAAAAATAATACAAGTAAAAATACAGTAAAAGAACTATTATGTAGCAGTAACGTGGTATTACGTATTATGAGTAATCTAGAGATGAGCTAAAGTATATGGGTGGCTGTGTACAGGTTTTATACAAATACCATGCTGTTTTATATAAAGGATTTTAGTATCCATGGATTTTGGTATCCTCAGGGGGTCCTGGAACCAAATGCCCGTAGATACTGATGGATAACTGTACAAGATTTAGTGACCTGAACACCACTCCACTCCTTGTTAGAAGTAGAATCAGAACTATAATCCCGTTCTCCTGAAATTGATCTAATTCTTTCTCCTTCTGCCATGATATCTCAGTTAGGAAAACTAAAGGAAAAAGCGAATGAGGTCAAGTATATGGAACTAATCCCAGAATTTATACTTCTCTGTGATACTAGGCTAGTCGAGTGTCTTAGAAACTATAAAGTTTTTAACTTTGTACATGTACTATAGTTTAAAAGGAGAATGAGGCACGCAGCTATAAATGGATCCGTTCCATTATTCTTAAAATCTTAAAGACTGGTTATTGTTGTCACCTCTGTATAAGAAAAAAATGCAACATTCAACCATTTTCCTACCTAACAAGAGTGTTAAAGAAGTGATTCTTTTAATTTGATAACTAATATTTATGGAGGATTCCACCATATGTCAACACAAGAAAGGTGACCAGGAGGAAGAACATTCTATCAGTGAATTGGGGAAATGTAAAAAAGGCCCAGAAAACAAAACAAAACTATACTTAGTATGGGATTGTTCTATTTATCTTGTAATAAACCAATTGTTCACTCATTTGGGGACCCAAATCGTGAAATGTTAAACCAGAATCTTGGCTCCTACTCACTGGTGCTTTCTCTTCCCAAAAAACCCTTTATATAAGGAAATATTTTAGATCAAATCTAAAAGCAATCTTCAACAAAACATGTGACACTTGAATAATTTTAGGATTTGATTAGATTTAGGGAAATGTAAGGCCTCATGGTAACAGTGTCTGTTCTCTTAATGAATATGTATCAAACGTCAATTTTTTTATTATAAAACAAATTAAATTGCCAGTTAGGGCATTTAGTAGTGACCCATTAAAAGGAAACTGACTAATAAAAGGTAAGTGATGAAAGACCTGAAAAGAAGAATATCTGAAAGATTAAAAAAATAGTAAAGAGAAGAAAACAGAATATAGGGGTTGTGAGCAAAAGAAATTGAGTCATAAAAAGTTGTTTGTTTTTTAATTAACTAAACATAAGGAAAACAGGGCCAGGCATTGTGGTTCAAGCCTGTAATCCCAGCACTTTGGGAAGCTGAAGCAGGAGGATGGCTTAAGCCCAGGAATTTGAGACTGGCCTGGGCAACATAGTGGTACCCTGTCTCTAGATATTTTTTTTTTCTTTTCTCTTTTCTTTTCCTTTCTTTTCTTTTCTTTCTTTTCTTTTTTTCTTTCCTTTTCCTTTTCTTTTTCTTTTTCCTTTTCCTTTCCTTTTCTTTCTTTCCTTTTTCTTTCTTTCTTTTTTTTTTTAGAAAGAGTCTCATCTTGTTGCCCAGGCTGGAGTGCAGTGGTGTGATGTCGGCTCACTCCAACCTCCACTTCTCAGGTTCAAGTGATTCTCCTGCCTCAGCCTCCTAAGTAGCTGGGAATACAGGCATCTGCCACCATACCTGGCTATTTTTTTTGTATTTTTAGTAGAGACTGGGTTTCACCAAGTTGGCCAGGCTGGTGTTGAACTCCTGACCTCACATTTTTTTCTTTTTTTTAATTAGCTGGTCATGGTGGTGCACGCCTGTAGTCCCAGCTATGCAGGAGACTGAGGCAGGAGGGTCAGCTTGAGCATAGGAAGTTGAGGCTGCAGTGAGCAGTGATTGAACCACTGCACTCAAGCCTGGATGACAGAATGAAACACTGGAAAGAGAAAGAGAGAGAGAGAGAGAAGAAAGAAAGAGAGAGAGAGAAGAAAGAGAGAGAGAAACAGTGGATTAAAAAGTGAGACTTAATTTCTTCTATGATAATGACCAATTCAAGAGGTTTCTGGGTATGGGAAATTTTGCACCAGAAGGCTGGCCTAAGTGGAGGATTTTAGGGTGAAGCTGGGTGAAAATATGGGCTAGAAGGGCTATATGTGGGGACGCCTTGAGGAGGGAAGAGGACTGAGGATCTCACAAGAAAGAAAAAGTAGCCAGATATCAGAGCTAAGATGAAGAGATGTGTATTCAGTATATTTTTACATAGCCATAAGGCTAGAATACACATTTCGAAAGAGGTTGTAGGACTGCAAGGTAAGTATCTCTACCTCCAGAAAGGGAGACAGTTTCTAAGGTTCAGACTCCTCTTACCAGTGGCCTCTGCCAGTAGGAACCAGAGTTCATTGGCATATGCAGTCTCTCTAGGAGATGCCAGCCCCTCCTTCAAACTCAGATAGAGAAACTTTTAACCATCCAACCTGGCTCTCTGTCTCCAGAGACATCCTGTTTTACACTCACATGCACCAAACCTTATAAGCCAAGAAAGAATCTCTGAGCCCAGATGCTACCCCTAACTGCCAATGGACATTGGAGGAAAACAGAGAAATGAGAAGGAATTCCCATCGAAACCAGAGTAAGTTTATTAATTAGTTGTGAATCATGGCTATAATGAAAGGTAGGCCCAGGATGTTTGGGAAAGCAGAGATGAAGAGCCTAACTTAGTTTGGGTTATTGGGAGGTGTGAACCTAACAGAGAGAATTTTTATGAGAAGATAAGGTTTTAACTGGCTCCAGAGAGTCAATTAGGAGAGCTGTATTCTTTCTTCCCTAGGAGCAGACTTGGGGTGAGAAAGAAGCCATTTCAGCTAGAAATTGAATAATATTTGCAAAATACTTTTGAAAAAATTCCAGTGATTCCAGAGGGCTGAGGAGAAAAGCTTTAATCCAATGCTAAGGGGCTTTAGTTATCTTTCTAACGAGTCTGGGATGAATATTGAAGCCACTGATAGGTTTCCCTAAGTAAAGTGATGAGATTTGAGTTTTACAGCTAAGAACGGGATATGGCGTAGAGGTAAGTCTAAGTATTAAACTTGCTTCCTCTGCCTTCTAAAAGTCATTGCTGGGGGCCATTTCCCTCCCCAGTGGTTTGAACTAAAATGGTGTGGAGGAGAATTTGGAGTGGGTTCTGAAGCCAAGCTCAACCCTCTTTTTGTCTTGGGAAAGTTATTTAATTTTCTTTGTTCCCATTTTCTTCTTGCAAATTAGGAATGGATGTAATGCTATTTTATAGAGTTGCTGTGGCCATTAAATGAGATAATGAATGAAAATCATGTATCAGTGTCTGGTACCTAATGAGAGGCCAATAAATACTTTTATTAGGAAGAGATGATGCCAGACATCTGGAATGTCTCCTAGAACCCACATCTCTGAAGCATTATGCAATCGCTATTCATGGTGCTCATAGTATTTCACTACAAGAAGGGGCAAAGGCATCACACGTACACTGGACTTATCCTCCTTCCATACTCATCCAAAATTGCAAATAGCCTTAGCCCTGGTTGTGCTGAGAGTGTGAGCCTAGGTGGGAAACATGCACACATTCAAGGAATACACACAAGAAAACACTGGTCTACACTTGGGCTCCCCTCCTCTCTTTCCAAACACACTAAGCCATCTGGGGAACAAAGGAGCATCTATCATCAAATATCATTTACTCAGCATTTAGCTCCATGCCTTTCTTACACATAGTGTTTGGTAAATGTTAGTTAAGAAATCAATCAGCAAGGTATCATTAACATCTACTATGTGGGAGTTCTAATAGATAAAATACATCATCATTGTTAAACAAATTTTGAGTATATTTGGAGAGAGAGAACACCCACATACAAACTCCTGCTGAACAAGTCTGGAGAGCAAGAGAAAGACATGTGAATTCATCAGGAAAGGCTTGAGGAGGCTGACGATTATTACGTGTCTGAAAAGTAATTTATAGAAGTCTTTCTCAAAGTGAGGTCTGTGGACCATCTGCATCAGAATTACCTAGGGTGTTCGTTTAAAAAAACACATGGCCAAGCCCCAGTTCTGCTGCACTGAGTTTCACCCTAGGGGATTTTGATGCTCATTCAAGTTGCAGAACCACTTATGTACAACTTTCTGTTTTTTAGAGGAGAGATTCTTTTGATTCAAATCATAATTATCTAACTTTACCTTTCACTCTCCCACCTCAGTTCCGATCCAGATGTTGAGACTGAGTGAAGGTAAAAGCTCCCTTTTCCATGCAAGCCTTCCTTCTCTCCATCCCCTGGGATTCATTAAAGTGAGCCCATTAGGATGGTAACAGGATCACTCTTTGATTTGACTTTTGCCAACCTTGCTTATCATAAGAATCACTTGGTGAGTTGGCTTAATATTCAACCCAGCCTACAGCCCGATGGAATGGAAGCAGAATCTACAGAGGGGAGACTTGAATCTGCATTTTTAATCGTCACATCAAGGAAAATCTTATGATCAGTCAAGTTTTGAAAATAATTGCTTTTAAACATTGTGAGTTTACTGGTTGACGCCAACCAATATGAAAAAGCCATTGCAGGGTAATAATTTAAATCAAACTTTGATCATTACTTTTCTGTTTTGGTCATGGGAACATTATTTTGGACACTTGGTTGATGTTTGATTTTATTTCTTCTTACACTCTAAGATGCAAACTACGATAGTAGTTGAACTGTTTTTGTTAAGGTCACATTTTTATTCAAAAAATGAAACATTAACCAACTCAGCTAAAAATGTAAAATAAATATAAAAATATAAGGAAGAAAAACACATTCAACATTATTTACATATTAGAAAAAACAGTTGGTCTCCTCTAGCATATACCAATAATTTAAAACTGGAGTCGATTTCTCCTACTTAACTTCAAGAAGTGTTTATGTATTTTATTATTAGGGAGAGAGAAAATATGTAAGTTCAGTCTGTTTTTTTCCTGGACCTAAGAGTTTAATAAAGTGAGACTATGAATAATTTTCATGTTGAAGGGTCTATAAAATGTGCTAGTAATTCTTAATTTTATTGCCTTATGTTTAGAAAGTACCATTCACATTTTTTCTATTCTTTGGGTTTTTTTTGAGCTTTTAATTTTTTGGTTGCCTCAGTATCCCTGAGTATTCTCTGTGTACCTGAAAATAAGATACATATTCTCTACCACAGGTGTACAGAGTTTGATATATCTATAAGATACATCTTATAAATTGTTCTAACATATTCTTACTAAATTTGTGACTATTTGATTTGTCTTGTATTGAGAGTGATATGTTAACATTTTCTATTTTTTGTGTGTTTCCACCTATTTCTTCTTGCATTTCCTATAGTTTCTGATTTATGAAAATTGTTGATGTTTTTGAGTATATAAATACTAATATCAATTTTATATTTATAAATTATAGCTTCTGGTATTATTAAGTATCCTTTTAAAAATTATTTTAAGACATTTTGGGTTGACTCCTATCTTGTCAAATATAAAAATATCCTGCTTTCTGTTTCTTTGTATTTGTCTGGTGTACATATTTGTATCCCTGTATTTTTAACTTTTCTGAATCTTTTGGGTTTGGTTTGGTTTTGCTCTGTTAGAGAACCTGAAAATGTTTTTCTTTTAACAGGTATGTTAAGCTCATTTATTTTATAGATACCACTATGTAGGCTGTTCTCTCTCACTCTTCCTCCCTCTTTCTTTCTCTCAGTATATTTTTGATATTTAGAAAGATTTTTATTTTTATGGTAATATTTATATTTAATACAACATCTCATATAATACTCTTAATTCCTCTTTTATTAGGTGTTGTCTACTGGTTTCCTCTCATTAAAAAACAAAATCTTCTAGGGAGCTTGTTTCCTCACCTTCTCCCTGCTTCTTAATACGGATTCAATTCTATGTAATATTCTTTTTTTCTGGACAATATTTATAAGGCTCTTAGCAAAATGTTTCTATTTTTATATATGCTGTCCCTTTTGTATATTTTTACTGAAGGTACATTGTCAGAACATGTAATATAGTAATATAAAGCCACTACACAATTAATTGGCTTCACTATATCCATCACTTAGACTTAGTTCCCCAGGCAAATATATTCAATGT
Source organism: Nomascus leucogenys (assembly GCF_006542625.1). NCBI lineage: Eukaryota > Metazoa > Chordata > Mammalia > Primates > Hylobatidae > Nomascus > Nomascus leucogenys. The sequence goes on along the minus strand of NC_044382.1, from coordinate 91,524,136 downwards.
TTACCATAGTTCTCATGCCAGTACCTCTCCAATTTTGGGTTATTTGCAGATATTTCTGTAATATATTCCTCAGGAAGGGTTCACAGGGATAATGTTCCCTAAATTATTTTATGTTCATACGGTTTGCTCCAGTATTTTTTATCTGAAGGTCAGTTTGGCTCTTCATTAAATCCTGGGCGTACAACTTTTTCTTGAAGTCACAGCTAAGAGGAATTTTTGTTGTTGCAGTTTTAGATGAGAGAGAGAGGGAAAGAAGTCAAAGAAGACATTAACATTTTTGGTTTGAGCAATTAGATGAAAGGAATTGTTATTCCCTAAAATTAGAAAAATGTATTGGATGACTGGTAGGGTAGCAGGTGTGGGTGAAGAAAATTAAGAATGGAGTTCGTGTGTTTGTATTTGTGTGTGTGTATTTTCTTTTTCGGTGCACAAGAAGTCTCACTATGTTTCCCAGGCTGGTCTTGAACTCCTGCCTCAAGTGATCCTCCCACCTTGGCCTCCCAAAACATTGAGATGACAGGTGTGAGCCACCGCACCAAAGCAAGAGTGGGTTTTGACATGTTCATTTGGCATGCCTTTAATGTAATTTATTATTTTAAACTGATGCATAATAACTATCCATATTTATGGAGTATAGTATGGTATTTCAATACTTGTATGCAATGTATAATTATCAAATCCGAGTAATTAGCATATTCATTGCCTTAAGTATTTCTTATTTCTTTATGTTGAGAACATTCAAAATCCATTCTTCTAGCTATTTGATAATACACAATAAATTATTGACATGTCTTTTAAACATTCAAACGGTGAATCTAGGTAACTAGTTGAAGGTGTGAATCAGAAATACAATCAAGAGGTCGGAATAAAGATGGACACTTGAGAGTTGTAGAAAGTATTTAAAGCATGAAACAGACTAAAATACACTTATTAAGCCATATGTGTGGGTAGACATGGGAAATAAAAGGAAACCCCAACAAAGAAGACAGCAAAGGAGTGTCTGGTAAGCTAGGAGCAACACGAGGAGAGTGGTGGTGTCCCAGAGGCCAAGTGAAGAAAGTGCTTCAAGAAAGAGATAATTGGCCGGGCACGGTGGCTCACACCTGTAATCCCAGCACTTTGTGAGGCTGAGGCGGGTGGATCACCTGAGGTCAGGAGTTCGAGACTGCCTGGCTAACTTGGTGAAACCTCGTCTGTGCTAAAAATACAAAAAAATTAGCCAGGCACAGTGATGAGTGCCTGTAATCCCAGCTACCTGGGAGGCTGAGGCACAAGAATTGCTTGAACCTGGGAGGTAGATGTTACAGTGAGCCAAGATCACACCATTGCACTCCAGCCTGGGCAACAGAGTGAGACTTTGTCTCTAAAAAAGAAAACCAAAAAAACAAGAAAGAGGTAATTGGTCACTATATTGCATTTATTTACATTTTTGTTCAAGTATTATTGGACTTGTAATTTTTTCCTATATTTTTTCCTTATCTCCTTAATTTTTTATTTTAAAAACCATCAAAATAAGATATCTGGTAATGAAGGTAAAAGTTGAACTTTATCTAATTGATATTATTCATACCCATAGCTTTAACTAATTTGTTCTAATTTTGACTTTAATTCCTTTAAATAAGTCTTTAAAAACAAAGGTAATTTCTTCCACACTTTAAAATCTGTAAAAAAGCAATTTTATTCTTTGTTCAGACTCAGCTAAAGTGAACCACACTGGAAAGAGAAATGAGAGGTGAATCAAATCGCCATAAGGATTCTCATTGTTGTACAGCAGGTATTGACTTTGTCCCCTATTGAAACAGAAGCATGTGCTCATACCATAGATTTTATGACCTGTGGTCACAGTGGGTGATTCAACACAAATCCTAGATTCCTATGATCCTCAAAAGGCTGCACAAATTTACTTTCCAACTTATAATCTTTTCCAGTGACTTACCCACATAATATAGGTGGGTTCTCAACAAAACAAAAACATTTTAGCCTTGGGCCTGAAATGAATTTAGCTGGAACCTCATTTAAAAAATGAAAGAGCAAGATAATTATTAGTTCATTTGACTCCTTTTCCCCCTTCCTCGCTATTGTGAAGATATGATTCTCTGCAAAGAATAAAAGATCAAGAAGCCTTTCTGGATCCTCGAGAATTTAGAATAAAATTCTCCATGTCTTTTACTTTTCTTTGGTGAGTTGGTTAGCTAATTAGCTTAAAGCTAGTTTGAGTAGATGCTGTATAACTCCCAGATTCCTCTGTAGGATAGAGATACTCACTCCCTTAGCTGCCAAGAATGTTGCCCCTGCTGAAAGCTCATAGCAGAATTCCTCCCAAGAAATCACCCTTAGTTGAATAAAGCTGCTTCATCCAAGGTTATGTCTCTCCCAGGGACAGTCCACTTCCAATGACTGGTCAGTGTAGGTATGTAAAGGCCAGTCTACTTGTTCCATTTAGGATGTCTCAGAAAGGCCATCTCAACCTCAAATCTCTCCATGGCATTGTTTGAGAAGTCCAATATTGACATCGCTTTGCAGGTTAACCTCTCCCTGTGTGCAATTCTGCTGTGTGTGTGTGTGTGTGTGTGTGTGTGTCTGTGTCCCTCAAATGTGTTATTCCTGATAACATTCTCCAATACACAACTACATATAAAACTCCATCTCAGAGTCTATTTCCCTGAGAGCTTGACCTAGGACAATTAGTACAATAGTGACCCATGGAGCCACTAAAATAGATTTTGAAACTGAATCCCCAAATAGCTGGTAGGTAATGATTATGAGTGGAGTAGTAATAGGCCCCAGCCACTAGTGTTGAATTGTTAATACTTTTACTGGTAGTGAACCGGAGTGGGATCTGTGGTGAAAGGAAATACACTGGCAGGTGCAATATCTCAGGCATGTGGGAGGTTCAGGGGAAGTGATAATGAAAAGCGTACTGCAGGCCGGGCGCAGTGGCTTACGCCTGTAATCCCAGCACTTTGGGAGGCCAAGGCGGGTGGATCACGAGGTCAGGAGATTGAGACTATCCTGGCTAACACGGTGAAACACCGCCTCTATTAAAAATACAAAAAAATTAGCTGGGTGTGGTGGTGGGCGCCTGTAGTCCCAGCCACTTGGGAGGCTGAGGTAGGAGAATGGCGTGAACCCAGGAGGTGGAGCTTGCAGTGAGCCGAGATCGTGACACTGGACTCCAGCCTGGGCGACAGAGCCAGACTCCTTCTCAAAAAAAAAAAAAAAAAAAAAAAAAAAAAAAAAAACGAGAAAAGCGTACTGCATTGGATGATTTCTGCTAAGGACTAGGAGTGCAGTAAAGAAAGTTAACTTGAAACTTATTGCCTAAATACAAAAAAGTATAAAAAGCAGAGGGCCACATATAGAGATCCTTATCAACTCAGCCAGAGGCAGAAAATACTGAAGTTTAGAATCTCCAGAGAACACTGAATTTTCAGCACCACTGAGACTGCTATCACAAAATCTGGTTGGAAAAGAGTGAGACCCTGAGACTTAGAGTGGGGACATTTAGATCAATACACTCAAAGACCTTGAATTTGCAGATTCTTTTGAACCTTTTGGATTGTGGAAGGCACCCTCTCCTTCCTGAAAAAGATCAGCACTCTCTTCTTGCTTGAGTGATAAAATATGTCTGTCTTGCAAGAAACACCCCTATTAAGATCTATCTCTAACTCCACTCTTGGCCACCAGAACAATGAATAAGATTGAGTCACAACATTACCTGGACATAAAATTCCCAGGCCTTTATGGAAGAAATTCTCAAAGGAACTGCAGGACCTTGCTAATGTGGCCTCATAGGAGCCAGGAGTGTATGTGTGGACTGTATCCTGAAGGTTTTGGATTAAGGTACATGTAATATAAAGTTGAATAGGAAAGAGTTTGTTAATATGAGAATATGTTCCTGTGATATAGCATTGATACTACATTGCTAGGTGTTACTAATACACTGCTGGGTTGGCTCTTGGAAGCTTGGAAAAAGCAGTGGCCCATAACAAATGGAGTAGAAGTGTGAGAGCCACTATAGATAATGGAGGAGAAGGGATCAAACAGCTTACAAAAGCTGAATTGCTCGAGTGAATATACTGCATGAGGCAAAAAAAAAAAAAAAATAGAAAAAAAACCCAGCTGACTATGTTCATGGAAGTGTCTGGTGTATGCACCATTTACCAAAGTGATAAGAAATGCACTGGTAAGAAGTTCAATGGTGTCTTTCCTCTGTAGGTGAGGGTTGATGTGTAAAATGCTACTGTAAAACCAAGCTTCTTGATGGGAATGGAAATGAAAGGATCTAGAACTAATGGAGACCAGGTAGCAGCACTTGGTCATCAGAAGCAACGTGAGCACATTTATCACGAGCAGCACGGTCAGAGAGGTAGCCAGGATGTGTGGATGCACAGAGAGGCATATATACATTTAATAGAGGACCACTTTGCTAAGGGAAAGATAGATGGGCAGTGAACAAATATATTGCTTAATTTATATAATCAAAAGATATCAAGGAGGCTGAGGGAATATCCCCTAATAAAAAAGTTAAAACCTCACTCAAATTTTGTTCAAGTCTGGCCTTCAACAGATTAGATGAGACTCACCCACATAGGAGAGGGCAACCTGTTTTACTCAGTCTGCTGATTTAAACATTAATCTCATCCCAAACACCTTCACTGACATACCCAGAATTATGTTTAATGAGATATCTGGACACCCTATGGCCCAGTCAAGTTGACACATAAAATCAACCATTAGACATAGTAAATCAAAACCAATATTATATCTTTATGGCATAGCCTGGTGTTATCTAAAGAGATGCAGTGCCCATTGTTCCATAATATCTTCATTTTATTCTCTGATGTGGACCCTATGAAGATGGGAAGGATCTTGAAAAATGACAGTGGACTCAATAATAAAGAAGCCTCAATTACTGCTCCTGTGTATTTTTGATAGAGCAGATTAACACAGTCTTAGGTATATGATATGTGATCATAGGTCTTGAGAACACATTTTCTTCCCTTCCTATCATGGGACAGGACCAGAACGAGGTGTTCACTTCCATTAAAGACAACAGTACACATTTATGATTTTTCTCTAGGGCTGTAGCTTTCCCATTCTTTGTCATAATATAGTCTGAAAGAATGTTGTGGATTCTCTGGACATTCTGCAAAAATTGAACTAATTTACTATATTAATGACATCTTCCAAATTAGAACAGATAAGCAGGTTGTGAAAAATTTATGATCATTATAAGACACACGTATTTGAGAGATAAACCATGCAAAGATTTGGGGGCCTGCCACATCAATGAGGTTTTTAGGTATCCAGTGTCTTACAGAATACCTGAATCTCCTCTTCAAAGTAAAGGATAAATTATTTCATCTTGCCTCTTCCACCATTAAAAAGCAATCACAACACCTATTAGCTTATTTATGGTCTGGAGACAGCATATTTCACACATGGGAGTATTGCTTCAATTCATTAACTGAATGACTTGGAAGGCTTCCAGGTTTGTATGGGACCCAGAGCAGGAAAATGTTCTACAGCAAGTCTTGGTTGTAGTGCAAGCTCTCCTCCAGAGGAAAAGAAGTCTCAGAGTCCCAGAACAAAACTCTGCCCTCAGCAGAGGAAAATTATCCACCATATCGACTGGTATGTTCCTGGGCCCTGGTGGAGATGGAGTTGTGACCATGGTGTATGAAGTGACCACATAGCCATGACCCCATCCTGAGCCCATCTTGAGCTGAGTTCTCTCAGACCTACCATTTCGTAAAGTCAAGTAAGCCCTGCAGTAAATGGTACATCTAGGATTGGGCACAAGCAAGGCCATAGCACAAAAGAAAGCTGCAAATCAGGTGTCTCAGATTCTCATGTCTTTCATCAATATTGTACCTATGGCTTTCCCTCTAGTCTCACCTATGACCATATGTGGAAAAGGTTTGGGGGAGGTGATTCCTTTATTTCCTGCTGACTGAGGAGGATAAAGGGTGAAACTGGTTCACAGGTGAGTTGGCTTCATATGTGATTGCAAGCCAGAATTGGATCTGGAAGCACTAGAACCCTACTCAGGAGTCTCTCTGAAAGATAGTAGTGAAGTCTCCTTCTCTGTCTGCAGTCCCTGCCTTAGCAATTTCATACAGTCTGATGGCTTTAAACACCATCTATATGCTGAGGACTCTCAAATTTATATGCAACCCAGATAGCTGCTCTGAACTCCAGATTCGTCTCTGTAATTACTACATCTTTTATGCACACTGTAAAAAAAAAAAAAACTAATAGTTATCTCAAACAATATGTCCAAATGAAGCTCTTATTTTTCCTTAAAAACATGCTTGGCCAGGCACGGTGGCTCACTCTTGTAATCCCAGAACTTTAGGAGGCTGAGGCGGGTGGATCACAAGGTCAGGAGTTTGAGACCAGCCTGGCCAACATGGTGAAACCCTGTCTGTACCAAAAATACAAAAATTAGCTGGGTGTGGTGGCGTGCACCTGTAATCCCAGCTACTTGGGAGGCTAGGGCAGGAGAATTGCTTGAACCTGGGAGACAGAGGTTGCAGTGAGCTGAGATCACACCACTGCACTCTAGCCTGGGTGTCCAGGCAAGACTTTGTCTCCGGGGAAACAAAACAAAACAACAACAACAAAAAGTGCTCTACCTCAATTCTTTCCATATTCATAAATGGCAGTTCTATTTTTCTAGTTGCTTTATCCAAAAATCTTGAAGTTATCCTGTATATTTCACTTTCTTTAATATCCATGTACAAATCTTAGTGGCTCTACATTCAAAGTATACCCAGAATGTGACCATTTCTCACCACCTTTATTGTTACCTTCCTGGTCCAAGCTAACATCATCTCTCAATTCAATTCATCTCTAGCAATTTTATTGCCCAAGTCTCTGAAGGTTAGTAATCAAGCAGATCGAAAGAAATAAATCAAGATGATAAATAATTCTGTAGATGAAAATATTTTAAATCATGGCAACAAGAATGCAGAAAAGGTAGAGATTATGAATCACAAACATGCTTTATATCTGATGTGATGGAGGGAGGGGTCTAAAGTTGAGTGGGCAAGGAGAGATCCTTTCTATGCAGAGCCTTTTACACTTCTTGATTATGTTCACAATCAGCACTGAAAACAGAAAACCTTTGGAATCTTGATAGATTTCTAACTTCTCCAGGAAAGAAGGAATCAAAATATTTTACATTATAATAAAAGGGAATATATTCTATTTCTTTCAAATAAAGCAGGACTCCTCTTTTTTATCATTGTCTGGCTATGGAGGAGGGATGCTACTTTATAAAAAGAATCTCTCAGCTCAGTTTTGAGACTATTTCTAGATTTATGTCTCCTTGCTCTTCCAGAAAATAAGCGTAACATCAGTAGATTTATCAGACTAATTAATTAATTAACATAGCATCTAGAGGAGTGAGGAAGCAATGTCCTTTTCTACCACTGTAAAAACAAAGTGATTGGGCAGTCATCAATCAAACCGTTAGAATCAATGAGGCCAACCCTCCCAATACCCTGCCCAGACCATAGGCCTTATATTCAATTTTTTAAAAAAGAGAAATGTATTTCACAGAAGGTAGTTACCAACAAAAGACTAATCTTTATTTTCTAGGAGACAAATCTGGCTTTCCATTTATGGCACATCCATCAAATCTGACAAAGCCAATTTATCCTCTCATTTTAAAGTGATATCTGCAACTAGTGTTTTTCTTTTCTTTTTCTGTTTTTTTGTTTTGTTTGTTTTGTTTTTGTTTTTGTTTTTTTGCCTGCTTTACAGCTCTATGATATCAATTCTCTGGGGTCTTTCTTTGCTCCATTCTAAACTTGGAGTCTTTCTTACCAGCAAGAAGTGTTCTAAATACCAAACATCTCTACCTTGTCTCTTTCCAAAAAGTAGAAAAAACACTTCTGGGCTTGAATAAAAAGATAAATACTTGGACATTTACACAAGTCATGCCTTTTTAAACATTGACTAAGAATTTAAAGCTGAAGGCCACGGCATAAGACACTGGCTATTTTAAACACCTACTGTTCCTTAAAAATGTTAGATATTTCTAGATCTGCTTCTCTATAAATCTTAATCCTCAACACCAAACTTTCATAGGAGGGGAAAAAAGAAAACAAGCAGATTATAAGAGAAGGGTTTTGGGAACCAGACACTCACACTGGTTTTCTATCATCTAATATAAGTCAAGAAACTTAGAATTACCAGTGATTGAGCAATTTATCTTTCATGGCAGTGAAAATGAATTATAAATGTTAAATGTAGTATTCTTTTATCACAAAGACATATTATCTACCTCTGAGCTCATCTGAGAGAGCAGTGTTTCAACTTTGTTCTATTTATATTATGTGCCTAATTTTGAAAGAAACCAGAATCAGGCTTGGTCAAATTTTCTCATGGTAACTTAGATTTATAAAGGATAAATTTTTCATCTAGGATATTTATTTTGTTAGCAAGAAATAAAGCATAAAATGTGTTTCATGAATTAGTTCCCAATCACCCTTTTTGTTGGCAGATGATAGCTATTTCTAGAAGAGTGATTGCTTGGCTGTACTTTGGAATCAGATGAAGATCTTTTTGGCAACCCTGATGACTTGGCTCTACTCCTAGAGATGGTTGTAGGGTTGGGCTGATAAACTACAGGCACACTCATGTGCCATCAAGGTTGAGAACCTCTGCTCCAGAATGTATGGTGACAACCTCCTTTATCATGTTACATCTACCCAACTGGGTAGTCATAAGGTGGTTGATGATTCCAGCCACCACATTTGGCACAATTGCTTTCAGTTGAAAAGGTAGTCTAGTAGACTACCTTCAGCTGAAAAAGCAAACAGTAGATATTTTGAAATAGTCCATGTCTTATGCCATGGCCTTCAGCTTTAAATTCTCAGTCACCTACTCTGAATTCCTGTTAGAAACAGACACAGACACCACTGGACTGTGCAGTAGGGCTGTATTGAAGGTATATGCAAACACCTTTAGGGCACAGAATCAGAAGTGACATAAGAAAACAGATGGGTGGGCCGGGCGCGGTGGCTCACGCTTGTAATCCCAGCACTTTGGGAGGTCAAGGCGGGCGGATCACAAGGTCAGGAGATCGAGACCACGGTGAAACCCCGTCTCTACTAAAAATACAAAAAATTAGCCGGGCGTGGTGGCGAGCGCCTGTAGTCCCAGCTACTCAGAGAGGCTGAGGCAGGAGAATGGCGTGAACCCGGGAGACGGAGCTTGCAGTGAGCCGAGATTGCGCCACTGCACTCCAGCCTGGGCGACAGAGCGAGACTCTGTCTCAAAAAAAAAGAAAACAGATGGGTGTATGTATGTGTATCTGTGTGAGGGTGTGCATATGTGAATATCCCAAGTGATTAATAAATTCCAGAAAATGCCTGTAATGAGATCTATTTATTTGTCTTTCTTAGGAAGTCTCGACGTCTTACTTCTAAGACCTACAATTGTCCTAAAAACTGAAAGTCTCACTACCAGCAGGATGTCTACTTTGTCAGGTTCCAGAGACAGTTGTTGGGGTATGCTAACAAGTTCATCTTAGAAAGAACTATTAGGTTTGATGCCAGAAGTGTCACATAGACATAGTTGGTTATTTTTCTAATTATTGGTAAATATTAGCCAGCTGATGAATTGTGACATGATACGCATGTAAAATAATGCACAACAGATGCCTGGTCAAGCTTTGAGAAAAGGAGAGTATTGGGAGAACATCCAAGCTTATATACTATCAATACCAAAAGCCATCATGATTGTTGTACATTGGTTTTCTGCCCTATTTTCCATTTTTTCTAAAAATTAATTCAGTTGAAGTGAAGTGGAGTGGTGTCTGTCTTGTGTAACTCAAAGAGTATTCCCCACTGACAACCTGAGTGTGTCCTCAGGGATGGGGTTGCATACCTGGGGATAGCTTTCTCTCTGTGGCATTCAGAAAAGGTAGGTAAATCAGCCTACTGGTCCATAACCTGCACAACCCAGAGATCTCTCTACTAGGGATGGGCCTCGCAGGTGTCACAGGGGCCATTCTAACCACTTCACCCTGTACCAGTTGCCTTGGGTACCTGCTTTACCCCTTGGTTAAATCTGTATCCTGACTTTCTTTCAGGAGGCAAAGGAAAACATGAAAACATTCACTTCCAGAGTAAGTTGAATGGGAAGATGAGAGATATCCTGTTTGAAGATACTTCTACCCCTCTGTCTCCTAACAAATCCTCCTTTTTCCTTTCAATTCCTTAACAAATATGTGCTTATTGTGTGTGTGTGTCTGTGTGTGTGTGTCTGTGTGTGTGCGTGTGTGTGTGTTTGATACGTGATGAGCCGGGAATTCAGGCTGACCACTAACATTTAGAGTCGCATGAACTTGGCTCTGTAAATTTCCGGTAGCTCAGAGGTCACTTTCTAAGCTGCTCTCAGGAATGCTGCTAGTCTACTTTTTTAGCTGAAGGTAATTGAGCCAAATGTGTTGGCTGGAATCATCAAACCCCTTATAACTTCCCAGTTGGGTAGCTGGAACATGAGAGAGGTTGTCACCACACATTTTAAAGCAGAGATTCTCAACCCCAGTGGCATATGCACTCTTAAAACCCTGCTCCACTTTCCTTTTTTGTCTTTATCTTAATCACTGGTTCCTCAAATGTCTGAGCACAAAAAGTCTAAAAACCTCAAAATGGCACAATATCTATGTGGAATAAAGACATAGTTTTGAAATATTTTAAAGCCACAGAACTCCTTTCTTCAAGTAGACTCTTATGGGATAGTTAACTATATAAAGCAAATTGATAGAGAAGGTCTCTGGTTAAAGGAAGAGGAGAGTTCACGCCCCATCGTAGATCCCACCTCAGTTCCCTGGCTATTTTGCATCTCTCTCCCAGCCTCCCATGTGAGGCTCATCATAGAACCCCTAGACAAAGGGGAAAGAACATTTTTCATGGGACATATGCGATAACTTCTTTCTGGTGGAACTTACTTGGAGTGGGGGTGTCAGGCACTAACCTAGGTCACCAAAAGCTGCCCAATGGCTGTTCTGTCACAAACCATGCCAAACTGTGGCACGGCCCTGAAACTCTCTGAACGTTCCTCATCTTCAACATGGGTGTCTGTGTGCCTTACAAATTTATTTTAAGGGTTAGAAACAAAGGTTGTAAAATTAACTTGTGAACTTTAAGCACTAATTAAATATAGGGACTTCTGAAACTTTGCAGCATTTTTCCTTGATTTAATTGGGGTAGAGTGGAAATAATTTTAGACTCGGAAAGGTCTGCATTCCAATCTTGGCTCTTCAATTTACCAAATACGTGACTTTAACTAAGTCATTTCATTTTTTTGGATTCTCAGTTCCTTCATTTTCAAAAATGAAGGGAGTAATACCAAATAGGCTTATCATGAAGTTCAAGGACAGCAAGAAGTCCCTAGTTAGAAAATGCCTGGCACATTGAAGGCACTAGATAAATTTTCATCAAATCCCAATGCCTTTGTTTTAAAAAGAGCTACACCATTTCTTGGTACAGATTTTACATCACAGCAATGCACTGTAGCAAATACATTACCAATTGTCTCACCTGAAAAATGGTGCTATATAAATGCAAATTTACTTACTCACCACAATCACACATACTCATCAGTATATGCCTCCTCACATCTTTCTTTCTTAAAACCTATTACATCTGCTTTGCTCTGTACAGCAACTGCCCTTAAAATTTAATGAGTGAAATAATTCATTTCTGAACTTTTTCTTTTTTTGATAGAGAAAGCTCAGTTGGTCAAAGGTGATGATAAAAGTTCACAGTGAAATGAAAACGTAGAAATTATCAAATTTGGTTCTTCTTTAAAACTAAAAAAAATTTGCTATTTTTTCTTTAATCATTATTTCTGAAAATATGTATTTATATTATAAGCTTCTATTATATATGACATTTCTGTATGTTCTATACTTTATTGACAATAGACCCTCATGGCAATCTGACCAAAAGCATGCAAAAACCAAAAAAAGACCACCCTGCTATCTAGTGCTTCTTTTATTTGTTCAATGACTATTTTTGAAATCTTGAAATATGTGAATACATATTTTGCCAAATCTTTATATATTTTGTCACTTCCAGTAAGAAATTAGATCTCACATCTGTTTCTATTTTGAGAGTACATCACTTCTTTTTTTTTTTTTTAACATACATGTGAAAACAGAAAATGAAGGAACCAGAAGTCTGTGCAGAGAATTTGAGTCTGTGTGGTGAGAGTGGGGGTGGGAGTGGAGTGGATTCACTGTAAGTAGATCCTTAATCTGGCAGAGCTTTGGCCAGCCCCAGCCACCTCTCACTGCCCCATTCTGGGCAGTTGAATTATAAGAACTCTGAGCCTTTTTCATCTGAGAAACTCATTGACTCTTCCAAACCAGAAGAAACTTACTTAACAAGCTGCTATCATATGCCTCTAAAATAGGGTAGTCTTAATATTCTAATTTGATTAAAACCAGTGACCATTCATTGAAGGCTTACCTTATTAGTTCCACTTTGGAGAAAAGGGAATTCCTATTCCAACCTACTTTGTTAGATAGGCTGGAATGATGAGACAAAACATGAATTTTAGTGTAATTCATAGTTTCTGGGAACAACTCCAATGGTCATAATAAACCTAAAGTTGGGAAGCAGCACACTAAATGCCACAGTACATCAGCAACAACAAAAATTGTCGTATGAATCTACAAAGGTGAAGCTGATTGAGAATGCTAATCACATGTAGGAAAATAAGTGCATTTCCTTGGCAGGGACTTCGCTATAGATACATCACTGTCATTGCAATGATGTTCAACAGAATAGTCAGTCTACATAAGAACACAAATCCTTTCTTTATCCATTCTTTGAGAAGGTGGGGAAGAAAGTAGGTATCAGAATTATCTTTAGCCTTAAAAAAATATCTTCCTGAAGCCTGCCTCCTCTGCAGGTTAGCGGGAGATGTAGGAGTGAAGTGTGCTTTGGGTAAAAACTCCCCAGGTGATACTAATGGTCATCTTCCACCCACCCAACCCACCTCACTGAGGCTGTGTCACTGAATGCTGCAATATGGGTATTTATACTACCATGTAAATATTTTCCTCTTTGGTTCCAGAACTTAGAATATTCTTCTATTTTCAATATCTGTCTTTTAGGGGGAAAAAGTGAAATATGATAATTTAACATGGTTTATTTTAAGCTAAATTTCTTTTTAAAAGACAAAACGAGACTACTACAAACTGATTGTTTAAATTATTGGCTTATGTATGCCTCACAGCATTAGAGAATTGCTTTATCAATTCCAAATGCTCGGTCAGAATAGATACTCTCACACCTAGATTTGGTCATGTGTCCATTTGATCCAACTCTGCAACTGTGGCTGGAGTGAGGGAGTTTCAACCCTGTGGGTCTCCCCATTCAGAGAAAGTGAGAAGAGTTGTGGGTTGAGAAGGAACCCTTAAAACCATCAACTACAGCCCGGGCCCAATGGCTCACGCCTGTAATCCCAGCACTTTGGGAGGCTGAGGTGGGCGGATCATGAGGTCAGGAGATCGAGACCATCCTGGCTAACATGGTGAAACCCCGTCTCTACTAAAAATACAACAAATTAGCTGGGCGTGGTGGCAGGTGCCTGTAGTCTCAGTTACTCGGGAGGCTGAGGCAGAAATGGCCTGAACCCAGGAGGCAGAGCTTGCAGTGAGCCAAGATCGCACCGCTGCACTCCAGCCTGGGAGACAGAGCGAGACTCCGTCTCAAAAAAACAAACAAAAAAAACCCATCAACTACTTGTTAGGTTGCTTGCACAGATTCCACAGAGATCTGTAGGGCAGCGTATTATTTATTTATACCCTCCCTTCTTCCAAAATGGCGTAGAAAATGATCATATGAGCAAAAAGGAGGAATTAGAATTGGCACTTTTTAAATTAGATTTTTATGAAATAATAATGCAGTGTAAAGAGAAAGGAAATTACTCTTTCCAGCTACTAGATAATAAGTTTGTTAATGCAATTATATGCTTAATTTACATCTGAGCTCCCCAGTACCCAAGATAACAGGAAACCAAATGGATTATAGAGAGTTCTGTTATCTAGAAAAGAAAGAATCAATAAAAAAAAAGACTTTGTTTCACCAGGCACTGAACTCAAAAAGGAATCCATAAATTAGGTACTTATTAAAGAGATACCACATGAATTAACAGAAAATTACTTCTGTTATAGTTTTTAAAACTATTCTTCAAATGGATGTTTCCATTTTATCTTTCTGTGAAAGCTGAAGGAATAACATTAAACTTTAACTCCATAAACTTATGTGGGTAAAAGATTAATGTGGTTCTGTATGAGAAAACCTTTGGGAACCCCTAATTTTTATATCACAACTTGGAATCCCCTTGGTTTCTTACCAGGCCTGAGCTAGTCGAAGTATAGGCTGAGAGGTACAGAGTATGTAGTAATTTTCTAAACAAATAGAAATGTAACATTACATTTTCCTGTTTTAAAGTAATGCTTTTATTATAGAAGAAGAATGCAATCTTTGTAGATAATTAGCAAAAAAAAAATCACTTCACATTGCTACAACCCAATGATCACCACAGTAAATTGCTAGTCATGTATTTCCAGATAGTTCTGTGTGTATTAGTGTACATATATATACACACACAAATATGTATTAATACACACACACACACACACACACACACACATAGCCAACTTTCTCTCTCCACCGCCCCCAGTTAACGATCTCCATCTTTCCATTTTGCCAAATTTTTATGTCATCTAATACTGGGGCCATATTCAAATTTACTCAATTGTTCCTAAAATACTTTTGTTCAAACCAGGACCTAGTTAAAGAAAATTAATTGTATTTGGCTGTTCGGTCTCTTTCGTCTCTTCTAATCAAGCATGGTCTTTTTATTTTTACTTTAACTTGTCGACAGGGGCAGTAGTCTCATAGAGTGTTTCACTTTCCAGATTTGTCCGGTTATTCAGGTAATCTTGTTGGGGGAGTAGGGATGGAAACCCAAGGGACCCTGATGCTGTCTCTCTTGGGTCTTGGTCTAAGCCAGAGAGAGAGAGAGCACTCCTGTTTGCATCTGCTGATCAAGGCGACTTCTGGCAGGTGGAGCTGCAGAGGGCTCTAAATCCCAGATGGGTTAATGTGGGCACTGGCTGGCAGGGGAGGGACCCCTCTCAGGAGTTAGTGATTAGGAAACTGCAGTCAGAGGAAAGAGGGTGGGGAGCAGGCAGTGGGCCAAGACAAGCGAGAACTAGGTGGAGAGCTGTTTACTGGAGCATGTGTGTCTCTTTGAACACATGAGTCAGTGGCTGTGATGACCAGGGTCTGGCTTTCTGTGCTACCCTTAAATGGGAACAGTTAGCCCATTTGAGAGACAAATTCACATTACAGTAGTCCTGGGAGAGAAAGGAACTCCCCTCTGTGCCTATGTTTGCATTTTAGAGTGGCCTTTTCAGAAGGGCATAATTCATTCAAGGGTGGTAACTTACTCTTCTCCAAATCTGCAGTATTTGGCACAGCCCCTGGTACAGTTAAAGGGAAGACTTTGGAGGTGTCTGACATTCCTGATGTATAATCAAGAGCCGCTATTCAGTACTGTCTTAGACCCTAGTGAGAGGGGGCCCTTCTATAAAGTGATCTGTGCTGACGTCCTTCAGTCATGCCCATCCAGGGACCCTCCCAGGTTCTCTAGATCTACTGCAGATGGGTGACCATGAACACACTTGAAGAGCCTGAGCAGACCTCTCCACAGATCTCATCTCCTGGCAGTTCCCTTTGAGCCACAAGTCTGTGCACCCCTAGGCTTAGAGACTGGTCATGGGACTACTGGTTTGCAGAGATTACAGGTGGACCTTGGACCAGAGGACTAGAGTGTACACATGTCAACTCATGAGACACCTTGAGATTTGGGATGGAGCTGAGTGTGGAAAGAGAACTGGAACATGCTGCAGGCTGGGGGGCCAGACCCTGGACCAGCTTCCCCAGCTCTGTCACCCTCCGGGGGGAACTCTGAGGAGACTAAGTTCCAAATTCCAACCTGTCCTCCCAGCATATTAGCAAGGTGCAGTTGTCAAGGTAGGAGGCTAGGGCATTGAATTTAACTGTATTTTCTCTTGAGTTATAATGTTTACGTATTCAGGGATTCCATTTGTATCCTTGCCCTGGCCCATAATCACTAGAGGTGAGCCAACAGCTACTTCGTATTGCTGAGGGAAGCACTCCTTTAAAAAAAAAGTTTTTTTCCTACTTTTTTTGCATAAAGTGCTTAGAGTCAACTAATCTGCTAGAGCCCACTGTTCTGAGCGAGCAGATCACTGCCTGAGAAGTCAACCAAATCCAGGGGAATCCTTCACAGCCTCCGCGTTCTCTGATACCATCATTATTTTGCCATTAATGAATTAAACTTCAGTGTGTGAAATAGTTCATAGATTATCCAAGCTCCCACAGCTTCTCTTTTGGCTCAGTTTTTGGCCATTCCGCTGCTGTTTCCCACCTCCACCAGTGCAGCATCAGAGGAAATATAAGGGGAATGGCCATTAAGTTCACCTATAGTCCCTTGTAATGGATACATATTCAAAGTATAAAAAATGTTATTTTCCTATTATTAATATTATTGTCACTATTATGGATCTACTTAAGTGTTTTTGCTCTCCATTAAAAGCTACAGCCAAAAGCTGACTAAAAGCTGATTTTAAGGAGATACAATAGCTAATACAAATGAAATGAATATGTAGAAAATCAGACACTAGAGAAATGCTTTTACAGAGGAGAAGGGTGAAAGTGAATATTTCTGGCTTGTCAGCTATGCCATTATTGAAAGAGAAAAGAAGAATTTTTTTCATAACACAGCAGAGTTTTTTTAACCTGAATTACACCCTTCAGCCATATCAGAGACAGTTCTTATAATAATTTTGTAAGGAAAAAAGGTCATGTGCCAGCAAAATTCAATCCTTAGTTTGAAATATATTTTTATATCATATGTGAGATCAGAACAAAAAGATGGGGGGACAGCAGAAAAGTTTTCTTTGAAGTAGAGAAGCCTCAATGCTTGGATCAGGTGCCATGTCTCCCTCTCTTCCTCCGTCCTCCTAGAAGAAACTATTGCAATGGTCCTCAGAACAATGTTTTATAGGGAGAGGCATAAGTGAAAACATCCGAAGCCTGGGAGCCTGATCTCCATTGCCAATTCTACATTTCCAAAAGGGCATTTAAAGACATCATTGTTTATTCCCAGTGACTAGTAAATTGCATTTTGATTTGGTAATTGCAAACAGATTCCAGTCTCCCAGCATTTCTACGAGCATAACTATCTTTAATATGGTGGAACCAGGGTTATACTCACAAATTTCCAAAGAAGTTTATATGAGATTCTCAGCTGATTTTCTGCTGTTCTACTGTCAATGTTAGATCTGAATTGTTTTTTTCTTTAACTTATGATGAGCAGTGGTTATTACTGATTCAATGTTGATTTTGTTTATTAGGAAATTGCTCTAAGATAACAAGAAAAGACCAAACAAATGCTCATATCATCTCGTTTAACACTACAGATTATTTGCATTTTCATGCATTCCAGACCTAGAGAAAGAAAACAAGAAATGGAAGAGTTTTCTTCCTGAATAGGAAAGAAAATGGAATTATGAACTGCTTTTGAAAAATTATACTTCTTTTAAGAAGGCAATTGTTCATCATATTTGTACCACCTCTAAGGACACACAGATTATTTGTTAAAGTAATAGGATTCTGAGCAAGATGAAACCAATGATAAAAGTGAAGGGGACTCTCTGCACAATAATAAAAACAATAAACTACTGATAACATGCGACTAAATGGATGAATCTCACAGCCATTATATTGTTCAAAGAAGATAGACATAAAAACCTATATATTGAATTACTCATTATATGAAGTTCAAGAACAGGCATAACTAATCTATGGTGATGAAGTCAGAATAGTGGTTATCTCAGGAGATTAGGAGTGAAACATGCCTTGGTAAGAGCATGAAGGAAGCTTCTGGGGTATGGAAATGTTCTATAGCTTAATCTAGGCGGTGGTTACCCAGGTCTGCATGTAAGTTAAAAAAAATCATCAAACTGTATAATCTTAAGATTAGTACATTTTGTGTACTTCATATATGCTTTCATATATGAAATTTTGAATTTCATTTATAAATTTCTCAATTAAAAATAAAAAGAGCAAAAGAGTTAGCTTTAATTAGTCTCCTTCCTTTGTTTTTATTTAACTTCTGTTTTTTTTTCCTTCATCTCTTTTTCTCTCACCTTTTTTCTTCATATCTCACATAAAAGGTGATGGGAGATTGAAAAATCATTTGAGTTGGTCATAGAACAAGCTGGATTCAAACCTTATTTAATTTTCTTAAGGGAGCAAGCATAAAGAAACAATAAAATTAGCTAACATTGTTTGTCACTTTAAAATTTGCAAAGCTTTCCCACATTTGTTATCTCACTTGATCATGTCAACATTATAAAATACACATTCATGCCCCCATTTTATAGATTAAAAGAAAAACTAAGCTAAGAAAATTTAAATGACATGACAAAGTCACACAGTCAAATAAGTAGTAGAACCCTTATTTAAACCCAACTGTATGGTTCTAATTTAGAATATCCATGAACAGTTAGGAAAAACAATTTATATCTTTATTTTTATAGCTTCTAACTAACCATTTCTTTCTATTATAAATGTATGCAATAAACCTCAGTAGTACTCATAGTACCTGTGACTTTATCACTATAGAAATAAGATATTTTCACAGCACCTTACAGTAGAAAAAGATACCTTAAACATCATTTATATGTATGAGTACTTTAACATTACTGCTGGATTGCAAGTGCTTGAAGCCTTCCTTCCCACAGATGCTCAAAGGAACTATCTGGGCATTTGGCACTTTGTAGTGCAGTCAACACAATGAAGTTGAAGGTTATCACTCTGGTAACCCAGAAATCAATGTTACCTTCCAGCACTTCATACCTCTATTTGTTGGTGCTAAATACTTTGAAGGTAGTTAATTAAAGATCACCTCTTACCTAATATTCTCACTCTAGCCTTCATACTGTATTAGAATATAATATTTAACTTTACTTAAAATCTATTTAAATCTATTTAAAATATATTGCCTAGTTATTTAATGCATTAATAAAGGAACATATAAGTTATCATCTCACAATATTCTTAAATGTTCTAGCTATATTTTATTACAATTTTTTGTAGTGGTATGCATTTATTTCATGCATTAAAAACATTCTTCTGAGAAGGTATGCATAGATTTTATTAGATTGCTGAAGGGGATCATGATATTAAAAAATTAAGAATCTCTGTTTAAGACCTGCTTTTTTAAAAAAAATAATGTGAGCATCTCAGTATTTTTAAGAATAATAACAAGAACAAATTTAGGAAATCTCTGCTTGAAAGAGAATTAAAAATTCCTGATCCATATCACTCATTTTCTTGAGCTATTGCCAAAAACCTGGTGAAATATTTTACTCATTTTATTTCTTCTAGGCCTCTACAGTGTAAGGACCAACCCAGGCCAAGCATATCCCCTATTGCAAATTCCCTCCACAGTAGCTGGAGGTGCAACTGTTAAGGGTGCCTGAGTTTAATGTGTCTAAGTGTCTAATGTTAGCTAAGATAACTAACTAAATAAAAGTGGTGTATTCTGCTTTCATTAGGCCTAGATCTTTTGAAAGCTTAATAGTGTGTTGGTCCTGACTGCCCACAAATGACAGGGCAGTAATGTATCAGCCTTGGACCATAAACACTGTGTACAAAGGGTTTGGGACTTCTACCGATGGGGTTACCATCAGCATGTCAGTGCCCTATTGACACATTGCAGAATCATGTGATTTGATAGTTTGCCATCCACTACTAACTCTTAAGTATTAATGAAACTACAAAAATATACTATCTGTGTCTTTAAATGTAAGAAATGCAAAGCCCTATTTTTTAAATGAAGCAAGTACTATTGCCCTAATTATGTACATGGTGGAAATGAAACCAAAAGTAGTTAAGCTGCTTGTAAAAAATGTCTAAAGATGAAGGTGATAGAACTTGCAGCAGGTGCCAAAATGCCTAACTATACACTTTTTCTTTTCAGTTTATTGAATTAAAAAGCTATTACAAGTATTGGACATTTGCAAATGATTAACATACATTTAAACTGAAATACTGCCTTAAAAATAAAATACAACTGCAAAGTGTATTGCCAAATCCAGCACTTAATTATTTCCTTATTTTTTATGCTAATGAAGTGTGGTGGTAGGAAGTGTGGAGTTTGAAGCCTTACTAAATCCTAGCTTGACCACTTCCTAGTTTCGTGTTTCTGAACAAGTTTCCTAATCTCTCCAGGTCTCAGTTTTCCTATGCAGCCATAAAAAAAGATGAGTTCATGTCCTTTGCAGGGACATGGATGAAGCTGGAAACCATCAGTCTGTCTATTCATAAGAAATCATTTGGCCACCTTGGTCTTTACAAATATAATCACCTTACTCATTGCAGCTGTCTTCTTCACTCACTAAAATGCTCTATAAAGACCAACCACAAATTTTCAGTGGCATACAACAATGAGTGTCTACTCACATATCTGCAGCTAAGCATTTCTATAATCAAGACAGGGTTTGCTCACCTATCTCAGTGTTGGCTAACGGATGGCTGATCTGACATGGCTGTGCTTACATCAGCTGGGATGTCACCATTATACTTCCCATGAATCTTATCATCCAGGTTAGCTTAGACATGTTGTCATGGTGATGTCAGAGGGCAAAAGCACAAGCAGAAAGGCACACACACTTTTTCAAACTCAGTTGGTTATATTTTCTACATCCTATTTGTGAAAGCAAGCCAAATCACCAAGCTAAGAATCAAGAGGCAGAGAAATATAGTCCTGAGGGCAAGAGCTGCAAAGTCACATGGTAAGGGACATGGACCTAGGGAAGGATGAAGAACTGAAATGGTTAATACTACCAGTCTACCACACCCATGTTCATGTAGACCATTGCCACAAAGTTTATCAGGCTAATATAATTCACAACTTGGACCAGTAACTTTCATGCCTCATAATATAATAATGTAGACATGCATTGCCCTTTAAATGCCACTTGGATCACCTTTTGTCTTTCTTGTATTTATCAGTTTATCTCACAAGATATCTTATGCAAATTAGGTTCCATTTCTCCTATTCTAGAAGAACTATAAGTTTATGATCAAGCAAATAATATATATATATATATATATATATATTTTCTCTACATTCTAGTGTGCCTCTGTTGACTGCAACTGAAACATTTAAATTTTGCACAAGCCAAATTTAAGTATACCTAAAACCCAAATTTACGATGGTTATCTGACAGGCAAATATATCTCCTGTAGGTTTGCAGAATTATCATGGAAAAGAGTCATGGTTGATGGTTTATACTAGTCATTCCTAGTCACAATAGCCCCATATATTTATATTCTTCCATAAATACCTCAAATCTGCCTAGAATCTGGTTCACAGCGGACTTCTGTAATATCAACATGAGGCTTATGCAATGGTGGCCTCACAAGCAACATTTCCACTTGTAAATAATATATGAATACATATCCATGTCCTGATGGCACATTGCCAGCCAGCACTTTTTTTCATTATACTTTAAATTGTGGGATACATGCACAGAACGTGCAGGTTTGTTACATAAGTATACATGTGCCATGGTGGTTTGCTGCAACCATCAACCCGTCATTTACATTAGGTATTTCTCCTAAAGCTATCCCTCCCCTTGCCCGCAATCCCCTGACAGGCCTCAGTGTGTGATGTTCCCCTCCCTGCGTCCATATGTTCTCATTGTTCAACTCCCACTTATGAGTGAGAACACAGCCAACACTTTTTACTATTTCTATGTGGGTTTTCAATAGTGAGTCATGAATTTCCTTATTCTGTAAACCTTAGATCATGATTGTTTATACTTGGAATTTGTGATTTTTCAGTGACTTTTTAGTGAAGATGCTCACAGCAAAATCCTTAAGGATGCATTTGATAACTTCTTTGAATTTCATTCTGATGCTGAATTAATTATTAGGATGGTTTGAGATTGGTCTTTCTCCCTACAGATAAATTTTTTTCCTCTCCTCTTCTTGGGACATTAGATATCATTTATGCCTGTTATTCCTAATACTTCATAGTTTATTAAAATGTCAGCTCTCAATAAAACTCAGTGTATCTGCCTCCAAGACACATCTTGTAGAGGAAGGATGTTGATAGTAAAAGCCAGGTTTTCCTGAAATATTAAATGTATATGTTCACATTACACACCTGTAGTAAAAAATGGAAGCATCATATAGCCCCTTAGAGCTTAAAATGATATAAGCTAATGACAAGAAATACAATATGACATTTGACAACCTTTGTTCTTTTTTGTCTTCATCTCTTCTACTTTACTCCCAATGTTTCCTTTAATGAGTACTTAGTATTTTATGTATTAATGCCAACAGAAAATGTGTCTGAGGATTTTACCTATTCTCTTCCTTGTTCATCTATTTGTTTTGTTTGTTTCCTCATATGGGTCACCAATTCTTTCACTCCTCCACTGTAACATACACTCTTTAATTCTTTATTTCTAGGATTTTTGGAAGAGCTCACTTTGGCTTTTTACAATTTTTTGTTTCAGGCTAGCATGGGAAACAGCTATATTGGTTTACATAAATTTAGGTCTTATCCTTTCTGCTCCAGAGAAACTTGATTCTAAGTTTTACTCTAGGCTGAAAAAGACAAAAAAAAAAAGCAAAAAGAACCCTGTTTTTATGAATGTCTAATTTATATGTGTGGTATTCACTTTATTTCTCTCATATTTAGTTTTGTTGTAAAACAATCTGCTTGCCAAAAGAAATTTTGTTACAAAATGTGCATTCAAAAGACAGCTAGGAGCAGTTACAGACACAGTGACATCTTTTGCCTTGACGTGAAACACTGTTCAGAAACTCAGAAGGAGAGGCAGACAGTAGTAAGAGGGGAGCTGATGGCTGAGGTGTGTGACCAGCTACTTGCATTTTTTAGAGTCTGGGGAACCACTGATTCCCCTAATAAATCATAAGGAAATGTGTGACATTCGAATATGAGCTATAACACCCATGCTGGATCGTGTGGTGACCATCACATTATCAAAATTGGGATGAGAATATAAATTAATATAAACTTTCTTATCAAACTTCTAACAATTTCTCTGATATATATTATTTGTCTCTGTAGGCTGTCCTAATGATTCCAGATTTGTCTGTCCAGCCTCATTATTTTTTAAAATAATAAATAACTTTTAACTTTTAAAAAAATAACGGAAATATATGTTCATTGTAGCTGTCTGGGATATTCAAAAATACATTACAAGTAAAATAATAATATACAAATTAGCATAATTTTAATAATTAGAGATAATCACAATTTGTACTTTGTTTATTTTATTTTAATCTCTTGTATATCTCTATATGACCCATTAGCACCCAAACTCAACATAACCAACATTGAACCTACTCTATATTGAATGCCTCTTAAATATCATGTATGGCGTCAGACAAAACTCTGTTCATGTCCTACTGGCTCTTACAGTCTGATGGAAGACTAGTAAGCAAATCTATAAGGAAATCTATTCGTAAGTGTCAGCTTTCCTCCCAAACTTACTCCTCCTTATTTTGGGGAGACATCTGAGAACTGTTCTTCTTTCTTATACCCCTCATCCAATTAGTCCTCAAGCTCTGTAGATGTGATCTCCTTAACATCTCCCACATCTGATACCTCTCCCTGTCCTCTATATTTTGGTTCAAACCTCACTGGCTCTTGCCTAAACCATTACATAAACTTTCTAAATATGTTTTATACCTTCAGAGTATACTTCCTGAAACAAAAATCTAGTCATATTAGTTGCCTATTCTAGAGGAAGTCTTTTTGTACATTTTGGGTGTTTTGTTAATTAAGAAGACTGCAACTCTAGCACTTCTTAAATATTTGATTATAAGACATGGATAAGAGAGAAACAACATCACTGCCAAATTCATGAGAATGTAGAGAATTTTAAAAACTTTGGTAGCTTCATCTTTTCTGATATTTTTGGCCTACAATATTCTTATGTGTAACTTATCTGAGAAAAATGTGAAGAAAGAGATAAGGCAATGGGGAAAAAGAAGTGTGTAGTTTAGAATACACAAGAAGCAAAGATAAAGAATCAGATCAAAATGTAAGACTTGGGACTTAATATTGGTAGAATAATTGTGTGGTTTTTAAACTAATAAAATATGCTATGGAAAAACAGACAAGATAATCACAACTTTCATAAAATGAAGACTTAAAATCATGTATAGTAAACATTCTTGAATGGAATATTTTTCCTCACCTGAAATTTGCTGCTCTTTTTCATATGCACCAGAGCCTGGTAAGGATACTTATACATTCCCATTTACATGATTACAAAGCCTTGCAAACCTCAAAGAAAAAGAATATGAGCCTGGCTTTCCCAACTCAAAGGAGGGGACAAACTGGAGTCAGACAAACATGAGTTCAACTCCTGACTCTGCCACTTACCAGCTGTAAGACAGCCCAAGTTACTTCATCCTTCAGCTGGAAAATTGGGATGGTAACATCTGTCTTACAGGAATGTGACAAGGCTGAGAAATGCTACCTGTCACATGCTCGGCACTTTTCTCAATATATGGTACATATTATGATTACTAGAGTCATTGAAAACTCGAGAATCAAGGCAAAGTAATCCCATACGTAAACCAAAGCAATCACGTGGTTTGGCCTAAATTATGTTATTATAGCTAAAGAAAAAATGTTATTGGAGAATTCTAGGTAGAAATTACAATGTTCTGAAGTACTTTAAATTAATTATTAAAGTCCTCACATAGCATATATTCTTTAGAGAGGAAATGTAATCTTCAGCATTTATCCTGTTAAATGCTATGACTTTTCTGCTTTGCATTGTTAGTGGAAGTAGGTTGCTGAGAGAAGCCCTAAAGAAAAGCACACAGTATCCATTTCATGGGAGAATAGAACACTGTATTTGAAAGACCGTTCTACTAAAGTGTTGAAAGCATGGACTTCAGTGATTCATGTCTGGTGTGGTAGCATAGACCACTTAGAGATATTTTGCAACCTGTGTCTTGACAGAACTAGGGCTTCTAACTTCATTCAAAGCTCCAAAGAAAAAATATATTCCAACAACAACAAATCAGAAAGAGAGAGAAAGCGAGAGAAAACATCGTTTCCAAAAAACATCGAATAAACAGACCAGTATTTTTGAGGAAGCCACCAACTCAAGGCTCATCCAGAAAGTGTGTCAGAACACCAGGTATTTACTTTCCAAAACATGCTGTCCTTGGCTGTTTTGCTTTTAATAAATATCACAGAGCAGCCAGCCTGCAATCCAGGGGAAAGACAACATATGAATGGAACCATCAATTTTGCTTCAAACTGGCTGGATGAGGAGAAGGTTGACTTGATAGGTTCTTTTAGGATGTTAACTCCCCAAGACTCTCTTACCCTCTTCTTGCTTAGGAAGTGATTTCTGTCTGGAAATAAAGCCCAATTTAGTCATGGCCCGTGCACAGCTCCAGTCCACGGGGGCCTGTGCCTGGCCAAAACTAACAGTGTTGCTCCATATGTATGTAACTTCCAGGGGCTTCGGTTACTCAATTCAGGATTGAAATTTGGGATCACACTGGGAAATACAGAACTAAATAATGTGAGATCCTGTTTTTCTAAAGTTTAACTGTTTATAGTTATTTGGAACATATAAATACGTGATAAACTGCAAAACTTTAATCACAGGAAATAATTTTCGCCTTTCATTTCATTTTGCTTCTTTCACTAGGTGCATCTAAAGAATTATTAGCCAACATATTGAGATCTTTTTTCAGTGATATTTAGCATTTTGCTCCTGGTATTGTACAAGTGGTTCTCTTCCATGGTCTGTCATGTACCAAGTCATTAACAAAAGTGCTAATCAGAATAATATTTGATACATAATGCTGACTCTCAGAATGAAGCATTCCTCTAGCAATAATATATATTCATCAATCAACCCTTTCTTAGTACATTTGTTCAGTTATGAATCCATCAAATTCTCCATGATTTTAAATCATATTTCCCAAAATTGCCCAATTTTCCAATGGGACATTATGAGTTATTTTTATAAAATACCTTAATGAAATCCAGATACACTAGGCTTATAGCATTTCTGGATATAGTAGATGTGTAATCCTATCTGTGAAAAAAGTGAGTTAGTCCAATATGACTTATTTCCAGTAAACTTAGTCTGGGTCGTGGTAACCCCTGATTTTTCTTCTAGCTGCTCAAGACCTATTCACTTTTTTTGCCTTAAAAAAAATCAGCTTTATTGAGATATAGCTTACCCTTTTAAAATGAACAATTCCATGGTTTTTAGTATATGTACGGAATTATGCAACCATCACTGTAATCTATCTTTAGAACATCTTTATCATCCTCAAAAGAAATCTTGTACCTGATAGCAGTTACTCCCCATCCTTTCCCACCCAATTCCATTCCCCTTCCCTGCAGCCCCAGGTAACCACGAATCTACTTTCTGTCTGTGTAGATTTGCTTATTCTTGATAATTTCTTTGAATAACATATGATATGTGTTCTGTTGTAAATGGCTTCTTTCATTTAGTATAATGTTTTTGAGATTCATCCATGTTATGTAGCATGTATCAGTACTTCATTTTTATGGTGAAATAATATTCCATTGCATAGATACATCTCATTTTATTCATCCATTTATCAGATGAGGGACATTTGGGTTGTTTCCACTTTTTAGCTATTATGAATAATGCTGCTGTGAACATTTGTGTACAAATTTTTGTGTGAACATGTGTTTTCATTCCCCTAGGGTAGACACTTAAGAGTTTAATTGCTGAGCCACACTACGGTTGACATTTTGAGGCACTGCCAAACTGTTTTCCAAAGTGGTTGACCCACTTCACATTTCTACCAAGAATATATAAGAATTTCAATTTTTCAGCATCCTTGACAACACTTGTTATTGCCTGTAGCTTATTATAGCCACTCTAGTGGGTGTGAAGTAGTATCATGTGGTTTCAATTAGCATTTTCCTAATGATTAAAAATGTTGAGCATCTTTTCATGTACTCATTACCTGTTTATATATCTTATTTGGAGAAATCTTCATTCAAATCCTTTGTACATTCAAAAATTTGGTTATTTATCTTTTTTATCCTTGACTTGTAAGAGTCTTTTAAATATTATATCTAGAAGTCTCTTAACAGGGTGATGATTTGTAAATATTTTCCCTTAGTCTGCTGGTTGTCTTTTCAATTTCTTGGTAATGCCCTTTGTGCTTTGGAGCACAAAAGTTTTTAATGTTGATGAAGTCCCATTTATCAATCTTTCTAAACTTTAAAATTTTTAAGGACAAAAATTTTATAAATTCCAGCCATACAATGAGATGATCTGATATATGTATACACTGTGTAACAATTACCATAGTCAAATTAATAAATATATCCATCACCACTTATAATTACCATTTTGTGCATGCATGTGATAAAGATAATTAAAATCTGTTCTCATCAAATTTCAAGTAAAAATATAGAATTATTAACTATAGTCAATACGCTATATATTAGATTTCTTATACACTATTGGTGGAAATGTAAATTGGTACAGTAATTATAGAAAACAGAACTTTCTGAGGTTTCTCAAAAAATTAAAAATGAAACTACCATATAATCCAGCAATCCCACTACTGGATATATAGTCAAAGGAATGGAAATCAGTATGTCAAAGAGATATCTGCATTCCTAAGTTCACTGCAGCATTATTAACAGTAGCCAAGATACGGAAACAACCCAAGTGCCCACCAATGAAAGAACGGATAAGGAAAAAGTGGTATATATAAACAATGTAATATTATACAGCCATAAAGTAGGAAATCCTATCATTTTTGACAACATGGATGAAACTGGAGAATGTTTTGCTAAGTGAAAGAAGCCAGACCCAGAAAGACAAACATTGTATTATCTCACTTATATGTGGTATTTAAAAAAGTTGAACTCATGCAAGCAGAAAATTGAGTGGTAGTTGCCATGGCTGCTGGGTGGGGGAAATGGGCAAATATTGGTCAGAGGGTATGAGCTTTCAATTATAACATGAGTAAGTTCTGGGGATCCAATGCATAGGATGGTTACTATAGTTAGTAATACTGCATTGTTTATCAGTCTTTTATCTTGTGTTTTTGGTGTTGTATTTAAGAAAGTATTGATTAACCCCAGAATATGAAGATTCACTCTTGTGCTTTCTCCGAACAGTTTTATAGTTGTAACTCTTACATGTACATATATAATTCACTTCAAGTTAATGCTTGTGCATGGTATGAGGTGGGGGTCTTACCTAAATTAATTCTTTGTTACGTAGGTGACTTGTACTAGCATGATTTTTTGAAAAGACTTTTTTCCCCATTGAATTGTCTTGATCCTTTTGTCTAAAACCATTTGGCCATAAATACTAGAATTTATTTTTAATGCCATTTAAATCTAATTCTAAGGTATTTAATTACATTTTGAGATGAATTGTTTTCTTTTTATTGAAAAATGTACAGTTACCCTATAATTATATGCCACTTTAGAAAATCTTAGCCTTCTTTACATTCAGAACCTTGAAGAATTCTTTGGAATCATTTTTGCTATGATATTCTTCTTTTCAAAACCCACACTCATGATCATGAGCTCTTATTATTGTTAGAATTGGCTATTAATAACATTTCAAAATATATCTTGAGGTTTTTGAAACATCACCTGGACTGGTCACACCGAGGTCTTTGAACTTTGAAATTTCTGTAATCTAATACAGAAAATGTGACCATTCCTACCAATCATAATTACATTCCTTTGTAATGCATGTTCTAAATGCCCCAGAGCTTTTTATTCCAATACTACATTATATTTATGATATTTTATATGACAAAAAGAATCCAAATTTAAGTTCAACCCCATGCGTTAAATGCAAATAACTTCATGGAAGAACATGTGGTAGCTAGTCATCGCTAAAGCATTTGTAGGCAGTAACAATTTATATTGAATATGGTAGCTGAAGAGTGTATTTTATCACTTGTTATTAGACACCTCTGATTTTCCAAAATGTTAATATGCTAAAAATAAAAATGTGATTTAAAATCAGGAAAATATAATATTCTTTCTTAAAATTTCAAAGTACTTTGTGGCATACATTTTTCTCCTTTTGTAAAGGAGCAGAGTTACACATACCCCTAGTTTCTCAGCAGCCCTCTGTATTCCAAGATTCCGTAACTTCTGCTGCTCTCCTTTGAAAGTTGTTTTTGTACTTGTGGTTGAATTCATTCCAGCCATTAGGTAGAGTCTTTTAGAGATATTAGAAGCCCTCTTAGATTCATTTTGTTATATTGGGTTTACTTCCCCTTCTCTATATTCATCTCACTATTTTCCAACTCAAGATCATTCTCCTTGATGGAAAAGAGAGAACGAAAATAGCACGCGGAGTTCAGCTTTTTGTGTCCTCCAAAATAGCACCATTGTTCTTGGGTGCCTATTGACCTATTTTTTATTTGCTTTTATGGTTTCAAAAAATAACGTAAAGTAAGGTTTTCTTTTTTTCAGACATCAACATTTTTGTAATAGATTTCTTGACTTAATTGTAATGAGACTATGCCATTCATTTGCATTTATCCTTAAATAAGAAACTATATGTGAAATGCTTGAATGGTGCCTGGTATATCATCAAATATGGTATTAGTCACTGTCATCCTTATTTGTCATCATGGTTGTCATTAATTGTTCTTTTTTCTCTTTTTGGAACTGGCTCCTTTAAAATCTGAAAATCTTTGTGCAACTTTAAAGCCTTCTTAAAAAATAAACAGAAAAACAACTCCTAATAACTAAAGAACCTCTTGACTCTAACCATCATCACTAATGCATCACTGTAAATTGCTTGTCTATATTCCCATAAAAAAGCCAGATTTCTAATAAAGTCTTTAAAAGAGAAATACTATATTTTCAGCAAACAGGAGGAACAAATTAAAAATTGGCTCCCAGTCCTAAAGCTTTAAGTGAATGCACCCCGTTGCTCTCAAAAGATTTTATATAAGATATTTAGACTGGAAAGTTGATCTCACAGGTGTGCACACTGGGTCTACTCATGCTTTGACAAAAGGAGTGGTGGGGAGGGCAGTAAGGCAAGAGTGGTCCTGCAAAACTGTCGGGTTTCAGTGCCAAGTCACAACAGTGGGGTCACAATAAACAAATACAAACTCAAGCTACAAAGCCATGAATAGAAGATTCTGCCCCCAAAATGATCCATTCTTTGTATTTCCTCCCTGGCTTTCTGTCTTGGTTCTCACCATTTGTTGAAGCTGCTCTAATATATGTTCAAATATATAATTTCTAGATTACTAGTTTTACCAATATCAATCGGTAATTTTTACCATGTTTATTAATTTCTGTTTTGTATGATTTAATCATCATGATGACAACAATAACAATAATAATTAGATATACTTGACTTAAGATAATCTTCCATATGAAGCCCTTTTTGACTGAGAGAAAACCAAGCACTTTCTCCTTTGTACCCTCACTGTAACTTGTGCACATGCCTATTCTGGCTACACAACACTTCACTGTGTTTATTTATGGTACCCACCTCCTGCTACCAGGTGTTAGCTCCTTGTAATGACAACTGTACTGTGGGGAGAACATGGTAAATCTCAACAAATATTTGTAGAATGACTCCATGTATAAACAAATGATTTACTTGAGAGTTTATTATTTTTGTATCTTTTGTTTTCTCTAGTTGATAATTAATTTAACCATTCCTCTGTGGATGGACTTTGGGTTCTTTACAAATGTTTCTAATTATTAACAATGCTTTATAGAATTTTTGTGCAGGTTTGTACCTAGTAGTGAAATTGTTGGTTAAAGTTTATTCTTTAAAGTGCTTGTATTACTTTGTACTTCCATCAACAGAACACATAAGCTTCCATTGTTCATTTTTGTATTAAGATGCTTTATCTTTACTTGATTTTTAGAAGCTCTTTATACAACTTATATATCCTTTTAAATTATATGTAAGTTCTTGTCAGTTACATTGCTATAAATCACATCTTCCAGTCTGTAGCTTGTTCTTTCACTTATAAATATTCAAAATATTAATTATTTTTACATTCAAGGCTTTTTCTTTAATAATTGTTATTTGTGTGTCTTTATCAAGAAATTTTTTCCTTCTCCAGAGTCATAAAAATATGTTCTATATTGTCTTCAAAAAGCTTTAAATTGTTGTTCTTTACATTAAGGTTCACATAAATCTTGGAGTCAGTTTATAAATTTCTATGAAAAATCCTGTTGACATTTTTTGTTGTTACAATTCTATTGAATTTACAAATGACTTTAGAAGAAAATGGTATCTTTATAATATTGTCTTCCTATTAACATTCATTGAGATATTTGATGTCTTAAAAAAGCATTTATAGCTTTTTCAGTTAAAGTCATATACATCTTTTGTTAGACATATTCCTAAATAGTGTCTGGTACTAATTTTACATTAGATTTCTCTTGATTAGGGTTTGCCTCATGCTGTATATTCTTTTCTATATTTTAACTGTAGCCTTTCTATATTCTTACCTTAGGTACATCTCTCCCAGACCTCACAGAACTAGATTTTTTAAGCCAATATGATAATATCAATATTGTAACCAGGGAGTTTGATCTGTTTAAATTTATTTTGATTGTTTATCTATTTGCTATTACTTCTCGCATGTCATTTTGTATTATAATTTGTCTTATTTTCACTATGATTTTCTTTCCCCCTAATTTCTCTGCCCTCTTTTGGTTTGTTTCTGTTATTTTGCTTCCATTTTTCTTTTTTTTATTATTATTATACTTTAAGTTCTAGGGTATATGTGCACAATGTGCGGGTTTGTTACATATGTATACACATGCCATGTTGGTGTGCTGCACCCATTAACTCGTCATTTACATTAGGTATATCTCCTAATGCTCTCCCTCCCCCCTCCCCCCACCATTTTTCCTCCTCTATTAGTTTCTAAGTCAAACACAACATTTGGCTTACGCTAAAACTATCATACTGACTTGTAACTTAAAACCTAAAGTTAATCATTTCCACCTTCTTCTCATAAAATACAAAGAGCCTGGAACACAAGAGTTCCATTTCATCTTACATTTCACTGTTGTTCATGTTTCTATTCATTTATACTCTTTTTTTAATAAAAATCGTTATTGTTTTATATTTTTTAGGACTTACCAATGTGTTTAATAATTTCTTTATCTTTCCTTCTTGAATCTGAGTCCTGTCGAGGTTCAATTTTGTGTGTGTGTGAAGTTCATCATTTAAAAGTTCCTATAGCGAGAGTTCATGATAGTCTAGTCTCTGTTTTGATTTGTCTGAAAATGGCCTACTTTATTCTTCAGGAAAAAATTCTAAGTTGACGATAATTTTCTCTCAGCAATTCAAAGATGTTATTTCACTATCTTCTGACTTCCGTTGTAGTTGAAAACTTAGTCATCAATATAATTGTCTTTCCTTTACAGATAACTTGTCTTTTCTGTCTGAATGCTTTCAAAATCTTTCCCTTGGTTTGACTGCAATTTCACATCAATGTGTGTAGGTAGGAATTTTTAAATTTATTCTTCTTGGAATTTGTTAAGATTTCTGAATCTTTGGATTGATGTTTCACTTTGCCCTGTCTTTAGAGGCTAGATCAGAAATAGTGACCCCTCTGGTCATTCTGAGCTGCTTGAACTGGGTATATTCAAGAAGTAGACTTCCTTTCAGGTTTGCTCACAATCTGGAGATCTTGTCTCTTTAATTAAAGAATTGTCAACTGGACTTCTCAGGACTGTAACACTGACTTTTAAGAAAATGTGTATCCTGCTTGATGTCTGAAGGGCCTTGTGTGGGCACTCAACTTCCTCTCATTTTCACTGGTACAGACCTCTCAGTTACTGGAAAGTTTGCTTTATAATTTGTGGTTTGAGGTTGTGGCTGTTTCTTTCTCATATTGAAAATGGAGATCTTTTCCCTTTTATTTTTGACTAACTTGTTATTTACCATTGGGTTCGTGAGAGAGTGTGTTATGACCCATGGTGCTCTTCCTTTCTGGAGCTGAACCTGCCCACATACATCCCCTTCTTTTTGACATTGTTGCTAGAAAATACTGCACCTTTTGAAATAATTTCAGCATTAGGCTCAGAATTTTTCTCCACAACCAGTTTTCCTCCCACTATGTATAGGAGTTAGTAACTTTAAATTAAAAACAGGAAAATCCCATAGTGCCATTTTCCCCATAATATGTGTCTCATCACATCATATTTCAATGTCTGAGCTCTGGGGCCAGTTATACAAAAAGAATTTGTGATTATAGAAATGTCTAATGAGCTGCCTGGTTGTCTGGATTTCTAAGTTGAATTCCTTTACAATATTGATCTATATCAATAGAGTTTCCAAGTAGTAACAGATTTGAACTAATGTATAATTTCATAAATTTCTTTGTGACCAATGGATCATACAGCAAGATGGCAGGTCTAGGTGAGCCATCTGTATCAACAGAAATAAACATAGTCCACTAGGCCACAGGAATCAAACCTATAACTTTTATTTTATTAGCACTATGTTTCTACCCAAATGAGAAAGTCAACCACAGACTCAGTTTCCTATTCCATAAGTAACGTGTTCTAATAATTCAGTCTATTTATATTTCCATCTACCCTAATAGGTATAATACTTCTAATAACAAATATGTATAATACATTTTCAGTTTCTTTTAAAAACCAATGTAAGTGTATTTATTGTTTTCTAACACATATACATTTTTCTCTGTCTTATTTCTTAGACTAGAATATAGGTAAGAAAACCAACAAAATAGAAAAAAAGCGTAAATATTTTGTGCCCTCTCTCTTTTCTAAAATTGTGGCAAATTTACATTTTTTGACTTTCTTTTAGATTATATCTGGCTATAAGTCAAAGTCTAGAAGAGTTACTTGCTTACTTTTAAATTTAATCAATTTTGTTTCCAACAGGAACACAAAGGCGAACAAATCTTGCCAAATTTTTAACAAGCTTTCCAGGTGTAAAGAGTAGTTTGTTTAGGATCATTATGGTCAAAAGTCTCTGAAATCTTCCATGGCATTATCTATTATTAGAGGTGGAATTTTCCTTCTGTTCCAGCAATTATCTGGGCAGTATGTTATTTGAGTATACTGAATATACAATTAGTTGTGTTTTAATATCTGTTTTGAAAGATGCAAATTTGTTTTAAAGCAACTAATATATTAGGAAGCAATTTGAGCATAACATGGATTTTGTGTTTGTATATATGTGATTTTTTCCACAAGAAGCAGTAGGTGAACACAGAAAGTGCACCTAGATCAACAGCAAGATGAGTAAGAATACACAAAACATGCACACGCACACACCTCAGTTCTCAAACATCTACCAGCTACTTCGGTTCACTGTGGGTATTACGAGCTACACCAATCCTCACGTGGTGGTAAAACTTTCCATCCTATTTCAGATAACCCTCCCTCCGCCACTTCATAGTAACTCACAGGCTGCAACCTTCTTAATGCCCACTTCCACAAGCAAACTACAGGTCTTTCCAAAGCAAAGTGCCATATTTAGTGAAGTGTTTCTGTGTTTCTTAATCATTTAATGTGTGTAAACCTATGCCACCAGTTTTATAAGGTTCCTATTATTTTTTAATGTTATTGACAAAGTTTTTGAATACTGTAACCCAAACCCATTTTTCATATAGTCCCTATAATTTTTGAATTAAACTTTTTAATTTTGAAATAATAGATTCTCATGCAGTAGTAAGAAATAATACAGACAGATCCAGTGTATCGTCTACCCAGCCAGCTCCCTGATGATATTACAACCAGTCTATTGGCATGGAGACAGTCAAGATATAGAGCAATTTCATCACCACAGAGATTCCTTCTGTTGTTATTTTATAGCCACTCTCACTTCCCTCTTGATTCCCTTCCCTGTCTTTAAACCCTGGCAACTACTAATCTGTTCTCCACTTCTATAGTCTTGTAATTTCAATAATGTTATATAAATGAAATCTATAGTACATAATATTTTGGGTATTGGCTTTATTCATTCAGTGTAATTATCTGGAGATTCATTAGAGTTGTTGCAGTTATCAATGATTTGTTCCTTTTTTATTGCTGAGTAATAGTCCATCGTATGGATGTACCATAGTTTGTGGTACACAAATAACCATCAGGGTTGGGGGATACCTGAGTTATTCCTGGTTTTGGACTATGGCAAATAAGGCTGCTATAAATATCCATGTTCAAGTTTCTGTGTGAGCATAAGTCTTGATTTCTCTAGATAAATGCTCAGGAGTAAAGTTGCTGGGCCTTATGGAAGTTGAATATTTAGTTAAGTAAGAAATTGCTAAACTGGTTTCTAGAGTGGCTGTACCATTTTACATTCCCACCAGCAATATATGAGTGACATAGTTTCTTCACATCCTTGCCAGCATTTGGCATTGCCATTATTTTTTATTTTAGTCATTCTGATAAGTGTGTAAATATCTCATTGTGATTTTAATATTTTAATTTTCATTTCTTTTTTTTTTTTGAGATGGAATCTCTCTCTGTCACCCAGGCTGGAGTGCAGTGGCACGATCTCGGCTCACTGCAACCTCTGTCTCCCAGGTTCAAGTGATTCTCCTGCCTCAGCCTCCTGAGTAGCTGGCACTACAGGCAAGTGCTGCCATGCCCAGCTAATTTTTTGTATTTTTCGTAGAGATGGGGTTTCACCATATTAGCTGGGATGGTCTTGATCTCCTGACCTCGTGATCCACCTGTCTCAGCCTCCCAAAATGCTGGGATTACAGGCGTGAGCCACTGCACCCAGCCTAATTTTCATTTCTTTAATGGCTAATGTTGTTGAACATCTTTTATATACATATATGGCATCTGGATATTCCCTGCAGTAAAATATCTCTTCATGTCTTTGACTCATTTTCTAGTTGGGTTGGATTGTTTGCTGTTTTACTGTTAAGTTTTCAGAATTCTTTATATATTCTAGATACTAGTCCCTTGTCAGATATGTGGTTTGCAAAATTTTTTTCCTGGCTTGTCTTTTCATGTTCTTAACAGGGTCTTCCACAAATGAAAAGTTTTTCATTTTGATGAGGTCCAGTTTATTAATTTTTCCTTTTATGGCTCATGCTTTGGTGTCCATTGCATGATTTCGCATAGCATGATGGTTTTTAGGCACACACATGTCACATTATAGCAGAACTGACTGTACTTGGGAGAAATTGAATTAAGAACTCTTGGGACAGCAAGCATATCATCTTTATATAAGATGCCATTGACTCAGTGAAATTATGAAAACACAATTAAATTCTGGAGTTATGTCTAAACAAGTTTGAAAAATTGTCTTTTTTGGTTTTGTACTACACTTTCATTCCGATTTGGAATTATCTGCTTAGTTTGGCAATATTGGCAAAACTCAAGGGAAATGAAAAGTTTAAATGTGAAGATTCATTCTGTTCACAGAAGCACACTGTATTCAGCCACTAGTCCTAATAAATAGTAGGAAAATATCTGTCAATGAATTTAAGTATCTTTGTTAAAAGATCTTTTTATCTCACTTATTTTCAATTAGGCAGGACCTCTATTACAACAAAAAGCTGAATGTTTTCCAGCCAGCCCCTCAGGAAATATACCATTTTGCCTCTAAGAACCATTATGAAAATTTGACCTTTTTACCTCTTCCTGACCAGGGCTTTCCCAGATGCAAATTTAATGGTTTAAACGTTGACTACTATCAACCTCATAAAGCATGAAACCTCGTCTCGTCAAAGTAGTCATCGTAATTTAACTGGGGAGGCTGCCACTGTTCAGTGGGCTCCAGCCGTGTGCCTGCCAAGGAAGCCATCAAATCAGTCTAGCTCTTTCTTCAGCCTTTCAGGGGTACTGAGAATTGACCTTGAGTTAGGTCTCTTCCACGTAGAGGAAGGAGAGGGAGGAAAATAAATTATTACATGAAACAAAGACTATATTATTTGGTACATATGTTATGGTTTACCCCATTTCATCCTCTGAACAAGAGATTGTCTGCCTTCAACTTTCCAGGCTATTAAAATCCCTCTTTATAGTCTGCGCAGTCAACTTAATGAGGACCATTTGAGGCACATAAGTGAAATGATGTCATCTGGTCTCTCTCTCCTCCCTTTCCCTGTCTAACTGCAGGATTTGATCCACCCTGAATGAAACAAAAACTATACACACAGTCTCAGAACTATTAAAGTGAGAGCTCTGACATGCTTCAGAGCACCAAGTACTCATACATTTTACCAAATATTTCCTGCCACTTCTAACATCCAGACTATCCTTCTGGATTTACCCAAAATTTATTGAGCACTAATGTGCCAGGCATTATAATAGGCATTTTCATTTTATGTGTGCACCCCAACAAGATGCAATGCAAGCTTACACAGTTCTGGAAGATAAGCATTAGACTTGCCTCATTATATTATGCCCAGTGGAGTGCCGGAGCTGGTATTTGCTGGCTTGTGAGAGCCCATTCTCAAATTTTTAGGA
The DNA here is from genome assembly GCF_006542625.1 of Nomascus leucogenys. Classification (NCBI taxonomy): domain Eukaryota; kingdom Metazoa; phylum Chordata; class Mammalia; order Primates; family Hylobatidae; genus Nomascus; species Nomascus leucogenys. The sequence goes on along the minus strand of NC_044382.1, from coordinate 91,486,507 downwards.
ATTGTGTGAGTGCTTGTTCAACACAGCCATTATTAAAAATTACCTTCCAAAAATTTACAATTAAATGTATTCAAAGCAAAAGTAACAAATACTCAAATTTCATTACTTCCTAATTATTTTACTATATTTTACTAGTATCTCTGCCCTGAAGGTTATTTACAACTATTATATCTATGTGGTGGAAATACTCTATAATGGTGTTCTACTGATCATCTCTTCCCAATTCAGCTTTCACTGATGTTACGTTGATGGCAAGGAATCAACACTGGCATTTATGGAGTAGAAGTCAATAATTGCTATAAATCAAGGTTTTTGCCCTCCGGAGTGGTGGTTGCTGATAATTTATTAGCACATCAGTGTCTAAACTTTTCCATCATTTGTACTACAAATGATACCACATTGACTTCAAGTTTTATGAATAACTATGAATCAAAATAAATTAATTACTTGACAAAAAGCCTCTCTGTGTCTTGAACTCTGGTAGAAAATAGAAACATCTTTAAATTAAATGCATTCTTTCATTGTTGTAGAAGGAAATGTACTCAGGAACTTGAGTTATGTACCATACAAATCCACACCTATCTGAGCAAGGTGGGTAGGGCCTCAAAGATAATGTTTGCATGAGGAAATGAAGAATTTTATGAAAAATAACATGTCCTAAGGAAAGAAAAATGTGATTCACACAAGTACGGTTCAAGGGCAGGGGTGTGAGAGGGGATGACTTTTGTGAGCACAGCTGGGTGTATGTTGTTCTCTATTTCTCTTTCACTTTAGGTTTGTGCCAGAGTCCTGCATAATGAAGCCTCTGAAGAAGAAAGGGCAAGAGCAGAAGCAAATATGCAATTTTCCTAAAACCACTATATGATATTGAAAGCATCAGCTTTGGGGCCCATGTAATGGTGTACCATGACCAAGGGTAGAAAACTTTCCTTTACTTAGCAGGATCTTGAACTGGGAGATGAATCTACCATAAGATGCAAAGAAGAGAGGTCATAACAGCCAGACTACTCTGACTAGTCTATATCTGGAGTTGTTTAGAAGTCCCAGAGGACATACTGCATCGTGGACGATCAGATGGGGTGAGGAAGATTCAACATCACTATAACAGATATATGGGCAAAGACAAAAATTGAGAAAACAATGGTACAATGAGGTAATAAGAGGCCAGCATTCCCAAGTATATATGTGAGAAAATTGAAGAGTTCAGCTAGTGGCCAGGAGGACTGTTTACATGACCACATACGGATTTCTTGAACTACTTGAGAAATTTAAGAAGATCAAGTCTCCACAGTTTTTTAGATGACAGCTAAGCCAGGAAATACTGCCATGTTATAGTTCTCCAGACCTAGTTTACCCCCAGGTTAAATTGGCTGGATTGGAACAAAACTGATTTCTCATCAGTGGCTTCAGTGGCTTACCTATATTCTAGAGTGGGAAAGCATAAAGACAGAATTAATACCATGAATTCTAAATGGTTTTTCTGTTTCATTCAACAAAGACTGTGGATAGGAATAATGCCTAGTATAAACTTAGATGCTTTTCCAATGAGAAGAATCTGGTATATTTTCTCTTGTCACTCATCATAAAATATCTCTGATGAGTGAATTAAACAAACTGAAGCAAACTACAGACCCTCTGGTTTTCAGGAAATGTTATAAACAGATTTGAGTTTCAGTCCCAGCTCTGCCACTCTCTCACACAGTGACCTTTTTCAAGTCACAAAACTGCTGTGTCCCTCAGCTTACCATCTGTAATGGGAAAATTATAACATTCTAGGATCTTAAGTGTGCCACTCCAAAGAAAATTGTGCCTACAAAGAAATGTGTTTCCAGTTATTGAAGTGGCTAAATAGTCAATCAACAGATAATTTTCTTTGGGAGAAATCTTCATAGCCATCTTTGAAAAACATCTGGCCTAGAGGACAGTGCCGATGACTGTTTTATGGTTTAATGCACCAAGCCTCCTTTTCTATTTGTTTTAACTGGCACACTACAGAAACCTCTCTAATAATTGCCCAAGTTATTTTCATAAAGAATTTTTGTGCCTTTCAGACTGCATAATTATATTTCATGTGTGCGTAAGTATGTGAGATACATGATGGATGGATGGATAGATGGATACATAGATACATAGATAGATCACAGCTCAGGTTTGAATTCTGTAGCTGTGCTCTCCCCACTTAGTGATTTAGAATAAGTCAAGCATAGACTGAACATAACCCACATCTTTTAAAGATGCTGTGTCCACTAAGCTTGTTCTAAAATAAGTAAATAGTTCCTAGGCATGCTTGATTATTTATTATTTTATTATTTAACATAAAAGAGAGAACTTAACATGGAAGTAATTTTCAGATTAGTTACCCTGCAACTGCTGAACCAGGATAAAAAAAAAAGCCCCAGGGAAGCCATTGCCAGTAATGATGGCATTTTTCACACATTACTTGAAAGTGGAACAAATAAGGAGTCTGGTGCTTTCCAAACAGGGAAAAAAAAAAAAAAACTTGAAATAAAAGCAAACATTGAATAGAAGTAGCTGAATGCTTCTCACTCTCTGAGAAGGTCATTCAGTGTGGCTCATGGGATGAGTTTATCAGCTAAGTCTCACCAAAAGGAAATCCCACTCTTTGTGTATACCCTTCACTGGAAGCTAAATGGGAGGAAGAGAATGTAGTGGAATGCATGAGAAAAGAGCATCTTTATCCCTAGAAAAGGAACAATTTTTAGTCCTTATTTTGGTTAAAGATTGGCTATAGATTTAACTCAGCTATACTAAAAGGGATATTGCATTTGACATTTGACATAGGGTGCCTAATAATCTAACCTGTGTGATATTCACATTTGCCAATCATGTTTGCCAAGAAGAAATCAAGCTGCATAGCCCTGAGGGCAATTAGAGAAGTAAGGGGGGCACTGTTTACTGGGCCTCAGAGTCCTGATTATAGACCATTATTATTTATATTGAGTAAGAGACAGAATAAACACTGGTCCAGGAGTTCAGGAACATAAGTTCTAGATGTGTATCTGCTTGTCGGCTGTGTCTCCCTCAGAGTTGGATTAGATAAAAATTATGATCCTTTATAGTTCTACATTCTAGAGTTTTTCTTTTTTACAAGGAGCCCTGAATATCTTTTGTAAATAAATCATTTTTAAGTCTCTCACTGAATGAATAACATTCATGCACAATGGAATGCAATTGCTCTGAGGGCAATGAAAACCCACATTCTGTTTTAGGAGTCTTTGAACTGCTAAAATAATGACTGATGGGCAATGAATATAGGGGTCATTTTGTTGGAGAGAAGAAATACTGTTCCACAGTTCTCTTGGGGGATAACCCTGGGCCCTTAGTCCCCTAAGCCCAGTCTTGATTTGAAAAGGTACTCAGAATGCAGAACACAGAATTTCAGTAGATTATGAGGAAATGAGACAATAGAAGTAAAGACTGGATAATTATGTTGGATTACTTCGCAATGAGCTACAAATTATTTAGTCCCAAGCTGTCCAATAAGGCGGGTAGTTGTCACTTGGGTATTAAGCACTTGGCTAGTATGAGTTGAGATGAACCGTAAGTGCAAAATACACATTGATTTTGAAGACTTTGTGTAAAAAAACTATGGAAAATATTTCACTAACTTAATTACATGTTGAAATGATTATATTTTGGATAAAATATATTACTAACATTAATTTTACTGTTTTCTTTTTACTTTTTAAAAATGTGCCTTTTCGAAAATTTAAGATCACTTCTGTGGCTCACATTGTATTTTTACCAAGTGGTGTTGATTTAGACATTTGCTGACCTTACATGGACCCTGAAGGATTTCTGTTCCCTATTGCATAGCCAAGAGACAAGACTGAGATTGAAGGGTAGGGCTGGAAGTAGAGGGAAGACAGAAGCAGATTGGAAGGGAAAAAACTAATCGCTGTGCCTGGAGCTATATGGGTTCATGCCAGAATACGTACTTGTATTTGCATCTGTTTGTTTCTTTGATTGCATTGTACATGAAGGAAATATCAGTCTTGTTATTTTTTGGTTTTGTTATCCAAGTATCTTCTCTCCCTTATTAGGCTTAGTTTTTTTCTAACTAGAGACACTTTGATTCATAGAAATATGAAATATGAATATATTTTCAGCTCTTCTTCCTCCACATTTCTAGAGCGGGAAACCAGGAAAACCTGAGAGATTCACAGGGGCCACCACCACAAAAGGTCTTTGGTAATTGATATGCTCTAATGGCGGTAGCAGACATTGTGGGTTACTAAACAATTTCTATCCTTTCTCCCTTTCAACAATACCCCAACTTTGACCAAGTATTCAATCTATTGGATTTTTTACTTTTTATTATTGATTATATAAATCTATTCATAGAAAACAAAATATGAATGACCAATAAACATAAGATGCTTAATATCAGGAGTGAGTCAGGTTATTTAAATTAAACCAAAGAAAATGAAATGCATTTCAAATTCATCAAATTAAAATTATTGTAAATTATTTCCAGTGTAAATTATTTTATTAAAATTATTTTAAAGAATTTGGAGCCGTAGATACTCTCATAAGCTGCTGGTGGAAGCATACATTGGCACAACTGAGTAGGAAATTTAACAATATCTAGTATAACTGATACTATACGTTTCAACCTAGCAATTCTTCCTCTCAATATTTACCCTAGACACATGGAGAAGAATGTTCATAGCAGCAGTGTTTGCAATACTCTAATCAATATAAGAATGTGGTATATTATACAATCCAATATGATATAGCATTAAAATGAATGAACTGGAATCTTATGTATTAATATTTAAAAATCTTCACAATATAATACTGATTGAAGAGAACAGACCATGGCATTTAAGTGTGATATCATTTATGTGAATTCTGAAGATATGCAAGAAAATGCATTATTTACAGCTATCTGTAATATACATGATAAACAAAATTTAGAATAACTCTTACCTTTGAAAAGAGAGGGATCAGGGAAGGGTACCCAGACCTTCAAATAACATTTTATTTCCTTTAAAAAAGGGGCAGGGTCAAAATGGGCTACATGGAGACAAACTATGCCTAAACCACTGTTTGGCAGAATCAAAAGCATTCACCAATTTGTCATTATGTATACTTTCTTCCACTTATTTAACAAACAAATCTTTTTTTTTTTTTTTTTTTTTGACAGAGTTTTGTTCTTGTGGCCCAGGCTGGAGTGCAATGGTGCAATCTCAGCTCACTGCAACCTCCACTTCCCAGGTTCAAGTAATTCTCCTGCCTTAGCTTCCTAAGTAGCTGGGATTATAGGTTTGCACCAACATGCCTGGCTAATTTTTGGATATTTAGTAGAGATGGGGTTTCACCATGTTGGCCAGGCTGGCCTGAAACTCTTGACCTCAAGTGATCTGCCTGCCTCGGCCTCCCAAAGTGCTGAGATTACAAGCATAAGCCACTGCGCCCCCCACAAATCATTTTTGAATACCTACTCTGTGCCAGGTACAGTACTAGGGATATAAAGAAAGAAAACATGTTGGTGAGAGATTCACAGACAGCACTGGGGGCATAAGGCACAGGTGTTTGGTCTGGCCTGGGACAATGGGCAGGGAGGAGCTTACAGAAGCCTTCCTAGTGAAGCAGCCCCCTCGGTGGAGCATCCAGTAATGAGAAATGAGTTAGGGAGGCAAAGTGGGAAGAAGCGAGCCTAGAAACTTACAGAAAAAGGCAAGAAAACAGAAATCCCAGCATTAGCAGACACCCAGAGCTGGAACTGGCCTGATTACTGGGCAGAAACCACAGCCAGTTTCGTGTTGCTGTGACCTGAAATGTGAATTGAGAGATAGGGCTGGAAATGGACGTAAGAGGGGAGGATAACGAGGGATGAAGCTGTAGGTTGGTGAGGAGCACATCACATAGGACCTAGTGGGACATATAAAGATTTTTTTACCTTTAGTCAGTAGGCACTGGGAGGAAAGTGACATATCTCATCAGGGATGTCAGCTGTACCTGATAAAACTTAGATTTCATTGTGACAGGAGAAGGTAGAAAGGGACAGAAACCAAGGCAGCCAAGTGAGCTTAGAAGCAATGCAGCTTTGAATGACAACCTGAGCTAGATCAGTGGCTACACAGGTGGATTGAGGAGGATGGGCTCAAGAGACATTTTAGATGAATCAAAAGAATTTGGAGATAATTGGATATTGGGGGATAACAGCAAAGTGGGAGGAGTCAAGGATGACTCCCAAATTTTTCCCAATAAACCCCTTTCTTGGCAGAGATAGCACTTCAGGAAGCCAAATTTGTCTTGCACTTTACCATTTTAGCCTCAGAATCAAGTGTTATACCCTCCTTACCACATCCACTACCTTAGACTAAGGTCATGCTGCACTCCTGGAATCTGTTATTTCTTCCTCAGTCCTTCTTTAAACCATCAGGGTTATGTAAAACCATATGTGCCTGATAATCCTTTTGTGCCACAGACTAGTAACGGGCTTTATGGACTACCCTGAACATTTCTGATATAGTGTAAGAGTAAGGAAACCCAAGATATGTGTGAAATGAAGACCATTAAATATAAAAGTCATAGAAGTTTAGTGAAGAGGAAGTATTGTTCAGCAAACTCTGCTTCAGAGTCTAGCCTCAAGTCTCCTTGGGAAAACTAAAGAGCAACAAATAATTTTAGAAGGGGAATAATAAAATTCTAACAAACATAAAGCTATCACATAAATAAGATGCATGCATTACCAACATATTTGTTTATTTGATTCCTTATAAAAGAAAGGGTAGAAGTATCAAACTTGGAAAATATTTAAATGAAATATTCAAATCAAATGTGAACACTTGGTGACTTGCTTCTTTTGGAGATTTTTAGTTTATTTATGTAAGGTTTGATCAGCCTCTCTGAGTTGTGACTTGTTAAAGGTTTTACCTTTAGAATCTCTGCTTCATAAAACCCTCCAAACCACTTTCTACCAGAGACATAATATTATACAGAGCAGTCGTTTGTTGATTTTTTTCCAACCATCATATACCTTCAGCCAAGAACCACACACTAGGAAAAGCGTAACTCCCCAAAGCATTGCCAGACTATTATTTTTTTTAATGTTCCACATAATATGAAAGAGAAAAATGTCTCCATTGTGACAAAATGCATCTGTGAGCCTTCCGAATGGACAAACATCAAGCGAATTCTAGCAGGACTAGAAGGAACCTGAAAGCCCACCTCCTCTAATTTGCTTGACACTTCCCTTTCCCACATCTCCCGTAGTAATGGAAGTAACGAGTGCTTCCTCTGGCTAGAAACTTGAAATTTGACCTGTTTTGTCAGTAATGGAGAAACCTGTGAGAATGTGAACCCACCTGTTAGAGAGAGAGCATTCTTTAAAATGTGAAGGTTTTATAAGCTAAGATGGTGAGAGAGACCCTAATCAAAATCAACAGGTGAATCTCCAAGAGGTGAAACGGCAAGCAAGTGCTACTCACAGTTCTACCCCCAAGAAGCAGCTGTTTACTCATCTAGGAAAAAGCCCTGCGACCAAAATATTCATGGTATCTGCTGGGTGTTCAAATCACCCAAGACACTTTTCGCTACCCAGTGTATTTGTCACCCAATAAAATCAGGCACTCTGAAGTTATATTTTTGCTTTGCCACCTCTCAGTTTGCCTACTCCTGTTTTGGAGTAACCCATTAAAAATAACAGGGATGATAATGGAACATTTAGAGAGAAGTTTTCTAGCCTGTCTCTGGCTGGACTATTTTTCTTGAGCGCCAGTGCTTGAATATCTTTGTGTGTTTTTTAACAATGGACCCGCATCTCACCGCAGCACCTGTGCAAACACTGATCTTGTGTTTGATTCTACCCACAAAGAGTGAGGACTAGAGAGGCTTACCAATAGAGGAGAGCAGTTTGTTCCAGGAGCCCCTGAGCTCACTGAGAATGGCATTGTAGAGGTGTCTGAACAGAGGCCCCAGGACACAGGGTCAGAGATCTCAGCACGCAGCAAGCAGTGGGTGGAGAGCTGAGGCTGGCCTGGAACCTCATATCTCTTATCAAATGAAACACACTAAAGAATAGGAACTTAAAAACTCTGCCAACTCCATCCCCACAGCTGCTACCTCGTCTGTGCAGACAATATTTGGTCTTGTCTTTACAAGTTAGATATAGATGTGAGAAAGGGTAGATGTGAGATAAACACTGTATTTATAAGGAAACTGTCTTACATAAGTACTGCAACTAGGAAGCCCTAAGCTGCCACACAGGTTTAGTCAATATTGTGAATGGTTGAGGCTTCACCTCTTGTCACCCACTTGTCAAGTGCCCCGACTTTTCCCTGGGCACTTATGCAGCCCTTCAGTAGCCCAGAGCTCCATGTCAGCACCCTACAGGGTCAGAATTCATATTTATAGATTGTATCACTGGAGAGGCCAGAAAATGCACTCTGTGCCTGACTTTTTCTTGTTGGTGCCTTCTTGGCAAATCTTGTTCATCATTCTTCTCATCTCTCAGGTCCTTGTTCTCTAGCCAAGTGGACAAGTTGATCAGAACTAAGTTCCTAGTCAACAAAAGCTTAAAATAGGAGCCGTCTTTGGAGACACTTGCATTGGAAAACTTGTATTTGTTATACAGGGAGGTGGGGGTAAGGGGCAGAGCACTTACACTCTATCCGCATAAGCCTGGTCCTCATGGATATATTCAGAGTGTCCTAAACTGACAGAATTGAAAGACGTCAAATTTGATTTGAAGCAAGAGTTAAAACGGGGAAATAGCTTACAGCATTTGCCCAGTTCTCTGCTTATCACCTCCAGACCATTCACTTTCACCTTCACAGAATGACCGCTCATCCATGCAGTCAATGCCATCCAGCCACTCCACTCACCTTGCTCCTGTCATCTACGCACCTATCAGGCCCCACATTTCCCAGAAACCTCATTCACAGAAAACACAGTCCCCAGGTCACAGTTCTCCCCTCGGCTCCAAGGCCTGCTGTCATCCTGGACAGCTTCCAAAATATGTGAATGGCAAATCCATCCACCCACCTGCATAGTTTCTCACTTCCTCGAGCCAATAATGCTCACCTTTACTCCACCACAGCCACCAGCTCCCATGGACACATCACAGGCCCCAAGATCACCCAGGGTTGCTCTATCTAGAAATTTCTGAGCACAGCCTGAGCCCCCATAGCCTCACCTCTTCCATTCCAATGTAACTGCACTTCAGGCGAAGACCTTCAAAACCCCTCCTCTGCCTTCTCATAGTCCTTAACCCTGCCTTCATTTCCTTTTCTACTCTCAGACACCCCACAATATCACTTCGATAATAATTCTCAGGTCTTCTGCCACCCTGTTCTTTATTTTGGCTTAATTTCATTATTGGCCTTTAGTTTCTACATACATAGTATTATGTGTTAACACACAAACACACACGGGTTCAGATGGAGTTCATGAGAAATTTACTTAAAAGCACAGAAGCCTGTAGTTCTTCTGCATACATGGTCCTGGACATCTTTCTCTGCTATTTCATGAAGTATCTATTTCAAATCATAACCACATTTTCCAAGCCCACTGGCTGTCATCTATCTGCTACTCAGGTTCTTTGTCCCATCTCTTTCCATCATTTTCAAAACTAGGGGTTTTCTCTCTCTCTCCTGTAATTTCATTCTTTCCATCTCTATTTTCCTCCCTGCATCACACACTCATATTCTACATTACTCTATATATTTCTGAAGATGCTTCCCATACTCTATACCTACTTCTAGTTACTTCCCAATCTCTCTCCCACTCTTGACAGCCAAGTTCTTCAAAAGAATAGTCTAATAGACCAACTTACCCTCAGCTATTCTGCAAACCACTGCCACTGCCTTGTCCAGATAATGATACCACCAAAAGAGCCATTAAAGAAAGTAAATGAAACTTCCAAATTAAGAAATTATTCTTTTTTCTCACCTTGCAGCATTTGATAGTGTCAACTTTTCCTTCTTAAAACTCTCCTGCCTACTGATGCCCCTGGCCTCCTCCTTCCACTGTTCTTTACCCCTTCCTCTTTCCACTGTCCAACTCCTAAATGATAGTTTTTCTAAGGGAATAGCAAGGATTCACGTTCCATCACTTTCTAGCTCTGCAAACTTGGATGAGTTTTTTCAATCACTCAAGCTTTGGATTTTCTTCCTTGTCAATGAGAAGAATAATAATACCTACCTCCAAGGGCTCTTGTGCTGATGAAATGAATTAGCATGTGGAATGTGGTTAGAATCATTCCTGGCACATAGTAAGCCCTCAATAAACAGAGTTGTTGCTGCTGTTGTTGCTGCTGCTATTGTTATTATTATGTACTTGGCCCTCTTCCAGACCCACAGCTAACATGGGAGGTCTCATTCCTACTACTCCCACAAATGTTTGTGTCTAATGACTCCCTTCAAAAGCACTATGGAAAACACTAAACCTGTTTTATTTCCTCCTAAAAACGTACTCCTCCTCTGCTAGTAGGAGTCTCAATAAGGACTAAGGACAACAGTATCATTTATTTCTTCTTTCAACAAATATTTATTAGGTGTCTAATTCTTACCAGGTACTATTCTCGGTGCTAGGGAGACAGAGATGAAGAATCAGGCCAAGTCCTTGCCCTTATAGGCAATAAACAAGTGAAGACAAAAATGTTCTCTCAGAGAGTGAATAGAGCTATGAAGAAAACACAGCAAGATAAGGACAGTGACTCAGCAGAGGTCAAGGTCACTATTTTAGAAAGGGTGGTCAAGGATGCTCTAGAAGAGATGACATTTGATCAGAGAGATGCTCATGCCAAGACACCAATAGATAATTAAATTCTAATATTCTTGTCTTCTTAACTTCTCTGTGTCAGATCTCTCTCGCTCTCTCTCTCTCTTGCTTCTTTCAGGCCCTTGTTGTCTTTTATATCAGTTATTGCCAGATTTTTCTAACTGATCTTTCTGTCTCTAGTCTTGCAGTCTTGGCCTTTTAATATTTTTTTCTTTGTGGCTGAGTGGTCATTTTCAAATGCACATTTCAAATCCAGCTGAAAAGTGACTCCCCAATCTTTCCTTAGGGAGACATGCCAGGACCTCCAAGAACCTTTTACAACCACCCCTGCCTCTGTTGACTTTTCCAGCCTTTTTTAACCACCCCTATTCATGCCTATGCCCTCTCAACTACTTGCCTTCCCCACTCATTGACGTAATTTACTTCCTTGCCTTGGTCCATGATGTTCCTTCTGTTTACAATGCCTTTCACCCAGAAATTATTTAAGTTACCCACTAACTTTTCTATTTCAGCAAAAGCTGAGTTTAATAAAGCCTGTTCTTCCTCATACACTATTAGCAGAACTGACCTCTCCTCTTTATGTGCCACTATTGGCTATTGTTTATGTGTCTGCTTTGCTCTTCTCAGCTCTGAGATCCTCAGGGACAAGAACCGTGTCTGAGCCCCGGTGTCTCTACTGCAGTGCCTTGAACACGGTTCATATGCAATGGAGCAGGGATCCAAACCCACGTCTGACTTCAGAGTCCACTTCGTTCCCATAAAACTCTAGAATTAGAGCCTAACCCACAGTAAAACCAAGGTTAATGATTTCACAACCAGGCTTGTATGCAGGATCCCCAGCGCTTCCTTCTACAGCTTGTCTCCCACCGTCCACCTTGCATGACTCTCATTCCATTCCTGCCAAATGGGAATCCATCTGTCACACCCCACTCAGTGCCACACCTTTCTCTAGCCCCATGAGGGCCTAATGCTCCATCACTGTGAGCATGATCCTTTCAGTGGCTGTACTGACTCACTTAGGATCAGTTAAGGATCAGAAAGATCTGCGCTACTGACTCTTACTTGGTAGGCACTGGCTAGAGTACTTGCTATCTGAAAGGCACTGTGCTCAGAGCTGCAGGCATTACCCAAGGAAATCAGGTATAGCTTTTGTCCTTAAGGCACATATAGTTAGTGGGGAAGGTAGAGTCACACACATAAGTAGGATAGAAGACAGAAAGTGAACAAGTGAACAGTAGTTTAGCAAGAATTTAGTGGGTTTTTCTTGGGTTGCCAGGAAGCAACTCTGACAGTCATTAAATCTATGGTTTATCCCCACAGTGAGATCAGTTTAATTCCCTGGCTCAGTGGTGGGAAAGTCTCAAGGGTATTTGCTGCCCCTTCTCACAGCACTCTTGATGCCAGATCACTCTCCCCCATGCAACCATCCCTACTGATCTAAGTACAAGAACATCTGGAGAACCCAGACCCCTTCGCCCTTGCTACAGTCATAGCTTGGAGAAGCTATGAGCATCTATGAAATGTTGCTCCTCCACCATGAATGACCTTTTGTTTCCCCTCTCCCATCCATCATCTCCAGCTCTGAACAGAGTGAAAGGGAAGGCCTAGGTCTGTTCCCTACCAATGTTGCACTCAGTTGTTAATCTGCAGAACAGGTCTAACAGCAGAGTGCCTTATTCAGACATCCTGAGGCTCAGAATTTGTTTCACTTGGTTTTCATTGCTGCTTCCTCTCCCAGCGACTCTGGCACTGATTGCAATCTGGAAAGAGGAAAATCTGAGCATCTCTGCTTTATTATAGAGCAATGGTCCCTCACCTGTGGGGTCCCCAAAGTCTCCCATCTAAGGATGAGTCCCATCTGCTATAATGGCAACTGGAGTTTGGGCCCTTTCTTCTGAGTAACTGAGGCAGCTGGCACTTTGTCATTCCTATTATGATCTTCGGTTTGTAATCCCAGTAGATTTCTACCCACTAGCTTTCTGGTCAAGTCTATAAAGATCTGAATATGTAACCCCTTGCTGCAAATTACTTCAAAAGCTGAGGAAGCAGAGTGGACACAGAATGCTTATTTAAGTGGATGACTCTGAAAGTACAGAAGTACAATTATTTGGAGGTTACCTGCAGAAATTTCCATTTCTCTGTCATCTCAGTTGAGGAAAAGCAGCTTAAGCCATGGTTTTCTAGTCGAACAAAGCAAGACTACTCGACCAAACAATTTTTCAGATTTCTTCCTCGATTTTTAAACATTCAGGTAACAACCTGAAAGATTTCAAAGTATTCCAGCTTTCTCCTACCATATCTGGGTTTGCACAGTGGAAGTCATGTTTTTTCCTTTAGGTATTATATACCACTATGTTCCACAATGTGTTGCATGGAAAATCCCCATGGGATCTGTAGTCAGATAACTTTGGGAAATAATGGGTTAAAGTTAAATAAGTTTCCTTACAGCAGACCTAATTAAAGCCTTTAATAAGCTGAGATACATTATGAATTCCTAAGGTGTCAAAATGGAAATCAGCATTTCCCAAATAGATTGGGCCACAGAGTCCTTTTTTCAAGGTGCATCTGACAGGACCAGTGTTCCATTGAACATATTTTGGGAAATGCTTAGCTAAACATATCTCAAGTGTCTACTTTTCTTTTTTCTTTTTATTTTTTCACCAAGTACCCACTACAGCAGCAAGTGTCTACTTTTCTCATGTAGATCAGCCTTTAAGAGAAATTCATATTGTCCTCCTTATCAACTTTCAGTACTTTATCAGTACTTTCGCTGACAATGCCCAACCTAGTTAATGTGGTTTTTCCCTGAAGACTATAAATCCATAGCCCTGAGTGCTGAGAATAGCAGCATTCCCATATCTGTCTCTTACCTAATGTGGCCTTTAAGAACACTAACCCTTTTCTCATCAGGCCCTCTTTGGAAATATCACACCGTTAGACAGTTAACAGTGCTGTCTAGTTTTAATAGCCTGAGACACAATTTTTGACAAATCGCAGTCAACTCCTCCGTCAGATGCCGATAATAGCTAACACGTATTGGGCACTTGTTTATTACCATATTAAATGGCCACAGCAACCCACTGAAATAGGCGATATTATCGTTCCCATTTTATAGGTAAACAAGCTGAGAGATGTTAAATAACATGCTGAAGGTCACACAAGTAGAAAGTGGTTGAGCTAGGATTTGAGTCTTATTCCAGAAACTAT